>NW_022196896.1:121727849-121813757 GCF_008632895.1 Mastomys coucha
GAGAGAGAGAGAGAGAGAGAGAGAGAGAGAGAGAGAAAGAAGGAAGGAAGAAAGAAAGAAAGGGAAAGAAAAAATCAGTGTACCCAAGGGGGTTGATACTCAGGGGAGGTCTCCCTTTTTCAGAGATAAATTCATTGGGATGCAAAGTGAAAAAATAAACAGAATAATGGAAAAAAGATCATCAGTAAAGAAGACAGTGCAAGGGAGTCTAGAAACAACTAGGTTAAGGCATTCTAATAAGCTTGGTTTCCTTTTGAGCATTTCAGTTTTATATTCCCTTTCCAATACTTTGAGACTTATCTGTTGAGAAACACTGAGATTTATAAATTAATACAAAATCTTAAGAAAAGAGAAAGTATTTCTAATGTAAAGCTTTGAGGAAAATGCATATTTTGTTTATTTGTTTGCATGATATACAGTATTTTGAGTACTTTATATATTTTGGATCCCTCTATCTGATGGTGGCTGGTAATTTTATTTCCATTTTGTAGCCTGTCACTTTGTCTAAATGATGGTTTCCTTTATCATACATACATTTTTCAGTTTCGTGAGGTCCTCTTTATTAATTATTGGTCTTTATCTAACTACTTAAGACCATGTTAATGGTGTTCTGCTAAGAATATCAACCAATTGAAAGTTCTTCTCCAATTTCTCTTTTATCAGGTTCAGGGTATCTGGTTTTATGTTGAGGTCCTTTGCCAAGGACCAGCCTTGGAATGGAAAGGGATTCTGAGAGAAAGGGTATCTGGGAGCAGTGAAAAGAAGAAACCCAGACTCAACCTGTGGATCCAAGCTGACAACCTGTACTCTCCTTGCTCTTCTAAGAGATCTGTCTGTCCATGTCCTACAGACACGTGTGCATGTGTGTGTGTGTGTGTGTGTGTGTGCATGTGAGAGAGAGAGAGAGAGAGAGAGAGAGACAGAGACAGAGACAGAGACAGAGACAGAGACAGAGACAGAGATCTCCAAGGAGTTCTCTCTTCTTATCTTAAAATGTTTTCCCTGGATAGCTCATTTCCTGCAGATCACAGGTTCAGTCTTTCATTTTACATATCAATCTGGTCATTTAGTACAGGTTTCCTTTTGATTGTTCTTTGAATCAGAATCCCGCAGTGACCCCAGCCCCCAGCCCTGTGATTCTTTTTTTTTTTCAGCCCTGTGATTCTTAAGAGACAGAAAACATACTTTTTTTTTTTAAATTAACATTGCAAAAGAATTCAGAGATCTGTCTACTTTGTTAAGCACAGAAATAAGCTATTTGGGTGGGACCCAGCCCTGCAATTTCTACCACACCTGAGCCTAAACTTGCTCTGTCCTAGGCTTGAACTCAGGAACCTACCTGCCTTTATATCTTTTTGACAAGCCGGCTCATAGTGTAGCTGCCTTGGTTTCTTTAGATTAATGAAGCCCTCATAATTTATATTGCATCCTTATATTTTCCATAGTTGAGAAACTATATATATGTATATATAGTTATATATATTAGGTATTTAGAGCTCTTTCCCATAGCCTTATAGAATGTTCTAAAGGTCCCAGCATTTACCATTTTGCAGAGACATAGCTGCATTTTCTAATCCTGGCCTTGTGATGATTTTAATTCTCATGGTGTCATCAATGTTAACAGAGAAAACATTCCTTGGAGAAATGTGAAATGTGTACATTATTATACAAATAAGTCTTATGCCCACAGCAGCCATTGATACTCATGGGGGCTCCTACCTGGCCCTTGTCCCAGGGCAGGAACTATGTCACTCTGTCCCCACCAGGGTCACACCAGGTTCAACCATCTTCAATCCATTTGGATTTCAGTTTTGTGCAAGGTGATAAGTATGAATTTATCTGGATTATTATTCCTATAGTAATCAATTTGACAAGCACCACTTTTTGAAGACACTGTCTTTTTACCAGTGTGTATTTCTGACTACTTTATCAAAGATAGGACTTCCATAGGTGTGTGAAATTATGTCTGCCTCTTCAGTTTGATACCAATGATCAGTGTTCCTGTTTTTATGCCAATACCATGCTGGTTTTATTACTTTCTATTTATTACAATTATTACTGTAGTTGTGTAGTACAAATTGAAATCAATGATGATGATACATTCAGCATTAATTTTATTATTCCTAGGGCTTTTGTGTGTGTGTGTGTGTGTTTTCATGTGAAGATGAAAATTGTCCTTTCAAGATCTGGGAGGAGTTGCATTGGGAACTCTATGGAGATTTCATTGAGTCTGCAGAAAGGACAAAGGACTGGGAGGCCACAGCAAGTTTGCTACAGAGACTGGGGACTGTGACTTGGAGGAGCTCTAGGAGTGACAGTTAGCCCCTGTTCCTACCTGTGGTATGTGGAATTTTTATGGAAAAAGGCTTTCTTCAAAGGCACACAAACACATAAGATGAATGAAATTATTATTTATACAACTTATTTGTACATAATTTGGAGAACACCAAAGTAAATGGTAAATTGTCATATAATTTAAATCGGTGTATACCTCAACTACAATAGCAAATGATTAAGATAGCAAAGTACGAACAAAAGCAAACCAATGTCAGATGAATGACTCCTATATTATACTGGTAAGTTTGCCAGTCGGGTAGAAAGTTAGGGCAAGGTAAGATTTTAAAAATCAGTCTTTATGATATTTAGGAATTGATGAGAATATCATCCTAAATCAATAAATAGATCTTTAAACTCAAATAAAAAACATGGAGGATATAATTTATTTTCCCAATAGTTCTCTTTAGGAATTGTAAAATTGTTTGATATTGTAAATTACTTTTTACTTTATAGACATGATTTCATGGCACCATCTCATAGACTCCTAATTTTGGCTTTTAGATGGCTACATCTCTGATTTCAAAGGAAAGAGTAGTTACCTAAGGAGAAACTCTAACTCTAACACATAAGCAGTAGCAATATGTGCCATAATAGTTAGAATGGATCTTCCTTTCCAACTAAAACTTAAGAATGAATAGACACAGTTCTTATGGTGTAGTCTGTAAGTTTCTATTGCTATTGTTTTATAATTGCAAATTTAAACATTTTCTTTCTTTACTCTAAGATATTGCAAACGCTCTTTCTGAATTGATATGCCCATTTAAAACTTTATTATGCTGGTGAGCCATGCAAATATGTTTATGCAAAGTTACAGTCAACATATTTTGAGTCACCTATTATATTTAACAACACTTATTTGAAATATTCATTATTATAACTATTGTAAGTCATAAAGATTAGTTTATAGATGAATTTCCATTTCATCATAATCTCCTAGATAACTATGCTCAAAGTTCTTAAGTATATTTTTTCAATAATCATGGCTCATGAATATTTTTAGTTTTAGTAAAAGGGTCTTTGATTTTACTTTCCTTTTCAGTTATTCTTTTCATTAGTGACAATTTTGCAAACTGGATAATTGCAAATATTAAACCAAGTAAGATAAATGTTTCTGACATGGCAAACATCTGGCATTTAGATATAAACATGTGGCTCAAGTACAAATGTTTTTAAATAGTTTGCTATTGTTCCCCTGTAAATCAGAAAACACAGTTATAACTCAAGTCTATACAGCTAAAATAACTAACTAACTGACCAATTAAACAAGCAATATTCAAAAAACACCTCTATTTAAAAATATTTTTGAAACAAGGCTAAGAATATTTCATCAAATATATTTATAAGTTTCTGTGTGTCTGTCTTCCTGTTTTCATTTAAAATTTGTTTAGGTCATTGCTTTTGTCACTTTTAAAATAGATTTGTTTTCATGTCAGAAAAAGAATGTCCATACATAAATAAATACATCTTTAAAAAAATGCACAAGAATGTCCATACAATGTAAAAGTTAAGCTGCATACATTTAAATAATCTGTAGACTTAAACATGCAAAGGTAAATCATAGATAGCCTGCAAATTTAGTGAAAAATGAACAAATCAACTCATGCTCTTTGTTTTTTTTTGTTGTTGTTGTTTGTTTTTTGTTTGTTTGTTTGTTTGTTTGTTTTTTGAGATAGGACTATCTGTGTAGCCCTGGCTGTCCTGGAACTCACATTGTAGACCAGGCTGGCCTTGAACTCAGAAATCTGCCTGCCTCTGCCTTCCAAATGCTGGGATTAAAGGCGTGTGCCACCACTGCCCAGCCCCCTTTTTTCTTCAAGTTTTCCAAAGAGGATTTATTTTTTAACAAAATAAAATATAATCAAGATAGCACAAAAATCATCACATTGAAGTCAGACAAGGCAACGCAATAGGAGGAAAGAGCCCCCACATTAGGTATAAGATTAATATTTTTTGAAGGGATACATAAGCAATGGTCATCAAATGATGTTACATCTTGAATCCTATTAGTGTGTAGATTTTCCTCTACAGGAGCATGAATATGTTGCTAATTGAAGTAACTAATGTTTACTGGGCAGGTAATCTGCATAAGTAGTTGTCAAATCTTTTCATCAAAAATTAAAACAATTACAATTGACCCTTTTTTCTTTCTGAAGATTATCCTGGTATCATCCTTAGTTTCAAGGCAAGCTGAAAAAGGAGAGAGGAAAACTACCACATGGTGATCATCTTCAGGTTCAGGTGCAGGAAATGTGGCACCAATATCCACATCTTAAACTTGTGCTATGATGATGAGTCATGTGGAATTAACCTGAGTAGCTGATATTGCACTGTTTTTTTAAAGGTACTAGACTGTATGTCCTTGGAGGAGTATTTTATAGATGATTGACATCATGTTTCTGTGCATGATGTATTCAATAAAGTCATCATACCTATCTAATTAACTGAACAGAGTTAACACTGAAGACAGTTTTCAATCTCTAGGAGACCTGAAATAAGGAAACTGAAGATGAATATATGGAGAGGGAGGAGAACCTGCAATCTAGATGTTATACATTGGAGAATAAATGAATAAAAATGAGAAGAAAAGTTTCCTGAAGAAGGTATTTTTTCCAAGATTGCAATATCAACACCAACCAGGCTTCTGTCTCCCATAAAAATTTAGGATTTGTCAGTTTCCCAATTTCATGACCATTTTAAAAATAATCTCTTTATATGTTACTACATATTAAAATATGTTATGTATTACATATATATCCTGTATATAAATATATACATTTTATTGATTTACTTTCTGTAGACAATCTGAGTAATCTGAATAATATATTTGTAATAAAAATTGCCAAATAGATAATAATTGCTATCATTATCCAAAATGTATCCTTATTCACATGTACCAAATGCTAAGTGCTCAAAAAAATAAAATAAGAATAACAGAATGTGGTTTGAATATGCTGGGCTCAAAGAGTGCCGCTATTTGGAGGTATGGCCTTGTTGGAGTAGTTGTGGCCTAGGTGAAGGAAGTGTGTCACTGTGGAGTTGGGCTTTGAAGCTCGTTCCAGTGTAGAATAATAGGCCTTTTTCAAGCAGCCATTAGATGAAGACATAGACCTCTCAGCTCTTCCTGCACCATACCTGCCTGGATGCTGCCATGCCATGATGATAATGGACTCAACCTTTGAACTTGTAAGCCAGTTTCAATTAAATGTTGTCCTTATAAGAATTGCGTTGGTCATGGTATCTGTTCACAGAAGTAAAACCCTAACTAAGACACTATCTTCTCTTTTTTTGCTTAGTAACTAGCTGGAAAGAAAGTCTATTATGGTTAAAAAAACAACAACAACAACAACAACAACAACAACAAAAAACATGGCTTAAATGAAGTTCCCAAGCATATAATTAATTTAAGTAAAAATATAAATGCACATGTATAATACAGCTGTGTACATTAATACCTCTTTCACTTGATAAGAAACTGATCTTATGAAAAGATCCAGTTACTCTCATTTTTATCAAGAAAACCACAAAGATGTCTTGATTTTTCCATCCTTGAGAAAATTGAGGGCTTATTTGACAATTTTCATCTTGTTTTACAATTGTTCATTACTATATATCTGAGATATATATATATATATACATATATACATACATATATATATACATATATATATATATGTATATATATATATATGGTTATCTGAGTCCCCTAACCATCTCAGTAAAATTCTATATGGACTTTAGGAAGTGACACACTGATTGGGTATTCTGAAGATATTGTTGATGTCTCCACTTTTTAAACACCCTAGAATAAGACCCTTTTCAGGAATTTAGCTCTAAAAGGAATATTTGGTGTTTATATATTTCAAAAAAGGTTCTATTCAGTTATGAGATCTATAATAGAATACAAGCTATTTTAAAAGGTGACTGAAGTTTACCCCAAGAATTTATGAATTTATTCCTGGAAGATTCTCAGCTATATGTATGATTTATATGGATACAAGATCAGTAGTTATTTTTGTTAGTCAGAAATTTTGACAACATAGACACTGCTCTTCTACCACATATATAGTAACTACAACAAATGTTTATTATATCAATGGAATTAAACATAATCTGTGGCTAATGTACCTGTGACCTCAACAATATGTTTATTTGGAACTACTCAAGTACAAAAACGTGGAATTTTGTAGCATCTTCTTGGTATATGCCCAGGAATGGTATAGCTGGGTCCTCAGGTATTGGTACTATGCCCAATTTTCTGAGGAATCGCCAGACTGATTTCCAGAGTGGTTGTACTAGCTTGCAATACCAGCAGCAATGGAAGAGTCTTCCTCTTTCTCCACATTCTTGCCAGCATCTGCTGTCACCTGAGTTTTTTTATCCTAGCCATTCTGACTGGTGTGAGGTGGGATCTCAGGGTTGTTTTGATTTTCATTTCCCTGATGACTAAGGATATTGAACATTTCTTTAGCTGTTTCTCAGCCCTTTGAGTTTTCTCAGTTGAGAATTCTCTGTTTACCTATGTTCCCCATTTTTAAATAAGGTTATTTGGTTCTCTGGAGTCTAACTTCTTGAGTTCTTTGTATATATTGGATATTAGCTCTCTATCAGATGTAGGGGTGGTAAAGATTTTTTCCCGATCTTTTGGTTGTCATTTTGTCCTATTGACAGTGTCCTTTGTCTTACAGAAGCTTTGTAATTTTATGAAGTCCCATTTGTCAATTCTTGATCTTAGAGCATAAGCCATTGGTGTTCTGTTCAGGAACTTTCCCCTTTTGCTCATGTGTTCAAGACTTTTCCCCACATTCTCTTCTCCTGGGCATACACGCAGAAGATGCTCCAACACATAATAAGGACACATGTACCACTATGGTATTTACCACATAGCAGTCATATTTATAATACCCAGAAGCTGGAAACAACCCAGATGTCCCTCAACAGAGGAATGGATACAAAAATCTACACAATGGAATACTAATCAGCTATTAAAAACAACTTCATGAAATTTGTAGGCAAATGGATGGAAATTGAGAATATCACCTTGAGTGAGGTGACCTATTCACAAAGGAACAAACACGGTATGTACTCACTGATAAGTGGATATTTGCCCCCAAATTCAGAATACCCAAGACTCAATTCACAGACCATATAAAGCCTAAGAAGAAGATGAAGACCAAGATGTGTATGCTTCAGAGCCTTTTAGAAGGGTGAACAAAATACTCACAGAAGGAAATATGGAGACAAAGTATGAAGCAGAGATTGAAAGAAAGGCCATCCAGAGACTACACCATCTGGGGATCCATCCCATATTCAGCTACCAAACCTGAATTTTATTGTGGATGCCAGGAAGTACTTGCTGATGGAAGTCTGATATGGCTGTCTCCTGAGAGACTCTGCCAGATTCTAACAAATACAGAAGTGGAAGCTTGCAGCCAACCTTTGGACTGATCTCGGGGAACCCCAAGGAGGAGTTGGAGAAGGGACTGAAGGAGCTGAGGGCATTTGCAGCCCCATGGAGGGAGCAACAGTGTCAACAGGCCAGACTCCCCTGAGCTCCCTAGAACTAGACCACCAACCAAAGAATACACATGGAGTGACCCATGGTGCTGGCCATATATGTGGCAGAAGATGGCCTTATTGGACATCAGAGGGAGGAGAGGCCCTTGGGCCTGAGGATGTTTGATGAACCAGTGTAGGGCAATGCCAGAATGGGAGAAAAGGAGTAGGTGAGTGGGGGATCACCCTCATTGAGGCAGAGGAGGGGGATGGGAGATGGGGTTTCCGAAGGGGAGACCTGGAACGAGGAAAACATTTGAAATGTAAATAAAGAAAATATCCAATAATTTTTTTTAAAATGTGCAATTTTTCCTTTATTGTAAACTTTTTAAGCAAGTATCTCTTGATAGATAGGAACTACTATTGATACTTAAGGGCTTTTTGTACAACATTTTTCATGAGGAATCAATTTTAAGGTTGATTGACTATTTTCAGTGTGATACTGTTATAAATTCATGTTCTTATCCCACTTCCCTACTATCACCTCATGTGATCTTAGTCTGGAAAAGATTACACACACTATTTTGAACTCTACATTCTGCTAAGAAGTCAAAGACATTTTGAAGTATCATGTACTTGGCTATGTTTCTATTACTAATCATTTTAAAATACATAGTTTTAAAAATTATTTTGTTTATATTCTGAGATAATAAGATACTTTTATCATTTCTTCTTCTCCTTTTCTCCCACACAAGGCTTCCATATATGCTTCTTTGTTCTCTTTCAAATTAATTCAATAGTTGTAGTTTTATAGAGAAATATATGAACATATATATATATATTCCTAACTAAATAAATACACCCTACTTAGTTTATATAATCTTAGTTGTAAGTGTACGTTTTCAGAGCTTAACTATTTGGTATTGTATACCCAGTCAGTGTGCTCTTCCCTGGGGAAAATTATTAATCCCTCTCTCAACATTTCTTAGTTGCCAGTGATTCTCTTTGTAGTTTTGAGGCCTCCTGGGCTTCCCTTGTCCATGTTCACATGCATTTCTATTTTGCCTTTGTTAAGCCCATGTTTAGCATATGTATTCCAATGGATATACATGTGCATTCAATCTCAAATGTAAGGCTCAGGGATCATTGCATAAAACTGGATGGAAAAACTACCAGAGCCAGAAAATCAGGGAGTTTGGTGTGAGATTGTAATTCCCAATAATATCAGAAGCTAGACCCGTAAAGCCTCATCAGCATAGTATATTTTATACATCATTGATACGCTTGCTTCTCTTTCCTAATTCTTTTTTCTTTTGAAGAGTTAACTTTATTCGAACAAATGCAAAAGTATACACATTAGTGTGTATGTATAATATCATTTTATTGTATATATATATTGTAAGTTGGTTTCACTTCCAGTTGGTTTAACATCTTATTTCAATGTATATATATATATATATATATATATATATATATATATATATATATATATACTCTTCATGGTTTAACTCAATCCTTTCTTCTTGCTATCTGAAAAATAATTGCTGTATAATTTTACCATATTATTCAATAGAAAATGAATTTCTTAGGCTTCTTTAGCTATATTTTTAATCTCTATTGGCTATATTTTCCAGATGAAAGAATAATAAAAGGAAATGGTGGATTCTAAATTTGAGTATAAATAAGTACCACACACAATCCTTGAAAAAGCATAAGGATCAGAATCCTTTTGTGCTAAGAGTTGTTTTCCTGTATATGGAACAAGGTGATGGAAAATAAATACATTCTTGAGTCAGAGGACATGTTACTACTTAATATCTTCCTTAAGCATGATTTGACTTTCCTCTAACTTGAGGTTAAAAACAAATAGCACCTTGAAATATTTCATAGGGTTATAAGAAACAAACATTGATATACAAATAAGGGCTGCAAATGCCAGTCTGAATTACAGTGTAGCTCACAGAAGTCTCTTGCCTGCAATTAATCACTTACCTAAGCCACTTATGTTTGTCACAACAGCGCATCACTGGCCTTACCTAGGTCTTCACATATTGTCAGTTGAATTCACATTCACTGTGGATCTGTCACCTAAATCAACATTTGCCTTCATTCCTTAGCCCATCTTTACCAAGCTATACATCCCATTCAGTCAAGATGCTGCTAGAAGCTCATCAAATAAAAGTTTTATTGCTGTTATTATTTGATCAGTGATTTTCTTCAACATAAAAATTGCAATGGCAACATTTGGAGTTCTTATGATAAGGAATTACTATTTTGCACATGTGTTTATCTCAGGCAAAACCATGAGTGTATAAATTTATAGTTTACAAAATATAATATCCAGAGAAATTGACTATTATTTCAGACACAAAAAAATTCTCTGCCAATTTTTTTCCAAGGGCACAAAGGTAAACTTTAGATCTAAACTACCAGATAAAGTATTTTATTCCTCAAAGCAACAATACCATCCTAGTTTTGAAGCATGGGCAGAGAAAGAAAATTCATACTCAGTGACTGTCGATAGATAGCCATATAGATTTTTTCATAGCACAATTGATTAATTACATAGTTCATATTACAAAGAGAACTGGAATAGTTTTCAGGGTGAACTAAACATACAATAAGGGGAGACCATATTAAACAATCACTGACACGTGTCTACAAGTCAATGAATCTCATTGCATTGTGTGCTAGAACAATTTTCATTAGCTGGCTTAGCAGATACACATGCTAGTACCTAGCCTAGCTTTAATATTTTATGTTTTACTGCCTCTTGTCATGTGCATACCAAGTATCTTTCCTCAGGATTAGGCTGAGTTAAACCAATTTTAAATCATGAACCCATGATTCTGTCCCAGGACAGGTAAAACAGGAAGGAGGAGAGCAGCTTCTACATCTATATCTCAATATTAAATACTTTCTTTATTATAAAAATAATCATATGGAACATTTTTAAAAGGAGGCCAATATTATAAGGCTCTACTTGGGTGTTTCATGGACAATACAGCAACTATACCAGGTGTGTATGTAATACATCTTACCTACAAAATGAAAACTTCTAGAAAGTATATAGAGAACAATCTCAAGTTCTAAACTGAAAAGAGGAATCAAATTGCTAAGCAGACTATCCAAGGAGTAGTGGCTTGTATAGAGATGGTGGCAAAATGCTGTGTTTGGAGTGAGTTTTCTCATAAGGGATACATTTTAACTTCCTACACTCATCAGAGAAGAAAATTTCTGAGACCTATTAGCATCCTCAAACATACAGGTACATGTGGAAAGGGTGAGGGACGTATGACATCTCTGAACTTAAAAGTTAAGAATTGATATTTTGAACATGTATTTCAATCATTCTTGTTTCACATGTTAATTTTATTTTCACTTAAACTTTTTAAAGTACTGTATGACGCTTGTACAGTTAGTACCACCACAGAGACATAAATTCCATTTATTTCCCTGTTCAATAATTTGTTTTCTAGTAATAATGTCAAGTCCAAAAGGCATAAGGAGTGCCTTGGTAATATAGCCTTAGTCTGTATAGAGATGTGTGGTTTTGATTCGTATTTTTCAAGTCTGTGAGGCAAGGACTTCCAAATCTCATTATCTGGAAAGAATACTATCAGGTAAGAAATTATTGCTTCCATTGCCCAGCTCCAGTAGAAAACAAATGATAAAGGCCTGAGGTGTCCAAAAATTATTCCATTGTGCATCATTATTTCATAGGAAATTCATCGTTAAACTGATTCCTTACAGCTTAGGTGATGGTGCAGACCCCAGGGCCCCATTATCTGTCACTGCTTTCCCAGTGAAGGGAAGAGAAGCAGTGGTTCTCCAGCAATGACTTTCACACCAATACAATGTCTACTTACTGTACACAAGGTGTTCCCAAATCCAAAGCATTCAGATCTGTTTCTTCCCTCTCAGTATCATGGAATTTTAAATCGATGAAAGAAAGAGGTTCCAAATCCCCAGGGCTGTGAGTCTCAAATAATGTCCCCCTCATTGTTTCTTGGATGCCTCTTATATCCCAGATCTCTGACACATCCTGGAGATCCTCCCTCCCCCACTTCCCAACTCCTCCAGTTGCAGATTTCTTTTCATTCTCATGACCATCTGGCCACCTCTTCTGTTCCTCCCTCAGCTGATCCTGAACACCTCAATTTCTCTTCCATCCCCTCTCTGTTTCATTGTCTTCCTTCCATCTGGCTTGACTATTTTATTCCCCCTTCTAGGTGAGACTCAAGTATCCTCACTTGGCCTTCCTTCTTCTTTAGGTTCTTTGGGTCTGTGGGGGCAAACCAGGCATATCCTGTGTTTTGTGGCTAATATCCACTTATATGTGAATACATACCACGCATGTCTTTTTGTGTCTGGGTTATTTCACTCAGGATGATATTCTCAAGTTTCATTGATTTGCCTGCAAAATTCATGATGTTGTTTTTAATACCTGAATTGTGTTGCATTGTGTCGATGTACCACAGTTTCTCTCTCCATTCTTTAGTTGAGGAATATCTAGGTTGTTTCCAGTTTCTGGCTATTATGAATAAACCTTCTAGGAATGTATCTGAGCAAGTGTCCCTGGGGTATAGTGGGGCACCTTTTGAGTATGTGCTCGGAAGTAGGTCTTGAAGTACTATTCCAAATTTCCTGAGGAACCATCAACTTCATTTCCAAAGGGGTTGTATAAGTTTGCACTCCTACCCACAATGGGGGAGAGTTTTCCTTGCTCCACATCCTTGCTAGCATACCTTATCACTTTTTTTTTTCTTGATCTTAGCCATTCTGACTGGCGTAAGATAGAATCTCAGAATTGTTTTGATTTGCATTTCCCTGATGACTAGGGACTTTGAACATTTCTTTAAATGCTTCTCTGACAGTTGAAATTCCTCTGTTGAGAATTCTCTGTTTAGCTCTGTATCCCATATTTTATTTGGTTATTTGGGTTTTTGGATTCTGTAGAACTTTTTGAGTTCTGTATAAAATTTGGATATTAGTCCTCTGTCAGATAAAAGGTTGATGAATATCCTTTCACAATCTGTAGACTGCCATTTTGTCTTATTGACAGTGTCCTTTGCCTGACAAAATCTTTTCAGTTTCATGAAGTCCCATTTATTAATTGTTGATTTTAGAGCCTGAGCCATTGGTTTTCTGTTCAGGAAGTTGTATCCTTGTACCAAGGAGTTCAAGGTATTAGCCACTTTTTGTTCTATTAGATTTACTGTATCAGGATTTATATTGAAGTTTTTCCACTTAGATCTGAGTTTCCCAGGGTAATAAATATGGATTTATTTGCTTTCTTCTTCAAGTAGACATCCAGCTAGACCAGCACCATTTATTGAAAATGCTTTCTTCTTTCAGTTGTATGGTTTTGCCTTCTTTGTCAAAAATCTAGTGACAATGGGTATGTGGGATTAGTTCAGGGTCTTTGATTCAATTTCATTGATCAACATGTTTGGTGCTATGCCAATACTACTTAACTTTTATTACTATTGCTCTGTATTATAGTTTGAAGTCAGGATAATGATAACTTCCAGAAATTCTTACATTATTTAAGAGTATTTTAGCTATCCTGAATTTTTTTGTCTTTCAATATGAACTTGAGAATTGCTCTGACAAGGTCTATAAAGAATTGTGTTGGAATTCTGATGAGAACTGCATTGAAGCTATAAATTGGTTTTGGTAAGATGGCCATTTTAACTATGTCACTCTGACTGATCCATGAGCATGGGAGATCTTTACATCTTCTGATACTTTCCTCATTTTCTTTCTTCTGTGACTTGAAATTCTTGTCATACAGGTATTTTTCTTGCTGGGTTAAATCTATATCAAAATCTCTTCTATTACTCATGGTGATTGTCAAGAGTCTTGTTTCCCTAATTTCTTTATCTCCCATTTATCCTAGAATAAAGGACAGTTATGTTATATATATATATATATATATATATATATATATATATATATATATATATGTTGGTTTTTCGAGGCAGGGTTTCTCTGTATTGCCCTGGCTGTCCTGGAACTCACTCTGTAGACCAGGCTGGCCTCGAACTCAGAAATCCGCCTGTCTCTGCCTCCCAAGTGCTGGGATTAAAGGCATGTGCCACCACTGCCCAGCTTATTATTATTTTTTTTTAGTTAATTTTGTGTCCAGCCACTTTGTTGAAGTTGTTTATCTGCTACAGGAGTTTTCTGGTTGAAATTTTGAAGTTGCTTATGTATACTATCATGTCATCCACAAATAGTGATACATTGACTCCTACTTTCTCAATTTATATCCTTTTATTCTCCTTTAGTTGTCTTTATTGCTCTGACTAGAACTTCAATTTGTATATTAAATAAATAGGGAGAGAGTGGACAACCTTGTATTGTCCTTGATTTTAGTGGGGTTACTTCAAGTTTCTCTCCATTTAATTTGATGTTGCCTATTAGCTTGCTATATATTGGCTTTTATTAAGTTTAGGTATGTGCCTTGTATCCCTGATCTAAGACTTTTATCATGAAGGGGAGGTGGATTGTGTCAAAGGCTTGAAGGGCTGGAGAATCTTAGAATTTAAAATGAGGGCATTTAATAGAAATGTATATATACTGTATAACTTTTACTTAAAAGACATAGAAGGTCTCTGTAACGAGCCAAGAATGTAGACTAGCCAGTTTCAGAAACCTGTTGGCCACAATGGCTCCCCTAGTTAGGTCCAAGAACAAAAGGCAGGATATGAACCATCTGGGTAGTTCTAGGAAATGGTCAGCCATAAAGTGAATAACCTTGACCAGACCACATTCTTGTGCATAATGAGTGTGTAGGACATTTTACTTATGACCCTGACTCAAATAGGGGCTGGGTCTCTTTAGAATTTTCCACTGTTTTCTTGTTATGTTTCCTTGGTAACCCCTTCACCCCCCTAGTTTGTGATTTTTCCCTTTAAATACCTCTCTTGGTTTCATTAGTTATTTGTATTGTTTTTCTTAGTTTATTTTGTTCTAACTGATTGTTTTCAGCTATGGTTTTGATTATTTGCTACTTTCTACTCTTCTTCAGTGTACTTGCATTGTTTTTCTAGAACTTTCAGGTGTACTTTTCAATTGTAAATATAAGAACTTTCTAGTTTCTGCATGAAGGCATTTAATACTATGAACATTTTTCTTACCACTGCTTTCATTTAATTCTAGAAAGTCTTTAGTTTCATTCTTTAATTCTTCCCTGACTCAGAGATCATTAAGTAGAGAGTTGTTCAGTTTCTGTGACTGAGTAGGGTTTCTGGTATTTTGGTTATTCATTATTATTATTATTATTATTATTATTATTTATTTATTTATTTATTTACATTTCAAATGTTATCCCCCTTCCTGGTTTTCTCTCAGAAAACCCTCTATGCCAACCCATTCCACCTGCCTCCACAAGGGTGCTCGCCCACCCCATCCCCACCGCCCTAACATTCCCTTATGCTGGGGCATCAAGACTTCACAGGGACCATTGCCTCTGCTCCCTTTGATACCAGACAAGGTCATCCTCTGCTACATATGCAGATGGAGCCATGGGTCCCTCTATGTGTACTCTTTGGTTGGTGGTTTAGTCCCTGGGACCTCTGGGGAGTCTGGTTGGTTGATACTTTTGTTCTTCCTATGGGGTTACAAACCCCTTCAGCTACTTCAGTCCTTCCCCTAACTCCTTCAAACTCCTCCCCTAACTCTGAAGGGGTTTGCAGTCCCATAGGGGGAACAACAATATGAACCAACCAGAACCCCCCAGAGCTCCCAGAGACTAAACCATCAACCAAAGAGTATACATGGAGGGGTCTATTGGATCCAGATGCATATGTAGCAGTGGATTGCCTTATCTAGCATCAATGGGAGGGGAGCCCCTTGGTCCTATGGAGGCTCAATGGCCCAGGGTAGGGAAATGCTAGGGCACTAAGGTGGGAGTGGGTTGGTACCCTCATAGAAGCAAGGGGTAGAGGGGAGAGGATAGAGTGTACCAGGGACCCAGGGAAGGAGGATAACATTTGCAATGTAAATAAATAAAATATCTAATATAAAAAAGAGAGAAAATTAAAAATATGTTTTTTGTTGATTTAGTGACTTCCAAGATAATAAAGTATTAACAGCACTTTATGGAATTTCAAACAATTATTCTTAAGCTCATAAATAATTGGAGTTTGCATAGGAGAAAGGCTAAATAACTAATTTACTTATAAGCTTTTTCAGAGAAGGATAAGGGTACTCAGATATATCTATGCAACAAGGTGGAAGTCAGAAAAATGGTAAATAGTTATTTTGTGAACATTTTGTGCTCAGTCTTTTGTGTAGCTACAGTTTAGTATTTGATATTAGCTGCCGGTGCTGTTTTTGCTGTTGTGTCCCCTCCCCTCCTCCTCTTCCTCCTCTTTTTCACATCTACCATCTCCCATTAACCTGATGAGCTTGTACACTTTTAAGGCTTATGAGATCCTACCATCTCAGGCTTGGTTAGGTCCCTTGCAGTTTGTCTTCTTAGTCTTGTAACTTTAAAATTGCCTAGGATTCATCATATAGGAAAGAGTTAACTATTAACTTACCTGTCTTTCACATCCAATATATGTCCTTACATTTATTATATCCTATTCATCTGGATATCCATAATTCAAACAAGTTTACATGAATTCCTTACTGGCTACCTAAAATTTGGATGCAGACATAAATAACTCTCTGTATAGCACTTTACTATATACAATTTAAAATTTTCTTCCTCCTTCTACTCAGTTATAGGGTAAAATCTTCCACAGCATTTGAAGTAAAATTGAACATGGACCTACATTTTTCTACCACATCATAATTTATGAAATAATAATGGGGATTGAGTAATTATCCTTTCAGCTTAATTATATCTCTCTTCACTATGCTATTGAATTCATTTCCTGAATTTAATTCACCATTACTTGCCCAACTTATTGCAATCTTGTCATTTCCATCCACAGTGTGTTCTCTGAAACAGAATAAATCTGTTTAGAAGGATGTATTATAATTTTCAATTGTCATAGTTCCATTCATTTATTCTACATATCCAACAGGCATTGCCTTCTATATTTTGACAGCTTCAGTTCCACTGAAATATTCATAATGTTCCCAGCCTCAAGCAGAATATTCTTTAGAAGCTTCTGTAAACCCAGAATGCATCAAGAGGATAAGGCATTTCAAGCTATTTCAACTACTTTGCATTGAACAAAAAACACCGTTTATCAAATTAAAGGGAGACTGTCAGAGGCAAAATAGAGCAATGGGGTTCTCTGAAAAAAACAAATAACTAATATTTCATCTATAGAATAACAACTTATGAAATTTTATTCTTATATTTTTCATGAAGGAAAAGAAATATAGCTATTTTATTGAAGTCCATGAGAACTTTATTAACCTTCTAATTTACTTAATTCTTATAAAATAAATTCATCTTGACTCTTATGATTTTATTTTATTTGATATGTTTGGCATTTTTGATGCTTAAGGCAAGGAAAGTAGACAACACATTCCTCAACTCCCCTGCAGTCTATTAAAAAATCAGTTAATTCAAATATTACATCTTGTCCACATTCCAAGGACATAATACACATTTATTGCTGTTTTGGGAAGTCATCTGAACATCTTTATATTTATAAGAATATGTGTTTTTATAAAAACATAAAATGCCACTTATATCAAGTAAATTAAGCATCTGAAATTTTACAGTATTCTCAAATAACAAGTAATTCTCTCACAAGTCCATGGCTACTAGAAGAATGCAAAATATCCCTGGCAGAGACAAATGACCATTATTTACAGAGGCAGTAGTTTTGAATATACCACAATTTGCTTATGTTTTTGGTATTTAAGATACAAGATAGCATAGTGATCTTGTGTCCATCAGTAAAAGCATACGCCCTTGTGGGTGGTCTCACATGAAGAAAGCTGATTTTAGCCAACTAAATCTTTTATACCAATCTGCAAATGAACCTCTTCCTCTTTGGCAGGAGAAGCGTATGCTGACATTGCTTGAATGTCAGCTTTAGTACATAATTCCCTTTAGTATATAAGAAGAAAGTCATCTCTTCCCTGTAGATGTGCTGCTTTAATCTTTCGTTAATATTTATAAGCCTTCGAAAGAGAGCTCACTACAGAATTCCTCAGTATCTCTGCTTACAGGATTACGCTGAAATGAAATAGATTCATGCACAATTGAGCTTTCATATTTGCCTACTCCATTTCATTTTTTAAGGTTTATTTTTACGTGTATGAGTGTTTTGTGTACATGCATATATGTGTATCTTGTGTATGACTGGTGCTAGAAGATTTGACAAGGGTGTCAGCTCCCCTGAAACTAGAGTTGTGAACTGAGTACTGAGTTTGGGTCCTTGGCAAAAACACTAATTGCTCTTACCTGAGATACTGTTCCAGTTCCCTTCTCATTTTATTTCATATTTTATATAAAGAACAAGATATTCTCCTACAATACCATTTACCCCCATTCCTATTTCTTTTTTTTTAAATTCCAGTTGAATAATTAAGGTCAACAAAAGAGGATGGTTAAATTTGGATACTTGTATAAAATATAAATATAAAATACACTTTGAAATAACTCAAACCATTTACCTACAGTAATAGAATGGACCATATTTATAAAACTTCATTGAGAGCTTGATAAATACTACTTTTTGGCCTTAGCCACAGACACAGTGGACAATATATATATGTATATATATATATATATATTGAGCCACCACCGCCCAGCGACAATATATTTTATATAGTGAAGCTGGAAATTTTTAGCCAACCATGAAGGTAATTTTCTCCTTGCTAATATTTTAAAACATGGAGTATAATGTTTTTAAATAATTCACCTGTTGCCAGACAGTGGTGGTGCACACCTTTAATCCCAGCACTTGGGAGGCAGAGGCAGGCGGTTTTCTGAGTTTGAGGCCAGCCTGGTCGACAGAGTGAGTTCCAGGACAGCCAGGGCTACACAGAGAAACCCTGTCTCAACAACAACAACAACAACAACAACAACAACAAAAATTTTTAAAAGTAGTCACACTGAATACTGAAAAGAAAATCCAAAATGGCTAAAACTTTTGGCCCACCTACCAAATGCACCTACCGAATTTTAGGGTGCAACACCTGAAGTCTAGTATAAACTAGAAACTACAACCAATTCCTCCCCTAGCACATGTAATGTTTAGAATTCTCCTTCATCTAAAAAAATTCTCACACAGATAAAGGCAAACATAATACATTGACGTACAAAACATAGATACACATTATAACGAGAGAGTTTTTACGGGAGGGAGGATGAGATGGGGCAGGAGAGACTAAGATGGAAGGAAGGAGAAGAAGCTCGGGTGGGGTGGGAAAAAAGAATTGAAAATAAAAACAGAAAAAGAACACTGTGATAGATTGTTGGAAGTAACATAAATTGATAGAAATGACTTGTTGACTTTGCATGATGAACATCTTTATTCATTTAATTTTTGAAAATCATTCAAACCAAAGTTCCTTATTAAAAAATATGTTTTTCTCGAGGATTTTGCAACTTTGCAACACTGAGCCTCAAAATTAAATGCAAAAGAAAGTTAAAGTTAAAACTTAATGATAGACTGCTTGTGTAATATCTTGATGACCTAGGTATAAGTCATGGCTCCATGGCTCACTACAGAAAATGGCTGGTTATTCCCATGGTGTTCATGGAACTTGTTGTGGACAAGTATTTCTTGCAACCACTCATTACTGCAGCTCTTAGAAAATTTATAGCTGGGCAAGAGTGATGATTGTTTTTACCAGGGATAGCACATTTCAGAACTGAAAATTAACTGATAGAAATGAAGCATCTGGGCTCATTTCTCCTACTACTGAGATTCAGTTATGTGGTGTCCTCAACAATAGGGCCTTCTGGTCAGGCTCTGGAGGATAATCAGTAGCCCTGGCAATAGCACATACGGGGATTTTTGTATCTCACTCAACGATGTAGTTATCTCTTCAGTCATGTACTATTATTTCATGTTATATTGATTTATTTATACATTTACTCATGGAGATTTTATGAGTTGGGGGTCATGTGTCAGGAAACCTGCTTCTGCTGGGAACAGAGCTTGGATGGCCCCTGGCTTTGTAAGCTAACTTTCTGTGTTTTAATGAGTCCTGTTTTCTTTCTCTGTAACTCTTATTACTATAAAAGCCAGTGTATCCTACCTTATTTGCTATTTGTCTACCTGTGAGGATATCATATGTATATATATGAACTGCGTTGTTGGGTTTGTGTGTGTGTGTGTGTATAATTTAATCTACTACAATAAACTCATATCTTAAAATTTTATTTCCTTTCTAGCTTTCTAGTATTGGACATTAATGATCTTAATAGGATTTATGTTTGTGACTATTTCTGCTTCTCAATAGTGTAAGATACATGCCAAATAGATAATTTTTGAATATAAGACAACACAGTTTTGTGCAAGAGCATATCCTTTTTTATTAATACATTTATTTATTCACTTTACATCCTGATTGCGAGCCTCCTCCTTCCTCTCCTCCCAGGGGAGTCTCCCCACTACCTGTCCCAACTCTGCCTGACAGACTAGTATCTTAAATTTAAGTCCCTCAAGCACAATAAAAATTATTTATTACAGGTTAAGAAAAGTAACTTTATCATCATGAGTAACAAGTACATGTAAGATAGAGTATATGGCTTACATCTAATAATCTCTGTATACATTAGATTTGACAATATGTAGGAGAAAATATTTTTCAACAGGAATGCATCTGTCTGAAAATGTTTTAAATTGGCAACTGTTTACCATATGTGTATGATTATGTGTATGTGTATATAAATACATGTACATATGTAGACATGCATATACATGTATATATGGAAATCAATCATATATGTATATATAAAGAGATTATAATAAATGAAACAATGTCACTTTTATAATTTGCTGCATATTTCTGTTCTCAGCCTTGAACCATTGAGAATTATGTGCACGGATTTGATGTATCATCTATACTCTTCTTTCTTTGATTCACTACTGAAATCATATGTAATCCAATTCATGAAGAACATAGATTGCTAGACTCCACAAGGTATTTGTTTGGTGGTCACAATTTTAAAATGAATTTATGAATGCAAAAGCACAAAATTAATACCATATTAGGTTTTCATTATTTAATATATAAAAATTTAATCCTTTTGAGTATTCTAGCTTAATTTAAAAAAATATTGCATAAGAAAAATGAAATATTTTTTCTAGGTGCCTCCAATATATCAAAACTAACTTTATCCTTCATCAAATCAATTAGTTTCTGAGAAATTAAACTGAAAATGCCACAATCAAGTAGAAGTTTAACTCACAAAATAAAGGTCAAGTTTTTCAAGAAATAATCTTTTCTGAACTTTAACTATGAATAACATAAAATTCTCTCAATAGTGAAATGAAATTGTGTTATGTTTGTGGGTAGGATATAGAAATAAATAAACATTAGAGAAAGAATTACGTAAATTCTGGGGCAGAGATACATTCTTACATTTACACTTATAACCATATAGTTGTTTTACACAATAGGTGAATACACCTCTGTGTAGGTAAAAACTATTTTGTCTGTCTGTTTGTTTGTTTTTTTTTTTTTTTCAGTTTTTCAGAACAGTGTTTGTCTTGTAGCCTTGGATGTCCTGGAACTCACACTGTAGGCTGATCTGTCCATGAACTCAGAGGGCTGCTTTCCTCTGCTTCTGCTTCTCTGCCTCCAGAGTGCTGGGATTAAAGACATGCACTACCACTGCCCAGTCAGAACTATTACTCTTGATAGCTTTCCACTGCTCTATTCTTCTGGGAATATATATTTTAAGCTATTATTTAAAACAAAATTATATATATGTGTGTATGTGTATGTGTTTGTGTGTGTGTGCCTGTGTGTTGTAAGATGTGTATATTTTGAGAATATTCACAAAAATATTATGCTTGCACTTAATTATGAAATGAAACAATTTACCTTTCATATTTTTATACCTGTGGTTTTCATAATTGTTTATTTTGGCTGTGGTTTTGCTAAAAGTTGAACATAGGCTCCCTTCTGAGAATAGTTGGTTGAGAATTCTTGGTGAGTAGTCTACCAGTTCTACCAGTGAGCTATAGCCCTATGCTCAATTTTTTACTTTTAAGTAAATTCCTTGTTAATTTCATTGTTCAATTTCAATAAACTTTAGTCTGTGCATTTTGAATAGAAGAATTATGGAAACTAAAACTTAGAGCATTTTCATAGTCTCTCATATTCTCATAGTCTTTTTGAAGGCAAAAGTTTATCCAATCTATGGTTTATTAAAATTGGAAGAAAGACAGAACATACCTCCAAAAAATAGAAAGCTGGGGTCCTAATGGCAAGGATAAAATGTTAGTATATATGAGTAAAATTTTATAATTAATATATTTTATATTATATTGATTTGTGGTAAAGTGTGTGAATTATAAACCTGATTAATTATGTGTAATTTTAATATTCTGTGGCATTATTACAGTGCTAAATAAATATCACTTCAACTTTATTATCAATTCTAAAGATGCTCTTCTCAATAGATGCCTGATTACCACCCTCCTACCCAATTTCTGGCAAGCTTTAAAATGTTTTGTATTGCTGAAGGTCTTCACATTCTTTATTTTATAGTTATGGAATATACAATGTTTATGCCTAGATTTTTTTCTTTAGAAGTACATTTCTAATGCTTTCCATCACTGTTTTATGACTGAAAAAGAGGCTTTGTAAGTTTTTTTTTTAATAAAGTGTAGCCATTCATCAGCTGATGACAATTTAGGTTGTTTCTAAGTTATGATTAGAATGAAGAAGTGAATATGAAACTTCATGTAAGAGAGTCATAGTCTTTCCATTTTAGTGCCAACCAGTCAGTGGGGAAAACTGTTCAAGAAAAAAAGATGCAGATAAATGATTTTAGTACTGTAACAGTCCATGAGAAATTCCTATTCAAATTGGAAAAATCAAAGGAGACATCAAAAAGGAACTAATTACATGCTTAAATTTAAGGGAGAATTCATGTGGGTGAATTCATTGTGAAAAGGCCGAATCATGTCTCTGCTCTGTAGCCCATTACACTTCAACTTGTAGGGTACTACGAAGTGAGGTTTGGAAAAAAGTTAACATTGGCATGGGCAAAGATTGTGTGACGATCCCAGAATATAAAAAGTACAGAGGCTGTCTAGGACAAGCTCACAGAGAGATAAAACTATGTGAAAGAACCACTGTCTGCGTTTACTTCAGAAGTATAAAGCTTGCAAAGGAGCTGCTCAGAATACAACAGTGAGACCAAAGAAAAGCCTGTCTCCAACTCACTAAATAATGCTACAGCAGGAGCCAGTATATAACAAGATATAAGAAATAGAGAAGTTATATCTCTGTAAACAGATTCAGTGTAAAAGGTGACACAGAGAAAGAATAGAGGGCAAGCAAAATTAGAAATTGAAAAAAAACTTACTCAAACTCTCAACATATTTTCAGCTCCTGTCTGAATTCTACTCCCTCCTAATTTTATGGATAAAATAATTTTATTATCATGAAGCTTGGAAAAAATACAGATTGTCTATAAGGAAAAGTTTAATCCACAAATATTCTTAGCATAGAGGGGTCTGGTGGACAAAGTCATGCATCTAACCATGAAGCTACTGGCAGTTGATGGCTGTTGGAAGAGGGAGATTTAGTTTTCTTAATGGTGTGACACCACATGTGTTGATCATACTCTAATGAAATATCATCCTTTCTGTTGTATAGGGTAGAACACGTTAGATTTGAGGGTCTAAAAATCAAGGTTGTGAGACAAAGGTTTGAGGTGGTATGGAATGAGGTAGACCTGAGAGAAAGGGATTAAAATACAGTTTATGATATTCTCAAAGAGGTAATTAAAACATAAAAAACAATTAGATCTAATACTAAGACAATAGTAATAAATTTACAATGTATACTCACTGTTCTTATTCAACATTGCACTATACACCCTATTAGTAATAAACTGAGAATGTACACTCTCAATGTTCTTAATCAACATTGTACTAGACAGCCGATCCAACGTGCGGAAATACATAAATGCAAGGACATATTTAATAAACAAAGTAAAAAATACAGTATTATTTTATTGAAGATTACAAATTATATAATCCACTAGATCTAGTCAGTGCCTTATCAGTCTTGGGGTGTACAAAAATCAATTATACTTATATAAACTAAGAATGGTGGTTAATAAAACAAAACATGCAATATAATAAGAGTTGTTGAAATAATTGAATATGTTGGTCAAATGTATTTTTTAACAATAAAAATCAGTATATAAAATCAATAAATGTGTAAATGTAGCTCATACACAAGCAGTGAAGAATTCTTTTTTTCTATAGCAAAAGGCAAGAAACAGGAAGATGCCTGTTTTTCCTAATTAGTTCATTCAAACTTTATAGAAATATATAAATGAATTCTAAATTTATATGAAAAAAGAGAGTAGAATAGTAAATATAATTCTGAACATAAGCTCACTTGAGTTCACTCTGCCAAATTTCAAAATTTACAGCAAAATATACAGTAATCTGCCTATATGTACATAAATACCTACCTATATATGTACATACATAGACACATGGATATGCAGAAGACTGGGGTCCGTATTATTTTCCTCAAAAGTCTAAAGTAAATTTGATAAGGAAAGAGTCAATAGAGCTTCACGAGATGGCTCAGTGTCTGAGAGTACTTACCATGTAAGCATAAAGACTGCAATTCAGGCTAGAGAGCCTATTTAAAAAAAAAAAAAAAGAGTGATCATACAAAATTACCTGAAGTAACCAGAATACTATTGAAGTATTTTCTTAAAATCTCATGTGCATGTTCATGCAATCCCAAAATTACTGTATAAAGTAAAGAAATACTGAAGTTAAACTGTGTGAAATTTACTGTACAGCAATAAATAACTTCTTTTATTTAAACAGTGCAATAACCCTTGCTGTTCTGGCACTCACTCTATAGACCCGACTGGTGTGGAATTCACAGAGATCTGCCTGCCTCTGCCACCCAACTGCTGTGTCTAATGTGTACATGACCACTGTGCAGCTAGGTTTTCCTGAGTGTTTTTCTCTCAAAGTAGGGTTTGTGCTGGGAGGCAATATGACGTATATGCATAGATACATAAGGATTACATAAACAAAAGTCATTGTAGCAGAGATTAGATAGTTTACTATTGATATTTGTGACTTTGAATATGGAAAATATTTAAGTGAAGACTGTATACAATGCATTTGATTCTCAGAAGCAGAATCAAGAGTTTTATAAGTAAATGAGAGAGCAATTTCATGGAACAAAATAAAGCTTTAGGAGAAAGGCACACATATTATTCAGAAATAAGATACATTAACTAAGACTTACTCAACTAATATTTTCTTACTAAATAAGGTTGCCATCAATCCAAGCAATTGAGAACAATATGAAACCTTAAAATCCATATCAAAATATCATTTAAGCATTTCAATAAATGTCTTGCTATTAAAGATATGAAAATCTTGGTTACTGTATCACATAAAATGCATATAGAGACTTTCCTCTCACATGATACATATATTTTGTCCATATGTACACTAATGTTAAATTATGGCTCCAACTTCACCAAAAAATCAAATAAAAACATAATTTTTCTATCCCTCTCATTCTGTTTGTGATACTGTTTCAAGTAATAAATACTTGAATTAGCATTGCTTGTATCTAGTAAAATTATTCTATTACTGAGTATAAAAGTCATTGTAGTTTTATGACATATATTCAAAAATTTTTAATTCTTAAATTGAAAAGGGAACTTGTGAGCTACGTGAATTAGATTGAATATCATCTGTGATTAGCACCATAGATGATAAATTCCCTTCAAGTAGATTGCTATGAATACTAGATCATAATTTACATAAATGTGCAAAAATTATGACATGTTTTTGTCTCCTATTTTATACTTGACATATTTGAGCGATTCTGTAAGACTGACCTTGATTGAAAAATCAACATGTCTAGAGGGCTCCATTAACTTTCTTTGATAAAGAACTTCATCTTGAAATTTATGTTTTATCACAGAAACTGTGGTAATTATAGCATTTGTAGGTTCTTGAACCAGAAGGTTTGCTGTGTGTCACTCTAAAGTTAATATTTGCTAAATATACAATGTAAGTCAACTAACCAATTGTTGACATTTTTCTTCACATTTTGAATTAATAAAGGAATTCTGATTTACTATTTCTTCCTTAATGATATTTTTTTTTTTTTTTTTTTTTTTTTTTTTTTTGGTTTTTCGAGACAGGGTTTCTCTCTGTAACCCCGGCTGTCCTGGTACTCACTATGTAGACCAGGCTGGCCTCGAACTCAGAAATCCGCCTGCCTCCGCCTCCCAAGTGCTAGGATTAAAGGCGTGCGCCACCACCGCCCGGCTTCCTTAATGATATTTTAAGAATACACTTTCTTAGCACAATTACCAGAATTAAAAAGTAGGTCAAAGCATTATTTTTTTTTACATCTCAACATAATCTTTGTATTGTATACTGTAAATATTCTATGTTGTGTTTCATTATTGAGAATACATCATATGATATTTACTTCTTAAGTAAAATTATGTAATTTAAGTAGAACAATCATGCATGCTATATATTTTATTTTTAATAGAATTGAACAGATTTAGATGGTATTTTGCAATTCTTTGTTTTCTATTGCATTATTCACAGACATAAAGGATACGGCTCAATGAGGAGGTTTTGTTATAGTTTTTTTTTTCTTTTTTTTTTTTTTCATCAAATAGACTATAATGTAATACAGAAGTTTCATGCTTCACTAAGAAATTTGGAAAAGTCACTTAGCAAACACATTTTCATCAATGCTGCTACTGACTTACTCCAAATCAGTTGCCTTTTGATTTAATTGCTGTAATATCCACTTATCAAACCACAGCCTTTGGTTTTCTAAGTAGTGCCTGAGCACAGCAGCCTCTGCACTTTTGTGCTGTGTGGACTGCTGAGCTCAAGGACATCAGTGGCTCCTTTGGTGTTGGTGTATTTGAAAATCACACAACTGTGAGTGATTGTGTTTAACAGTATCTTTATTTAGTATTCTATTTTGTTTTAAGATCACTGTGAGGAATAAAAACAACTGTGTGTTGTCTCTCTTATCTTACCATATTTTACTATTTTCCCTTAGAAGCCTCTTTGCTTTTTAATAACAGACAAAAAGGGGATGGACCTGGTAGGTAGCAGAAGAGGGAAGGGATTGGGAGGAGTAGAGGGAGGAAACAATAATAAAGACCTATTATATGGTGCTACGCACACTCATCTACTCCAGTCACAACCAAAATATCGGGGATAAAATCCTGTTAAAGGATAAGAGGCAATAAGAATCCAAAAGGAGATCTGTGCCTCCTGGATTTCAGACAGTCGCTGGTATCCCCTAACTCAGACGTGTTCCAGATTAGTCTTTCCAATCATCAACATGCCCTCATAATTAGGCATAAAGGTACCCCAAGTAATGATTCATAAATGGCTAAGATTGGGCACTGTTTTCTGGCCAGCACAATGTTTCCAACCTATCCTTGTTTAATACTAAGCTGTCCATAGCTTGCAATTTCTCTCAAAGTATCTGCCTCGCCAGAGCTAGCAACAGAGGTCGAGTACATTCCTTAGGGCAATAGATAGTTTACAATAGTTAGAAATGTTTTGCATACTAGAGAGTAATGAAGGGTTTCCCTCACTTAAGGACGTTAGCTAGGAGTGTCAGGTCAGACCCTCCTAGTCATTGCCTCCAGCAGAATCAGAGAATTAGCCTAGGAATACCAAAATGCCTCAACAGAGAGGGCTCCACTCCTCTTCACACGTGACGACCAAATCTCACTGACCTTGATATGCAGTCACTTGCCTACGTGACCTCAGTCTTGCTGTCACCCCTGCCTGCCCACGTGACTCTTGTAATTTGTCTTGCTTGCTGTATGCTACTTAAGCCTGCTTTTCACTTTGTATACGAGGACTGGGACTCGCAGAAGGACTCGCAGAGGGACTTGTGCTACACTTACACTGGTGCTCAGACGAAGACTAGAACTTAGATGATCTAGGACTCAGATTCATGTAATCCGCAGTCCCCTGGGCTCAGAGCACTTGGGCCCAGGGGATGCAGCACCAGTTCAGAGGAGATAGCTGCTGCTTTAGACCCAGTATGTTTCAGATAGCCTCAGATGTACTTCAACTATTGAGCTGCCAGATTTACCATCTCTTTTGCAATGACTATAAAAGTCTGATGCCATTTCTAAGAAATACATTTAGATCCTATACTTCATGTGTCGCCTCTGCCATCATTTCTTCGCCTACACCTTGTCGACCTGACTAGGACCCCCGGGTTCGCCCACAGGTTGAGGGAGGCTCAGATTGGCCGGCCCGTGGCAATATGGAAAATTATTTTCAAAAATAGAAGAAAATTGGCAGGGCTGTGGTGGCCCACGCCTTTAATCCCAGCACTTGGGAGGCAGAGGCAGGCAGATTTCTAAGTTCGAGGCCAGCCTGGTCTACAGAGTGAGTTCTAGGACAGCCAAGGTGACACAGAGAAACCCTGTCGTGAAAAAAACAAAACAAACAAACAAAAAAAATAGAAGAAAATTCAAAATGAAAAAAATGGCCATCCTCAACTGATAGGAGGTAAGCAGAAATAAATGAAAATATCAAATTTTCTACTCCAAGGTACACATAATTTATATACAATTACTGTTACTGAAATTTTTTACCATTTTTCTAAAGATATTCCAGTATTAAGAAACTATAAGAAAGAAAGGAAAAATGTGGAACAACCCGTTTTTCTTTTATTCTTCACTCATATATTACATCCCTACCACACTTTTTCTTCCCTTCACCACTCCTACTTCCTCAACTATTTCCCTTCCCTGTCCAAGATCCACTCTTCTTTCATTTCTCTTCAAGAAGAGAGAGAGGGGGGGGAGGGAGGCAGGGAGGGAAGGAGGGAGGAAAGGAGGGAGGAAATAAAAAGTAAAGAGCAAGCATACCCACCAAACTTTGCCTAAGAAGATACAGTAAGACTCGGTGCACATCCTCATAGCAAGGCTGGATGAGGCAGCCCCAAGAAGGGGAAGTATCCTCAATCAGAAACAACACACTCTGTCTCTGACTCTTTATGTCTATGTCTCTGTGTCTCTCTCCTCTCTCTGTCTCTGTCTCTCCTTTTCTCCTCTCTCTCTCTCTCTCTCTCTCTCTCTCTCTCTCTCTCTCTCTCTCTCTCTCTCTCTCTCTCTCTCTCTCTCTCTCTCTCTCCCTCCCTCCCTGCCAGTTGTGTTCTGTGAGCAATTCTACTTCTGGATCCTGGGCATTCAGACAGGGTCAAGTGTGGATCTCCAAGTGTGCACCAAGTAGCTACAGTCATTGATTGGGCACAAGTTCTTTGCCACTATTACTTCAGCACCTCATGCAGGCAGGATGGATTGTACAGATTGTAGGCCAAAGTTTTTATGGCTGGGTTGATGTCCCATTCCCAGTGCTAAGTGCATTGCCTGGTTATACAAGATGGCCAGTTTAGACTTCTAATCTCCCATTATTTTACTTTGCTAGGGTCACTCTCGTAGATTGCAGGGAATTTCCAATGAACTGGGTTTATATAATGCCAGCAAACTCCTATTGCCTCTCTCAATATTCTCACCCTCCAACCCCTGTCTGCTTGATTCTTCCTGTTCTCATATTTCTTACCCCTAGTTTGCCCACAAAAATCTACTCTGTTTGCCCCACAGGGAGAACCATGCATCCCCCATTGATCCCTCCTTGTTGCTTAACCTCTCTGGGTTTGTGAATTGAAACATGATTATTTTTCACATTTTCCATCTACAGCTATGTCCATTTATAACTAAACTAATATAAGTTGTAGATAATGGACATTTACAGCTAATATCTATTTATAAGTGAGTATGTACCATGTTTGTATTTCTCTTTCTAGGTTACCTCAATTCAGGATGAGCTTCTCTAGTTCTATCCATTTGTCTGCAAATGGCACCGATGCTGTTATTTCTAACAGCTGAATAATGACCCATTGTGTAAGTGTACAACATTTTCTCTATCCATTTTGCAGTTGAGGTACATCTAGGTTGTTTCCAGCTTCTGGATATTACCAATAAAGCTTCAGTGAGTGTCCTTGTGGTAAGACTGAGTGTCTTTAAATAGATTGATTCTCAATGTTCAGAGGAATCACCAAATTAATTTCTGTTATGGCTTTACTAGTTTGAAATCTCAACAGCAATGAAGGAGAATTTCCCTTGTGCAGAGTCCTCCCCAGCATGAGCAGTCACTTGTGAATTTCAACTTATTCACTGACAAGTGTAAGATAGAATCTCAAAGTCATTTTAATTTGAGTTATCCTGATAGTTAATATTGAAGATTTTAAGTATTTCTCTGCAATTTGAGATTCCTCTGTTAAATTTTTTTTATATCTGTGCCTCAGTCTATTTGCTTTGTTGATGTCTAGTTTCTTGAGTTCTTATAGCCCTTTATCAGATGTAGGGTTAGTAGAAACATTTTCCAATTCTGCAGGCTGTCATTTTGTCCTATGGATATTGTATCCTTTGTCTAATAAAAGCTTTTCCGTTTAATGAGGTCCCATTTATTTACTGTTATGCTTAGTGACTGTGCAACCAGTGTTCTGTTCAGGAAGTGTCTCCTGTGACAATGCAGTCAAGACTATTCTCCACTTTGTCTTCTATTTGGTTCAGTGTGTCAGATTTTATGTTAAGGTCTTTGATCTACTTGTACTTGAGTTTTGTGCAGGGTTTTAGATATTGATAAACTAGCATTTTTATAGATGCTGACATCCAGTTAGAATAGCACCATTTGCACTTGTCATTCTTTTATGCATATCTAGCTTCATTATCAAAAATTTGGTGTCCACAGGTGCGTGGATTTACCTCTGGGTCGTTGATTTGATTTGATTTATCAACCTGTCTGGTTTGACGCCAACACCATGGTACATTGTTGCTAGAGCTCTGTAGAATACCTTGACATAAGGCTGTGGATACCTCCAGACAATTTCTTTTAATTGCACAGAGTCACTTTAGCTATTGAAGATTGTGTTTGTTTTTCTATATGAAACTGGATAATCTATGTAAGGAATCATGATGGAGTTTTGATGGGGATTGTATCAAAATGCAATGAAATGCCACTTTTATTATGTTTAATCCTACCAAGCCATAAGCATGAGAGATTTTCCATCTTTTAATTATTTCTTCTTCAAAGACTTGAGATTTTTGTTGTACAAGTCTTTAGAGTTACCTTAAGAATTTTTTTTATTATTTAGCCATTGAGAAGGGTGTTGTTTCCCTGGTTTCTTCCCCCTCCCACTTGTCATTTATGTATAGGGGGGCTACTTTTTATATATAGTAAATCTTGTATTCAGCTACTTTACTGAAGGTGTTTAATAGGAGTTCCTTGAATGAATCATTATGCAGTTCATTATGCATACTATCATATACTTGCAGTTCATTATGTATACTATCATATCGCCTGCAAATAATAATACCTGCACTTTTTTCTTTCTTACTTATATCCCCTTGATGTCCTTTAGTTACCTTATCACTCCAGCTAGAACTTCAATTATTATACTGAATAGCTATGAAAGAGTAGACAGCTTTCCTTCATGGGAATCTACTTTGTAATTGTCAGTATTCTCAGTAAGTATTAAATGATCAAATGCAATAGTTCCTCCAAATACCTATGAAAAGAAAATACTGAAATACATTGTTTAGTATGCAGAAAGAACAACTGGCTAAACATAAACAGTTCATCAAAAAAAAATTTAAGATCTTTTACGTAAACAGGATTTTTGTTTTGTTTTATTTTGTTTTGTTTTGGTTTTTGGTTTTGGTTTTGGTTTTTCAAGACAGGGTTTCTCTGTGCAGCCCCAGCTGTCCTGGAACTTACTCTGTAGACCAGACTGGCCTCGAACTCAGAAATCCACCTGCCTCTGCCTCCTAAGTGCTGGGATTAAAGGCATGTGCCACCACTGCCCGGCAAAAACAGGATTTTTGAAGCATATATTAACTTTATGCTTTAACATTTTAAAACAGTAAATAAAAATGAAGTTTATTCAAATCTTCTTTTAATTCCCTTTTATTAAGTGAAAACTATGGAGAACAAATAAATACTATGGCCTATGGAAAATAAGAAAGTAATGTTAACAGCAGAAATAAATTTTTTTTTTGTTTTGTTTTATTCAAGACAGGATTTCTCAGAAATGAAATTGATGGTCTCACGAAGCATGTTAGAAGCATGATACTTTTCCCATAATTTCAAGACCCATATTCATGTTTAACAGTACTTAGTAAATATAATCAAATATCTGAGATACATAAAAAATATATTATGTGTATAATTAGTAAAATTTAAAATCTATAAATGAAAGTAAAAATATCCTAATTTATACTATAGCATCATGTTGTTTTAGAAATTTTTATAGTATTTAATAGTAACATTTGTTTCCTGAATATGCTAGTAGTCAAAGATTTTACTTACTGTATTATTCATTATGAATTATTGTCAGTCTGATCAGTTTTTGATATGTTTTTTGTGGGTGTATATAGAAAGTAAAGTAATTCCTCAAAATTACAGTTGGAAACTTAACCAAACTATTTCTGAGATACCAAAAGATACTTGTAAATTGCTTTTGAGAAAAGTATTTTGTTAAGTAAATATTTAAAATCATATTCTATTTGACTTATTTTTTTAATCTTTATTTTTTTATTTATTTACACTCCAGATTTTTATTCCCCTGACCTGGTCCACCCTCTGATTGTTCTACATCTCATTCCTCCTCCCCACTACTCTGACTCCACAAGGATGTTACCAACCCTCATCCCTGACCCAACCAGACTTCTAAACTCTCTGGGGCCTCGAAGACCTATGATCTTTTCTATTGTAGCCTGCCATTTGGGCTCCCTTCTTCCACTCTACTCCATTTCCTGGTCAACACCACCTTTTAGAACATTCCCTGGTCAACACCACCTTTTAGAACATTCCCTTAGCTCTTTGTCAACAGCCATTTCAGCGTTCCTTGCCTTTATCAGCCACCAAGCCACAGACCACATATTCTACCAGGCATCCTTATCTGCCACATGGGACTGGAACACAAGCAGTTGATTTACTATAGCCCTCTGTCCTCCATTCGAACCTCTTCAGACATACTCTTTATCTTCTAGCACTATGCTTATAATAGACCATGTTTCAGCTATATCTCCATTACCTGCAGACTCCACTTCCAGTGTAGAACCAGGACCTCCTTAGCTCTTTCCTACCTTTGCTCTCAGGTTTTTTTTTCCTAGTGGCTTACATTTTGAAAAATTTTTAAATAATTTCTCTTAATTTTACCCTAATTTATACCTACAAAGTTACATCATAAAAACCCAAGAAGTTTTATCCAGGTGGTTCTGTAAGAATTTCCTCAAGGACTTAGCAAATGTCTAGTCCCCTCACAACTTGGAGCCTTCCCTCTGCAATTACTTAATTTACATATTTTCTCTGGATGTCAACAGGAGTAGTAAACCCACAGGGTGCATTGATACCAAAAGAAAAGACTCTGGTACCAAAAAAGGGGCACTTTCCTGAAATTTAACTACATATAAACTGCATGACTCTTCTAAACTCATTTTCCAAACTTCTTTTAATTATGTAGAAACAATGTTACCATTTTTCATGAACTTTTTGCCACATACAATTGCCACAGTTCAATGTACTAGCAATATTGTTACAATACCTTTAATTCTACTCTTAAGATATGAAACAACTTTCATTTATGTGGATTGTTATAAAACTATGTATATGAAGATTATTATATATATACATATATATCAACTACACTTGGGGAATTATAGATAGTAGTACAAAGTATAAATAAAAATTTTATAAGATTGTTAATTGCTGACATCCTAACACTCACTGAAAAAATATCTGCTGCTAGGAATAGTGTATTGTTTCTCAAACAGGGAGTATGAACAGCTTAGATTAAAATGAACCCAGTTAAAAATGTTTCAGGAATAGAGAAAGAAGGTAGGAAAACATAAACAGATTCTTCAGAAAGAATCTGAAGATTGCAGTGATTGAATTATACAAGGGCAAGCTATTAAATATCGATTAGCAATTAATCACCAGTATAATTTTACTCATATTTGTAAGCATGATTTGGCTTACAATGAATCTAAATATCCATAAAAATTGTTTGAGAACAATATAAATGCAATATGGTCTCAACACAACAATACTATTGACCTTGGGCAATTACATCAAGAATATTGATTAGACCGTTCTCATTTGTTAATAATTTCTGGCCAAAAGTTGCAAATGAATTAGAGTGTACCCTATAGTATCTCAATTCATTTAATACTTTACATGATCAAGCTGCTAAAATCCTAATAAATTTAAAATTAGTTACTATCTTTTTTTATTATTTTGAGAAACTACTACTTTATACAAAGAACATAGAGAAGATAGTTTGCCTGAGGAAAATCTGCTTATGTAGTCAGTATGCTGCAGAAACAGAAAGGGGATCCATAGGTGTGCAGTTCCTGTTTTAGGCACAAACCCTGACCCAGAATTGGCTGGAAGAAAGAATCAAATGTTAAGATTAATTATTTTGTGATGCAGGAGATAATGTTCTTCTTTCACATTGTTTTGTATGTACACATGTTCTTTAACAAGCATTATTTTTAAAACAAGAAATTTTGCATTAAAAATGTTTTTTTTTTCCAGTTCGGCTTCTCATGATATTTTTGTGCTCATATGGTTTGAAACCTCTAGACTATTCTGAAATCCAAAATAGGTTATCTCTTTCAGTCTTGGAAAATCTGAGAGACTTTGAGATTTTTTTTATTAGATTTTTTCTTTATTTACATTTCAAATGTTATCCCCTTTCCTGGTTTCTACTCCAAAAACCTCTTATCCCTCCCTCTTCCACCCGATCACCAACCCTCCCACTCCTACTTCCTGTCCCTGGCATTCCCTTACACTGGGGTTAGAGCCTTTACAGGACCGGGACTTTGAAATATTTTACTACCACATCTCCTAAGTGTTTAGAGTTATGAATGATTACAAATCTGTTATTTAAAACCTGTTGCTATTTTAAACTACATTGGAGTTTTTACTTCATTTCAAACAATATAAAATTATCTACAGAAAGCCACTAAAATCAACACTGTTCTCAATGAGTTTTGAATTCTGTTTTGTTTTAATCTTCTTCTCAAATCTGTACACTTTGTCTTGATGAAGTATTGACTATGATGTGCAAGGTCAATATTAATTAAATAATTTGATTTAATTATAGTATTAATTAGTTAATAGAATAAACATCCCCCACCAAATTAAATGCTAGACTTAGTAGAAAATTGTTTTTCAAAGCACAGAAAAGGCCACTGTAATATGGTTAACCTGTCTAGTGTGTGAGTATAGATACTTCACCTAAATCTGAGTATGATTTTTCTGATTTTCACTTAACAATTAGAAAGCAAATACTTCTTGAGCACAAATTTCAGTATGATGTCATTTAGAAAGCTCAGCTCTAGTTCATAATACACACTCCAGAAGAAATTATGTTTTCCAAAGCTTTGGAAATAAATATAAAATCTCTTAGGGAATATCAAGCCTCAAGAGTAGATATTTTAGTTAAGATGATCAGTTGATTTTTAATAAGGAGACAAACCATCCAGCCTCATGGTACTCTGCTGCCCAAATGGCCTTCTTTGTATTTGCTTCTTCATCCAGTGACCAGTAAGATAAAACAGCTCAGGAGCTAGGCACACATTTATAGTTACAGCTCTGTCTCCATATGCAACTGTTCAAACATCACTTTAGTTCCACCAGTTTCCAATGCTATAAATCCACTGAGATTCTACTTCTTCTTTATACAATTCTTAGTTAATCTAGACAAGCAGGAACAGTCTGTATCTATGTATATAAACTACTAAGTACTTTTTGCCTATTGACAATCTACAATTTATTTTAGTAGATCATGATGATATAGTTAAACAATGTTCTAATAAGATATATCTACATACGTGTTGGCATAAGACCAAAGGATTTTAAGAAACTGACTTTTATTTCCAGGGTCCTGAAATCGTTTTAGACTGTTCGACATTAAAACTGAGCAATCTTTCTTTAAAATAGCTATCAGCAGCAATAAAAGGTGAAATAATAAACCCTCTGCCAACCCTGCGAAAAGTAGATCTACTTTGTCTGTCAATTCATCTCAAGGGAATAGTTTCATGCACTTTCTGCTATAGCAGTCTATCACAAAGATATCAACTTGAAAGATCCTCACTAAAAAGCAGAATCTAGATATGTTGTTGGACATAAGAAACCAAAACCTTTTTATCTGAGGGAAAAAAAAATATCTCTCTCCCATGGCAATGTTTTTCTGGATTTTGTTTTGTTATGTTTTGTTTAGTGTTTCTGCTTGCCATTCTACATCTGGGGAAAACTTAATTTTTTTATAACTCATAGAATGCCTACATCTTGAGCTATTTTTTTCTATACCATGGTCTCTGCCCAGATGATTAACTAGCATATATGGAGTAGCATGTGAATGAAATATAGTATGATTTACTTCTATCAAATTAGAAAACAATCTGCATTTAATCAGTTCTGTTTAATACAACAGAACTCCATTAACTCAGCAACTGAAATGTGAAGCATTTCTTTCTGATACCAGATTTTTTTTTAAGGTCATCATAGCAGCAGCATGATTGAGTCCTTGGTAATTGCCTTTTTCCTAGTTTACAGAGGTTAAGAGGAGTAAGCAAATTCTCTAGTATTTGTACCTACACATTCACTAATCATATCCATGAGGTTCTAGTCACATGACCTAGTTGGCCTCCTCCCAACATTAGCAGATTGAGTATTAAGATGTCAGTATATTGGCCTGGACAAAAAAAAAAAAAAAAAATCCTGTTACCATGATTCCAATAGGCATAAGTGAAATATCTGTTTTTATATTCATTTAGTTTCCAAGGTAGTTAAATAGGTAGAGACCCCTTAAATATCTCTAAAGATCAGAATGTTGCTGGGTAGGCCCATGATTAAAGGAAGAAACCTCAACTGCCAAGTCCATTAGGTTATACCCTGTGACGGATGCTCTAAGGGATGGGCAAGGTTCTGGAGATGAGGAGGAGAATGGAGATGAGGACTCTGAGCTCTTCAGTTATACTGAGAACACAGTCACCGTCCAATTTTACTTATGGTTACCTGTCTACAGGAACTATAGGGAAGGTCCTGTTACTCCTGCACAAAGAGCTGCCCATGAGTTGAAAGAAGATGGAAACTGTCTTTTCACCTACACTCATGCCCCATGTGGAATGAGCTGTGTGTACCTCTGTTCTGTATCACGCACTAGTCAACCTGGGAAACAAAAACAAAAATACAAAACGTTGCCACAGGTTGAGTCCCACCCAACTATGAACTGAAGATCACAGTGTGTGAGGAGGACATACCAGATACTCAGATTCTATGGCATAAGCACACCAAGAACTTGAAAAGATTTAAGAAAATAGCAATGTAGATGAACTTCGGTCACATTCTCCACCCCCATTTCAGCTGAAAAGTGTTCTGGGTAAGCTAAGCCAAGAGAATAGCATCAGTGATCTCTGTGATATACCCACAGATAGGCTTAGTGCCAGTCACAAAGGATTGCACTAACCTTTCAAATACTTGTAGTGGGGAAATTGCCATGCGTAGCTCAGGCCTAACCTGTCTGGTACAGCTGAAAGAAGAGAGTAGGCTCCTTCCGAAGCAGATTGAGGTGTTAACAGAGGGATAGACCTTTCCCCTGGGGAGGATTGATACAATACATCATGAATTAAAAAAGGCCAATCCCCAGAAAAAGGACATACGGAAACTGTACAGTCAGAACCAAGAAAGCTGAAAACTAAGTCGGCAAAAAAAATTGCTGGGTAGTCAATGAAGTAGAGAAAATGTTCATGGGAAGTGCACCTTCTCCATGAGTGAGTGATACTACGTGAATTCTTCCGTTCTGGACCTCAGTGAGTGGGATGGAACCACATACATTTAGAAGCAGTTGTCCCACCTCAATTATCCTAATCTATAAAGCCCTTTCAGATATGCCAGACTAGACTTCTAGGTGATTCTGGATCCTGTTATATTGACAACCAATATTAACTATCAAGTATTTCAGATATCTTTTTAGTTATGTCCAGACAAAAAAAAAATTCTGAAAAGCTGTAGGATGAAAGCATATTAGGAATTAGGCATGTTGACCTTGATAGGTAACATTGAATGTGCTCTTTTAAGATGTTGCTGTTGAATCAGCAGTGAAATATAATATACATTTATTTCTCAATTTCTTCAAAAACATTTTTTCTAAGTATTACTTAACAAGATGTGATAAATATTTTGTTTCTTCCATGTAGACTTTCAATATAAATTATATTGGACCTTCATGTGCATTTATTAGCCATTTTATTTTTTCTATTATACTGTTGATAATACTGATCATTTCCCTGTGATTACTAGTATTCTTACCTCTCTGATTACATTATGCATGCATTAATTGAACACTTTTTATTAAAGTCCTTGACATAGTCGTAATCATAGTTATTTTAAATCCAATACTCATATCCTAACTACCTCTGCAATTTGACTATCTTTCAGGAAGATGCATGAATTTTTAAAAGCCAGGTATAGTATGACTGGTTTAAAAGTACTGTAGCGTGAAATGTGAGGTTATATAATTAGGAGTAAGTTTTGTTTATTATGTTTCAGGTGTAGAAATCAACTACTGATTCTCTCCTGTTCTTATCTTTGTTTCCTCTGTTGTCCTTGGCCACTCTAGGATATCCTTAAATGGAATTAAATCCCATACTTCTTTCATCTGCAAATGGCACTAAATTATAATATACCATTGATGTTGTGATAAGGTATATGCAAGGGGAATGTTTGACAATATAGCCAATTATAATTGGGCTTCATTTTTTTAAGAGCAGAAACTGTGAACTGTGATGTTCCAAGCATTCTTCCCTATCACATTAAATTTGTAATTTAGTAAGGATTCAAGGGGCTGGAGCCTCTGGATAGTTCTCCCCTAAATCATTCAGGTTCAGTCAGTACCCAAGTGATTCCACTATGGCAAATTATTTTTGTAACAATACTTTTATTAATTCTGTGAGAATTTTATACAATATATTCTGAACATATACAGTCCTCCTTCCTCAACTCTTCCCATATCTATCCTCTCCAATCTCTTTTCCACTCCTACTCAATTTTGAGGACATATTTTTTGTGTGTGTGTGGAACAAAAGTGAATTTGAATTTCTAGTGTAATGCATCTGCTCTGGTATATGGTTGACCTACCAAAGATCACATTACTGAACCAAGCTGGCTCTTCCTCTCCCAGTGTCTGTCAAATGGCAATAGTCTTCAGCATGTGATAGGATTCTGTCTCGTAATCTTTCCAGCTCCTCTTACATGAAGATTCCTGGCCTTGTAGAGAAGAGTTGTAACACGTAAATCTTATTTAGGAAAGAAAATTATTTTCCCCATTTTCCAGTTAAGGCATCCTGTGATAATAGCCATCTCATACAGGAGATACTTCTCAAATAAGGGTTGTGACATGATCTGATCAATGAGTGTAACAATAAGTTATATTAGGAGTCCTTTTTATACTATGTCCATCTATCAGAATAATGTCAATGGGTTATTCCCTAGGACCTATGATGTATCTAGCCACAGGTTCTTAGTACCTTTACTGATGTAAATTGTGGTGTGAAGATGCTATCTTGGGGTCAAATAAGAAAGGAAAGTTTATAGTTCAATAGAGATAGTTGTATTTGTGTGTCAAGTTCATAATTGTTCAATTGTGCTGGTTAGTTGTTTGTCAACTTGAAAGGCAGAAATCTGCAGCAAATGTTTTCATATCCAATTTGATTTTTGCCATGTTGTTTTAAGACAACAGAAAACAAACTAATACTGCCCTCAGTCATCCTTGATTGAGATTTATATCTTAGTTGCTTAAAGGACAAGTTGTCTGTCAAACATATGTTATTCTTGGCACTTGGTGAGAACTGATCTAGAAGGCTAACTTGGGAACATAGAGATGATAACAGACTTACTAATACTTATTGGGAGGAATCAGTTTTCTACTGTGACAGTTTGTCTTTCAAATAGTGTCCAAATTATGATTCCATGAAGTAAACAAATGTTTTATTTGGATTTAATTGTCTGCCAAATAAATACATTTTCTTAGTTACTGGTTTTAGTAAATGAGCTAGTTCTGCTGTCAACATTAAAGTAAAAATCAATGCATTTAAGTATCTCAACTCTTTATATGTTTATTTAAGATTACATGTATTTTTAGTTTTAGGCATAATACAGTAGTAAATTAAAGCTTACTAAAAAATTAATTACATGTGCCTCTTGACACTGTGCTGTGAACAAAGTATTAGGAAAGTAAAAAAGATTATAGAATAACTGATCATGGTAGGGCAAGTTATCTATACTATAAGAGAGGCATGCGAATTGGCAGGTGAATAAGCTCAGAGCCAGGGAATCTCAGAAATCTGAGACTGGAAGAGACAGAGAGGGTCCCTGTCTATCTCTGTACCTGTTCTAGAACAGGTAACCCACTGAGAACATCTTTGGCAGTCAGTCATGTACTGCAGCATCTAGAGTCCTTCACTATGCAAACACAGCATCACTAAACATCTCAAACTCAGCCAATGAGAAACATCTATCCCTTAAATCCCACCCCACTCCTAAGGTGGACATAGTCCCTGTCCTCATGGAAGAAAGTGCACAAGTTGTCTCACTGAGAATTGTCTGAGAGTGTCTGTCTTGGCTGAACTGTAACACTTGGGGAAGAGTTCTCTCTCCTGAAGCATTCCTCACTGGATCTTGGACGCACTTGACTGGGAGGCTCACACTGACAGAAGTAGAGATGACACTTGTAGCTGGTGATGTCACAGTAGTTGCCTAAAGTCTCAGGACCCTGGTTTCTTGCCCTGTTCAGGAAACCCAAACTTCCTTACTTTTTTTTTTTTTAACACTCCCAGCATTCCGAGCCAGACTGAGCCATTTGGATCCCTGGGGAACCTACTTGTCTCATGTTGCAATACCATCACTGGCTTCTTTAAATTAACCCCATATGAAAAGAAATATTATTCCACGTGTAGGTCAAGAGGAATTCACTTGTCTATAGAAAAGAGGATTTGTGCGATAAAGTATTCTATAATAATGATATTTCTGAATTTGCTTGAAATTTTAGTGTTTATATTTTCATTGATTTTTGTATATTTCTTTTTGGAAAAGTGATTTTAACATTTATTTTAGATTTATACAATCTAAATTGTAAAAAGTTTACTATGAAAACTCTCTGAGAAAAAAAGAGGAAAAATAGAATGAATGAAAAAGGGGGATAAGGGAAAAAGTCCACACACTTCTCTTTTGTCCTTAGCACTTATATATCTTTCCGAATACATGATCACATGATAAGAAAATTCATCACAAGTTTACATATAAATTAAAATCATAAATGGAATAAGAAGTTTACAACAATGAATGTTTACATGCATATCCATTAGGAGTAATTATCTAGCTGAACATTTGTCACCTGTCACAGCTCTACTGGTTTAAAACCATAACTAAGTTATTAGTGAAGTTTTTTATATACAAATCCAGTCAATATTTTATGTTCTGTCCTAGCACCTCCAAAAAATCATAAATTTGCTTTTTATGACCTTTGGTTAATGGTTTTACAACATCTTGGAATGTGCTAGAGCAGTAGAAAGTCTGGTTACTATCTAGAACCAATTAACTGGTGACACGTGGGAGACTAGCAGAGTTCTCATTTCAGTTTTGACTATCAAAAAAGGACCTATTACCAGTCCCACTTTTTTCATGTATTTCTTAAACCCTTAATGTGAAAACTTAGAAAGTATCACAATAAACAACAGAACATTTGTATTTTTAGTATTTCATAGTCATTAACAATGCATGAGTATAAATGCAAGGTTTGCATTCTGCTGCTCAAGTATTCCAACTTATGACTTAGTCACTTGTTCATTTAATAAAGCAATTAAAATAAGCACACATCCTAAGAAACAACCTGACTGCTGATATAGAACCTATGTGGTCAGTTATAGGAGGTCACTAACCCAAAGTTCCTATTCTGGGGCTTCACATATTGGAGAACTGTGCATTCCCATATAAAAACTGATATTAAAGTGAATTTATACAATAAAGTTTAACAGAGAAGTGTATAAAACTGCATAGTAAAACAAGATAAGAAATGTTAGGTAATCATGTCATGCACTGCAGAGAGTGGGTATCGCCTAACTATATCTGAAAGTTATTCTCAGGAAGGAGGCTTTCAGGACAGTTCCAGCCCAATTCTTACATTTATCTTTCTGACTGAAATATATAATATCTTAGGCAATAGAGCCTCAACTTTAAGTACTGGAGGACAACCAAGGGAATGACAATAGGTCATACTGTTTCAGAGTGTCCTAGACCTCTTTGACCAATAACTTGAATGCAAATTTCTTCATGCATGACTGAAAAGATTGTTAGTATATAGATCTTAGTGTGGGGGATCATTATCACTGTGCATGGCTCCCTTTAACACACACACACACAACACATACACATACATACAACACACACACACACCATCATCATCATCACCAAGTTTCTCAAGGATTTGAGAGGTTAACATTACCATTGACTCCTCTGATTGGCTCCTGCCTTCGGAAATCTGTGATATCCGTATATCTATAATTTTTGCTTTTGCATCTAATCTCCTTAGAAAGTGTGTTTTTAGTTCAATGAAACAGAAATTTAATTTGAGCCCTTGGAACTTTCAGACAAGGTCATTTGTTTGAAATATGTCCTCTTATCGTTGTGTTGAGCCACAATCATAGGGCTTTTTCAAGAAAATGGTACTTCATTGCATGTTTAAGAGGATATTTGAAAAAAAATGAAAAAAAAGAGGATATTTGGAAAACACATTTGAAACTATGTGCGAATAAAAAGTTAAGATTTGAGTCATGTTCTGAAACTGTGATGCTTGATTCCTCAGAACAATAGCACTAAAAGGCTACTTCTAACTCCATGGAAAACTCTATGTCATCAGGGTGATCTTTTCTGGCATGAACATTTGCATAGTAATACATACCTGAAAATCACCTACAGAATTATTTCCTATTCTTTTTGTAAACCTTATTGATACATTACCATAGACACATTTCAATTATTTTATAGGATCAATAATGAACAATAAACATTAACATAGTTTGATAAGTAATTTTGAGATATATGTCACACAAAGATATGCATATTAGCATAGAGTTTGATCTAGACTATCTCACGATACTATTGGCTTGTTCCCACGGGATAAGTGTCCTTTCCACCTTTAGTTAGAAGTCCCATTATACTATCATGCAGAGTACAGGAGGACAATATAAGACATTTCTATGTTACTTGTTACTTAACCATCTACAGTTTTTACACAAGCAATTTAGACACATCCATCATTCTCCGAAACTGGCAAGAATGATTTCAACATATCAATTTCTTCTGAGTGGGAAAACTGATTATATACACTAACTAAAAATAACATAATTGACAACAATAAAGAAGACACTATCTTAGGATTTAACAAATTGATTACCCTTCTCTTGCAGTTTGAAGATTTCATAAAATACTAAGATTTAGTGATTATAAAATTTGAATTCTTGTGTATGCTGAGCATGAAACCAGGACAAGTACACATGCTAAGCATTTCTTTCCAACAAAGAAAGTATGTGGATAATTAACCAAATAAGTCTTAGCAACAAAACAGCAAACAAAAACAAAAACAAACTCACTTAGAAATACTTGAACAATGTATGCACGTAGGAGAAATGCTTTTCCTTCAAGTGTTCTAAATTTTAGTTCAAGATAAATGTATTGTTCTGCAACATGCTATAATTTAAGCTACATGATGGTTCACATTTACTAGAAGAGATGTTTGCACTTAAAAAGATTTAAAAGCCAAATGAGAAAGCTGTTTTCTAACCATGCCTATTCATAGTTTGTAGACACTTGTGCTTTTTGGGTTTGTGAAGAGTCACTCCATCTCATTTTGAGTCACACTGGTACCTACTCTGAATTTTGCTGACCAATCTATACTCTAATGAATTAATTGTTTTGGTTATACTTTGCATGTGTTGTGGAAGCTCATGCAAAAGATCTATAAGACATTATTCTTAGTGTATATTTTGACATTATTGATAAAAAATGAGGTGGTTGCTTGTTAGTCACTACTAACCACTTTTTACATATTTTGACACAGTTCTCATTTTTTGCATGTTTCATTTGCAGTTCCCGAGTTCAAGCTTGTTTGATACTTGCCTTACTGTTCATGCTCAGAATGTTCACTGAACAGTTTTCTGCAAATTGCATTGAATAGTCTCAGAGGGTCACTGACTCCTATGTGTTCTTGTTGTATTTCATAGATTCCCTTAATGTGTTGTTGAAGAAAAGAAGAAAACATCTAGGTCTGAATTACCTCAATCAGAATGATATTTTCTAGTTCCATCCATTTGCCTGAAAAACTCATGATGTTCTTTTTGTGTGTGTGGTTTTTTGAGACAGGGTTTCTCTGTGTAGCCCTGGCTGTCCTGGAACTCACTCTGTAGACCAAGCTGGCCTCGAAATCAGAAATCTGCCTGCCTCTGCCTCCAAAATGCTGGGATTAAATCGTGTGCCACCACTGCCCTGCTCATTTTGTCCTTAATAGGTGAATGGTATTCCATTGTGTAAATGAACCACATTTTCTGTATCCATTCTTCTTTTGTCGGGCACCTGGGTTGTTTTCAGATTCTAGACTGTTAAAAAATAAAAATAATACTAAAAATTTAATAGCATACAAAAGAATACATTTTATTATATTATTTTTAATTTTATTAATCAAGAAAACAGAATAAAGGCTGTGATGTAGACTTTTTAAAAATATATAAAGAATACAAATAGCATTATAAAATGGACATGTACATCATTTTGTAATATGAGTCAATGCCTCCAGCCTAATACAGATGTGTTTAAAATAGCAAACGAAAAATCTCTTTTTAAATATTTTATTATTTTTATTTGTGAATGCAGATGTTTTTGTGTCTGTGTGTAGGTTTGTTCATGTTTGTGCAATTCAGGCAAAGACTAAAGGAGGGTATGGATTCTAAGGAGCTCAGCTATGACCAATTGTCACCTGCAGGGCATGGTGCTGGAGAGAAACACAGATCTTCTGTAAAAACAGTGTATACTCTTAACTTCTCAGCCACCTCTGCAGCTTCTATGAATTGATTTTTATACCTTAATTCTTCATGTGCTTATTTTCTATTTTCATCAGTGACTCATAATAAACATTTAAAAATATATAAATGAGTACATCTGTAATTTAATGAATTCTCTTAATGGCAAAACAACTGCCAACGGGATGAGGATTTGATCAAATAGTGCATTTGGTTTCAGCAAAATTATTTTTCAATATGTTCTTAAATAATCATTTTAACCCAAAGGCATAAATCAATTCTTCTCTTCCTGATGCACTGGAGTATCTAATACTCATATTTTACTTCTTAAAAAACTATTAAACATAGAACTTTATAATTATAATGAACAAACAATATATACATGTATATGTATATAAATATATATTTATATATGCATATATATTATATATGTGTGTAATAAATACATATTTGTATATATGTATATATACATGTATATATGTATATGTATAATGTATAATATATATATCTTATTTGTTCAGTTTAATATTAATGACTATTTAAAAATGTCTTAAGCTTTTCTCTTAGTTGGATAGAATTCAGTATAAAATAGTTTTATGAACAGCTAATATATAAATTTAAGTGTCCAGTAAGAAAATTCTCAGTGATTTTGTGGCAGGCTTGCATTCTGCCACAATCTAACTCTGGGATCCTTCCTTAACACCAGATATTTCCTTGTGCTTTCTACAATTCTATGTTTAGCCTGATGAAATCATCTGGTAGTTAATCCAAAATACAGCCTAACCAGTTTTTGTTTCTCTATTCATTAGTTGATGGTTTTTTGGAATATTTCCAATATCTGGTTTATGAATTACAGCATTATGAATATTCACATTATAACTTATAGTTTTATTTAGGTAAGGCAATGAAGATTGGGTCACATAAACAGTTTTTAAGAAAGTACAAAATTCTACTAAATTGTTGTTATATTTATGCCAGTATTGTGACATTACTCCCGGAGTGACATGAACAAGGAGTGTGGTAATTCTTACCTTCAATGAAGGCAAAACCAAATCACCCTTCAGCAATTAAAAACACAGAACCACTTAAAATTATATGTTCAGAATTTTACTAATTATATGTATGTGATAAAAACTAAACATGTTTATTACATGAACTGAATACAAGATTGAAGCATTGAGCTGCAGGATCTGTTACCCTGGGTACAGCCAGGGCTATGGCACCTTAGCAAGAAAGCAATTGCCACAAAGTGCTCTCCTAGGCAACTTAAATATCCTAATAAATTGTAAGATTTGAGCAAACTCAAGTTTAATAAAAGATGGGTATGAAACATAAAGTTTAGTTTTTCCTTTTTTGTTTTGTGAGGTTTTAAACTAATTATTTATTTTTTTATATCCCAAATGTTGCCCCCCTTCTGGTACCCTGTTGAACAGTTCCTCCACCCACCCCATTCTCCTTTGCCTCTGAGATGGTCTGTTGAGTTTTAACTACTTATATCCACGTGCTTAGAAATTGATTTCTAAAAATGCTTTCAGCCTTTAATCCATATTTTAAAAATCTTTGTCCTACAGAGCATATTTAATTACAGATTTTAAAGTGTCCATTGCTTTGGTCACATTTATAATTAAACTTTGCTATTCAGCATATTTAGACTGTCAGCTTCTAGTTATTTAGACTAATAGCCCTGAGACAGGAGGTCTTGCAACAAATGATCAACGATCCTGAGCCAGTAGCCATGTGCTTTTGTTCAACTTTCATATTTCAGACCTTTAAGGTCTCTCTTCAAAGTCAAAATACATGTTTATAAAAACAAGTAATTTAAAATAAATGATTTGTTTGCAACATGTGCCCACAGTTTATTATAGATAAAAGTCAGCTTCCTGAGTAAATAATGAAAAACAACCAGATGAACAAACACATAGACAAGGAGACACACACACATACACACACACAGAGAGAGAGAGAGAAAGAGGGGGAGAGAAAGAGAGACAGAGAGAGAGACAGAGAGACAGAGACACAGAGACGCAGAGACAGAGACACAGAGACAGAGACACAGAGACATAGAGACACAGAGAGGTGAAGAGAGACAAAATGGATTCCATCTCTGAGGTTAAGTAGAAGTGCCAGGCTTATAGCTGCATAAGTGAAATATTCATATTAATGGGAGTTCAATTATATTAATATGGTTCCTATAGTACAAGAACATTTGTTGAAGTAGAATGGGCAACTTTACATGTACCTCCTAGTCTTAAAAGAACTGTGACTGTCAGGACCTAAACATAGCCACAAGCTTTCAAATAATTGCTTCTACTTTATTCATGTAACTACCAATTTACATTAAAAAAATTCTATAAAAACACAAGTTTTACAAGACTTTCTCCATTCTGCTTTGTGCTCTTCTATCTGAAGAATATTACACATTTTACTACTCAGACTTTTAGCACTTCAATTCCTAATTGTTCTCTCACCAGACACTGTTGGTGTGAATGCAATGGAATATAAGAACAAAAATAATTTCTGAAACCAAGAGTTAACAAGTATACTTTAATCAAAAGCTTGTGGAAACATACAGCAATGCCAATGTGCTGTGGAAATGAGTGCAGGAGAGGGAAAGCAATTAGTGACCAGAAACTGCTCTGAGGACAAAGAGCAGAAAGTATTACACTGGGCGCACAGGAAGACAGACAAGAATAGAGAAAGGTGTGGCAACAGCAAGTGGATACTGCCATGAGGACACCATGGATGCTACACTAGGAATGGGGAAAGGCAGTAAGGGAGCCAGAGAGCTGAGATGTCTATAAACATGCAACCAAAAAAGGACCATCTTCTTCATGTTTGGACAGAGGAAATGGTCATGATTTGAGAATTAGATAGGAAATCAGTAGTTGATAGAAAATTTTATCACGTTAATAGATTTCGTGTTTGATGTTCTGAATTGTGGGACATTATCATGATGTTATCTCATGGCTGCATGATTGGCCATTTACCATAAAGCAGTGTTTAAATCAATCTGTGTTCCTCTGGCCTTGAAAATTGGGCAGAGAGCCTGGTATAACCAGGCTACATTGTAGCGTTGATTAGTAGGGCTCTGTGCCCTAAATTAGAATGGAAAACATCTATTTCATCTATTTCATTATCATTCTCATATATGCATTAGATATAAACAGTTTGGGTAAATTATGCCTAGATTAGAAATCATGAGAAACTCTGTCCTGTATTAAAGATGACTTTGAAGCTATTCAGAAATAATCATCTTTTCAGCAAGTGAAAGATCTGATAATGATTATTTCTATTTTTAGTACAAGATAAGGTGCTGTATCAAAAGATGGTTTAGTTTAAAAGTGTGTACCTTATTCAATCGCTCACACCAATAACTTATTAAATAATTTATAATCTGACTGAAAAATAATCTTTAGATATATACTGAAAAACTATTACAATGGATCAGTGTTTAAGAGCACTGGCTGCTACTCCAGAGGTTCAAATACCAAGATTTACTCAGTGGCTCATTGCCATCTATAACTCCAATTCTATAAGACCAGAAATCATCTTCTGGCTCTGTAGAAATCAGGCATTCATGAGGTACACAGACATGTATGAAGGCAAAACATCCATTAACTAAAAATAAATAATACAAAATTATCAAAAAATAACCTTTAACATTTTAATATATTAATTAAATAAAGTAATTAGTAACATCAGTGGGACTTTTGATGACATTACATTCTCTTGAAATAAAAATTACCTCAAATGTGGATGCTATAATTTAGTCTTAGAATTTATAAAAGTAAAAAAAAGTAAAACAAAATCAGACCAATGTAAGATAAAATCAGGATTAAGTAATTGTTGTGTAAGACAAAATATTCATTTCTCAGAAACATTGGAATTTTAACTGATCAGGAGAATAATACAACAAATTCACAATTTCCTTGACCAGTTTTTCCAAATGGGCATGCATGAACCATATAATATCAAAGCAGGATTTTTAGTGAGGATTGTGATGAATCTTTAGATTGTTTATGGTAAGATGGATGGTCTTTTCAGCATGAGTGCTCTTGCCATCTTCGGATATCTTCTTTCATTTCTTTCTTCATCTAAAATTTCCATTTCTTCATTAATTTATTTCAATTTTGATGCTCCAATAAATGGTGTAATTTTTCTGATTTTCTTTTCAGAATGTTTGTCCTGTGTATATAGAAAAGGTATTGATTTTTATTTCTTACTTCTGTATTATGCTTCTTTGCTAAATGTGTCTATCAGTTGGAGGAAGTTCCTGATAAAGTCATTAGAGTATTTGAGGTATAGAATTATATATGAAAATTAAGATAATTTTACTTCCTTTCCTATTTGTATCTCTATATATCCTTCACTTTTCTTACAGGTCAGCTAAGGCTTCAAACACTATATTGTACATAGCGAAAAGGGGACCCTTGTCTTTTTTCTGATTTTGCAAATAATTTGGGATTTTTTTTCTCTGTTTAGCATGATGCTGGCAATAGACTTGCTGTGTATCACACTTAGTATGTTGAGACATGTACCCTGTGTTGTATCCCTTATTTCTTCAGAACCTTCATTATGGATTTTTCCAAAGGTATTTTCTGCATAAGGAACAGGCAAATGGGTGGAGCAAGAAGCAATAATTCTGAGTGATGTAACCCAGACCTCAGAAACCAAATGCACCATGTTTTCTCCTATCTGTGGATGTCAACTTTTAGTCTTCTGATACATATGTTTAATTTTGAATGCCCTTAGATTTCAGGGAGATGCCTTGGCAAAGCGTGGGATTTCAAGGTTTATGAGATAGCACACACACAGTGACATGAATGGTGAAAGGGAAATAAGGAAATAAATACAGATAAATGGTATGGGGAATGGTGTAAAAAGAGGAATATAAGATAAAATAAGTGCACACTAGAAACCTTTTAAAATGTTAATTGGAAACCTACTACTGTAGAAGCTTCTTAAAGTATTTAAAAAACTTCTTTAAAAAGTATTTAAAGAAGTATTTAAGAAATACTTCTTAAAGTATTTAAAGTATTTAAAACCCCATCTAAAATGTATTTAGATGGAGTTACACCACAATGGAACAAAAAGAGGTCTCTGCTACAGATACCACACATTCTAGAAAATGAAGATCACAGTACCAGGAATGAGTTGCAACTTTTAGATGTGCTGGACAGTGAGACTTTGTAAATCCCAAACATTATAGTCTTTTTTTATTGTTATTCCTTACCCCTCAGCACTTGACAATAACACCCTATTGTTGAAGACATCATGTATTTGGAATATAGAACATGGAGAAATTATGTTGATATTAATTTTGAAGTTTCCTAATGGTAAGAATTCATGGTTCTGGTTGGGCGGTGTTGGCATACACCTTTAATCCCAGCACTTGGGAGGCAGAGGCAGGCTGATTTCTGAGTTCAAGGCCATCCTGGTCTACAGAGTGAGTTCCAGGATAGCCAAGGCTACACAGAGAAATCTTAAATATACAAAAAAAAAAAAAAAAAAAAAAAAAAAAAAAAAAAAAAAAAAAAGAGAGAGAAGAAAAGAAGAGAAAAGAAAAGCATTCGTGGTTCTGGAAGATGCTTTACACATTATCACAGAGAGGAAAAAAAGACATCAATTTTATCTAGTTGCCAATCTCACAATAAATATCAAATGGCCTTTTAGAGATGACCATTGGTGCAAAAAGGCATTCATGTAACCAAACACATTCTGATTGGATCTGAGGGCCATTCTATAAGATAGTAATGTTATCAGGACCAAGAAAATATGGCTATACAAGTCATAGACCTTTCTAGGGAAGAACCTACTATCATTCTGCTAAGCAGACATAGTACTTAATGACTTATACCCGACTATTAGTGTATCTTCAACCTTCTTTAGAGGAGTTTCTTTTTGCAGTAGATGACAACATGGAGAAACACTCTAATCAAGGTGCAGAGAATAAGAGACTTCAGAATATTCATTCTTAAAGGTAATATCTATTACATGTACAGCTGAGCTAAGGCTCAAAACCCCAGAGACTCTGAAGGACAGTAAGCATTTGCCTGTTCCCAAGCAACAGGCCTCTGTCACTAGCCGCTGCCCTCCTTAAATCTGTGGCCATCAATCATATAAAGACAACGCTCCATGCCCCTCCACATTTAAAGGACATGACCTGTATTCAAGTAGGCCCAAGACAGATCTCCATTTTAATGAGGTACCTAGAGACCTGGAGACATTCTTTCCTTCCCAGACATTCTTCTCTGCAAAAAATATTTAACCACAAGCCCATCCTGAGAAGCTGGGTATGGTTTTACTCATCCACTTTTCACCATGACAATAAATGCCTTAAAACAATGGACTGCCTCTTTTCGACTGCATCTGCCATGGAAAACCATGGAGAAGTCCTTCGCCTATAGTGCCGCTATCTAATCTCCCATAGAAGGCCGCCACCAAGCCCAAGCCAACCCTGCAGCCATCAAGCCAAGGACTCCCCCTATCCCACAGGACCAGCTGGAGCTCCTTATTTTTCCCCTGGCCCAGGGCTAGATCCAGCTTATGGGCCCTCAATCAGTTCTCAGTTCTTCTGCAGCTTCTAGCAGCATCTGGTTGTCCAAGAGTCTGAGAACCAGACTGCCCCGCCTCTTTGCATGCCCAGGGATCCCCGAACTAGCCCTGACAGACTGTGCTTTCCCATCACCAGAGTGGTGTCCTTCAGTTTCCCTAAGGCCCAACACCTGCCCTGCAACTGTGTGGGGGTAAGTGCAGTTAACTACCGTGTCCCGCCTCCTCCTTAGCTGTACCCTGTGGTAGAGTAGACGTGGCACCCATAATCCTACAGTCTACATTGCACCTCCTCTTCGTTCCAAGCCTCAGAGATTATCACAAAGGAATGACTGGAAAGATTGTAAGAGCCAAAGGTGGTAAGTGACTGGAAAGATTGTAAGAGCCAAAGGTGGTGAGTGACTAAAACAGAATAAGGTTCTCTGGACACAAGAGGGCAGTTTCACATGAGTCACAGTCACATGCATAAGACCTGTGTAAGCTCAAGATAGATGAAATCCCAGAAAAGAAGGGTGAGATTGGTGGTCATGAAGTCCACCCTTGGTTGCAGAATTATTGGGTATTTGATAACTGTTGAGAGAAGAGACAAGAGTCAGTTCTCTTTAAGGGAGTATCAACTGGAATATCTCCTGTGCTTCACCAAATGTCCACAAACCCGACTATACACTCACCACAAATTCTGCTTGGGTGAATATGGAATTGGTGGTAGGACTGAGAGAGTTTGGGGAGGTACACTGATACAGTCAAAATATTTTGAATACAATTTTCAAAGAATTAATAAATGTACTTTGATCATATTATAATATCATACTCTAAGCCATACCATTGAGATCTCATTTCTATGCTATAACTTTAAAATGCACAGAGTAGATAGGATAATCTTTGTATGTGGCTTCACACAACAATGGGGATTGCACGTACAAGAGCAAAGACATACCTTATTCTAGTGAGTAAGGGCTCTTCAGTTGCTGTAATTTAAAGTACTTGCAAATAGTGCTTTCCCTAAAGTCGCTGAAGATGACTTCCTCTGATGATTCCAAGTTACTACTTACTATTTTCTATGTTCCATCTTGGCTGCTCTTAACTCCAATTAGTCAGCCATCTGGGCCATGCTTTCCTGGCCCCCAGCCCAGGGTGTCCTCCTTGCTTCTCTACCCCATAGCAGCTCTGTGTCTCTCCTCTCTCCACAACCTCCTATATCATCAAGGAATCTCTCCTTGTTCTGCCTCCTATTGATCCCAAGCATGGGAAAGTCTAAAACCCCACCTCTGTCCGTCCTCCCCAGCCTTTGGCTGCTGGCATCTTTATTTACTAATCAGAGCTACCTGGGGCAGGTTCCCAGAAGCTATGTGAAGACCCTCTTAGGAAAACAGGTTTTTGAGGCACATAATTAGCACTCATAATACAAGCAGCTACAATGGACATCTAAGTAGACTGTGATAAGAGATTAATTTTAACATTTTGGAGAAATGTTTAAAATGTCAACAAAGAAAAATAAGAATTTGTGGAGTAGAAGCACAATGTTTGGAAAAAGAGATATGAAAAGGAATGAATTAACCATATATATACTGGTGATTCAATTTATAGACCCAGGCGTTCTTAGCAAATGCCCCACCACTTAGCAGACCCAGACGTTCTTAGCAAATGCCCCAGCACTTAGCTATTGCGCCAGCCTTCCCTTGGATTTGAATAGCATAGTCATCCAGATTTATTTCACTTCTAGCTGAGCAAAAAAAAAATTCAAAACATTAGATACTTTTAGAAAAAATAACTTTCATTAATATAAAAGTTATGTCATTTTATTTTAGTTCCACTTAAAAATGGACAAAGAGAAAAACAACATGTATTAGTAAGGTTATTAATTATTAAAGTTCTTCCACATATAAGAGTTAATCTTTCCTTCAGTGCCTCCATTCTTAAACTTCCCTGGGTCAGCAGGCTTATAACTACTTACTCGACATAATTTTCCTAGTTTCAGCAAGAGCCTTATTTATTTAAACTATGACCATTAACATGAATATCATACTTAATGAGATGCACTAAAATAAACTTTCTGTTCTTATGTTTAAAGACCTAAAGATAATTTTCTAATTCAACACCACTAATAAGATGCTACCTAGGTGCAATATAAATTTATAATTTTTCTATAATTATACAATTATAATAATTATACAGATAAGTGAGTATCACCATTTATATTATTTATAATAATAAATATTAATTATATCACACAATAAATATTAGAAATATAATTTTCTTATGTTATCATTATTGCTTGACAAGTGACATTGTGAATGAGCCACCAGTATTCAAAACTAAAATCAGTTTAGAATAAGTGCAAACACAATGGACAAGATCAATTTCTGTTTCTAGATCTAGATTTCTCTCTCTCTCCCTTCCCCTATCTCTCTATAGGACATACACACACAGAGACACACATATGCACACCCACACATGCACATACATGCACACACCCTACACCCCTCAAGGGAACTGCCATAGTTAAAACATGTACCTCATATACCATGTGCTAAAACCTTGATCCCTAAAAGCAGCAAACCCTGGCTACTCATCAACTGAGTTATGACAGTTAATAAGCATCTTGTGGCTCACAATCTGATTACTTGCTCACATAGTTTTTATTTTTCTTTTCTTGCTGTAACGAGATGATACAATACAAAGACCCTTCCCAAATATAGATGCCATATATATATATATATATATATATATATATATATATATATATATGTGTGTGTGTGTGTGTGTGTGTGTGTGTGTGTGTGTGTTTGTATGTATATATAAATATATACATACACACATATATGTATATATATATATGTATATATATAAAATCTCCACCATTCTCTTATCAAAGCACAAAAAGAAGAGATGCCTACCAGTCTATATTAGCAAGCAAGCCTCATACTTGAATTCTGTTATCATACCAACAACAAGGGAAAGTTCCACTGGCAAATAGCAAGAGAATTGCAGTCCAATACACATTAGCTCTAGAAGATAGAGTCAGGAAAACAATAGATTTCAAAGGTGCCATCATGCTATTTATACTTTTAAAGGTTTTTGTCTGCTCAAACTTTCTATCACAGAGAGAACAGGATGTCTACATCCGACTCTGCATCCTACACTACTTACTATATCTTAGACCAAATGCATGACCTTGGACTGTCAGTTATTTTGCCAACTCATTACCTACTGGCTCACTGAAAGAAAAACAAAGAAAGATTCAGACACAGAACATAAAAGTGAGAACAAATGACCTCATACTGCTTGCAACTTATACCACTACATTTTAAAGGCTTTCCCTGACATGCTGGGCTTTTTCATTCCCTCTTTGAAGCCCCCCTTCCCTCGTGTCATGTGGCTGCTTATTGGCTTCCATAAAAAACAGCATGGCTTTCTCTCTGTCTTCTTCATCTCCCTTCTGCTGGTAACCTTGAAGATTTATATTTTTCCTACTCTGTTGTTTCTCTTAAAATCTAATAAAGTTGTCCCAAAGCTACAAAAAAAAAATTGCAAATATTCAAAGAATATAAAGCTGGTTTGATATCATAGATTCTCTCCCATCAGGTAATGCTTTTAACTTAAACTATTGTACTTATATAGTAACTATAGAAGATATTGTAATCAACTAAGTCCACATGTTGAAGCCTTAGTCTCATTTGCAAATGTCCTCCCTCAGTAAGAAAGCTATACCGAAGTAACTCTCGATTGAACAGTTGTACTGGTTAATCCCCAATGAAAATTGTGTCACTATGAGAAAAGATATGTGTAAGTACTCTTTCTCTCACCATTCCCTTCTCAAAGCATGTACAATGGAGAGCTCAGGTAAGCACACAGAAAGGCAGTTGACAGCCACAAGCTGAGAAATGATATGTCTGAATGCAACCTACCTGTTTGCACTTCCATCTCAGAACTCCAAACACCAATTTTTGCTGGGACAGGAGTTTTCCTCTCGGTGAGTCATGTAGTTAGTTAGCATATGCCTTTTTATATCAGAATCCAAGGAAAGCAATATAGCTAACAAATAGATCTCTATAAATAAGACAATACAAAGCCAATTTTGAAGAGAAATGAAACAGAATTTTCTAGTAAGCAATAATAAGATTTTACTCAGACAGAAATAAACTCAAATCAAGCCTGTGTGGTGACACAAAGTAACCCACACACAAGAAGGAAAGTCAGCAGGGTCTTGAGGTTGAGAATAGACAGCCTTGGCACCATTATGAGACTATCTCAAACTACAACAAAACAGTAATAAAAGTACATGAAGGATAAATATATCAGTTCAAAGACATGGCAGTAGTATCTGATTTCTAAGACATCATATGTGAGGAAAAGCTAAAATAATATAACCTATGTAAAATGTTGTTATATAGATTTAATATATATATAATCGATGCAATAGGTGTGCATTAAGAATGCCAATGTCATGTGTCTTACACTTTACTCATACATGTATCAAATGAACTCACATATCCAATAATTGCATATTTAAAGACGTTAGACCTTATTTTAAGGTGGTTTCTGAAAATTGTAAAGCTACTAAAGATGCTCCGTTTAGAAATCTATAGACTATTCTTTACTCACTGATTTACTGCACAGTGGACCAGTATTCTGCAGGGCTGAGTGGTTAGTATTGACGTGTGGCTGACAACTGAAGCCTTCCCTTTATTTAGTACCCATGCTTGTCCTGCCGTGCCTTTGATTTCCATTGCAGAGCACCAAACTCTTAGTCTCCCTGTGATCAGTAGTGACATCTTTCCAGGCTATTCTAGATTGTCACAAAGTATTAGATTATTTCCTAATGTTGAAAGTATCTAGATAGTTTCAAGATGTACTGGACTTACGTTTTAGAGACTTTCTATACAGGGTTTGCCTGATCTGGTTTTTGTTCTTGTCACAGAAAAGTTATAGGTCATAAGAAGAAAGTCATAGTTTTTTATTTAGATTACAAATTTGCTCAAAATTTCTTTTTATCTTTCTGATTTTTCCATGCAGATCAAGATATAATAGGATATCTTGAATAATTAAAGAAAACTTTAAGACTATTATCATATTATTCTCTTTACATATTAGTAATGGAATGATTATTTTTATATTAATTAAATTTCATTAGTGTTACAGTTCTCAATAAAAAGACCTATGTTTTAATTATGTGTTTCATACTGCAGGGTCAGTTCTATGCTTAGAAGGGAGAAAAGCTTTGGTTCATATAAAAATAATATTTGCATAATTGTATATGTGTTTTAGGCACTAAGCACAAAATAGATTCAGAAAATGACTTGTTGGAAACAGCTTATAAAAATGTCTTGACTATGGTGATATTATATTAGTTGTCAAAGTTATCTCAGCTCACAGGAATGGAAAGGAAAGGATTTGATTTAGAATGACCATCACTCTGTGCAGGTAGGAATGAGATAAATGACCTTGGAGACCATTGAGTTAGGACCCCAGAGGGCCTGAATGGCCCATGTCACAGGTCAGAGACTAGCTCAATGACTTTATTTTGCTTTTGATGTTGAAAACTTTGCAAAGGAGACACATTTGGGGCTCATTAATCATTTTGACACATAATAGGTCAGTGTAATATAAAACACTATGGAATACAATGACCTTGACAGTCTGTGCCATTTATTGTGTGGTTTTGGGTTCATTTGTCCACTTAATGAATAGTATGCCAACAGTAAGATCTGGAAGTACTAGAAACAAAGAATTCTGTCTCTTCTTTTTAACAAATGTGCCTAAAACTCTTTTTCTGTCTTTATCATCATTGAAAATGAATATCAAGAGAAATGGTCAGACATAACTTTGTATGCTAGTGGGGAAATAATTGTAAAGGACAAATTTTCATAAAATTCCACATAGAAAACATTAGTAAGTCATGAGTTGGTTTTTTGCTTGTTTCTTTCTTTGTTTCCTGTTCTTTGTGAGGAAATTCTGTTGGATAAGTGAAATGTGTGATGTCAGTATGAATGTGTTCCTATGATCTCTACGGTGCTATGGACATGTCAACAATAGGGATGCCACAGACAGTTCCCCAACCACACGACAAAAATACAATTTAAATTGAATTATAATCCAATTGTCCATGGCAAATTCCAACATCATTTCAATTACTGACTTTTGCTGGTGTCTATGTATAAAACAGTGGCATACAAGAACAGAAAGAAAAGTAACCAGTTTACCAATAGAAAATCTAAAATATAAGCTTGGGTGATGGATGGAAAAAAGACCATAAATGAAGCAGCATTCTCATGGTAAAAAAGGTGGAAACTTGATGCCTTGTGAGTATAGGAGTACCTTTAGTACCTTGTTCTGAATAGTAAAATCTTTTTTGAGGAAATAGCAGAAGATTCACTTATTCTTCAGATAAAGCCAAATAACAACACATGTCTTATGATTCTCCTCATTCCAGGATGAATATTTTTCTCCTTTCCCCTTTTTTTCTCTTTTAAAAGCTTAAGAAAAGTAACTTTCAACTTACACAATTTTTTTTTCCTGTACAGATATGTTTCCATATTCTTTCTGGAACTGAAACTAGTATGTTCTAGATAGACTTAATTGATACTGTTGTAAAACAAAATGCAGAATACAGTATTTCTTCAGGTATGCTAAGACATCGGTATAGACTATCCCGGGTCATAATTCAAACCTTAATGTTATAAAAACAATATAAAATATGATGGATATTTCCGCATCAATAATAATTTAATTTCCAATTCGTGAATCAATCTGGCATGGTATCCCTCTTGCTGAGTGGGTTGTGAGTCCAATTAGAAAGCGATTGCCTATTTCCAAGGTGTGTGTGCCACTATTGCATCTGTATGATTATTGTGCCATTCTGGTCATTGATGGGATTCTTAGGAATCATAGCTGGACATAGGACTTAATTACTTATCCATTCTTGTGATGAGGCACCATGACCAAGGCAAATTTTATAGAAGAAATCATTTAATTGAGGGTTTCCTTACACTTTCACAGATTAGTTCATTTCCATTATGACAGGGAACATGGCAGCAGGCAAGTGTGATGTTGGAGAAGAAGCTGAGAGCACTGTACTAAATCTTTAAAGCCCATCAAGAACAACACATTTCTTCCCACAGGATCACACCTCCTAATCATTCTGATTCTTTCAAACAGTTCCATTCCCTGGTGACTAAGCATTCAGATACATAAGCCTATGGGGGCCATTCTTATTCAAACCACCCCGGGAGGACTGTTGGTTGCCTCCTTCATTCTGAAATGTGCATGCTATCTTTTGGTACCATGAAAGCTAGCCCTTGAGGAGGGGCATTCAGGTCAGTTCCAGCTCAAAGACCTCTGGGCCCTGTTTCTGATGTGTTTGTGTTTCAGCCACATAGAGTTATCTTCCACCTACGGGGGCAACCAAACACTGCGTATTTTGATAGTCTCTTAGAAATCCCTAGCAAAAAATTCAAGGAAAGCTTTGTCATATGTGACATAGGGGTTTTTCTTCTATAGTCTTTGACTCTTTCAGGGAGCAACATCAGCATGGATGAGAAGAGTTCCTTAAAACCAAATATGTATCTTCACATGCTGACTTGTATAGTCCTTTACTTCCAGGTAAATAATAAGATGTAGGTGGCTTTACAGCTATCCACATTGTTACTTTACCTAACCCCCATCTTATGTTGTATTTAGCTCATTCTCTTTTCCCAAAGGAGCCTCCAGTTTTCAGTCTCTCCTGTTTGATTAAAGTTGTATCCTGCTATTTCCGTTTACTCTCCTACCATGTTCTTCTGTATCTACCTGTCTCCTCCTGCTTAAGGAACCCTACTTTGGAACCTGGCTAACTAACAAATACTAGGGAAATCAGTCATTGGCAGAGAATTTACAGCCAATCATTTACGGCAGCAGCATAACCTCTAAGAACAACCTATAAACATCTGTCTCTATACCCCCGAATAAATATAGTCTTCACCCCTCTTCATGGAAATGTCCCTCTGCCACAGATGAAAGTGACCACAGAACTACAACCAATCAAAATGCAGAGTTTTGGAGACCAGCTCGAATGCACACATGTACAGGACATACCTGTACCTAAAGCTCAGAAAACATGGCCGAAAAGGGATAGAAAAGGGAGAGATCCTGACAGCCATAGGCTTAGAGGCTTTGCTATTATGCTGTCTCCTAGTAACATCAGGAGCTATGTCTGCAAGGTCTCAACAACATGACTGCCCAAGTGTCATCTGAGCAAGGAGGACAGTAGTGAACATGACAACAGAGACTCTCATAAGACCTCAGCCACACAGAATGAACTACAGGCAACTGAGTAAAGCCATGACCAGGATAGGTGGCTCTCCCCAGGAAAGGAACACCATTAGGTTGTAGAGTACCAAATGATCAGTCTTGAAAACATGCATACAAATAAGTGTACATAGAGTTATAGAGTCAATAGGCTGGAGTTAGTCATAAACTTGGGTATATACAAATACGCATTTGCATGCAGTAACAATTGAAGAAGAAACACACCATGAAGTTGAAGAAGAGTTGAGAGAGGTCTATGGGAGTCTTTGGAGGAAGAAAGTGAATAGAGAAATGCTACCATTAATATACAATCTGAAAGTTTTAAAAATGAAAAAAATAATAGATGTGGAAACATACTGAGATAGATGGAAATTGGGCCACTCTTATATAGGTCACAAAAAAGTTAAGAGGACATTGTGTGTGTGTGTGTGTGTGTGTGTGTGTGTGTGTGTGTGTGTTAAATATATTGAACTATATAAAAATTTAAAATTTGAAAACAATACCACAAGCATTATTTCTGTGTTTGAGATAGATGACATTTCACCAAATGGTTATATCAGAAAGTTTTCAATAATCTACACCTATTTTTATAAAGCTTAGATGGGAAGAATAAATAAGTTGGAAGTGGCGTAAAGCAGAACTCCAAATGCCCATGCTAGGAGAGGCATTTTGAAAAGCCAGAAATTGCTAACATTCCTCTCTCTTAATTGTAATCATTTGTTTATGGAGTAGAAAAGTAACAAAAGCAAAGGACGGACTTCATAATTAGCTACCTAAAGCTATGAAAATGAATGCATCCAGTCCTCAGTCCATTTAGAAATGTCCATTTATAGGAAAAGCAGTACTGTGACCATTCAGAGTGTGGGTCTTGGATTCGTTTGCTGCTGAATGATTTGACCTTTAGCCAATTTTATAGTATGCCCTGGAGCATATTATAATACTAAAAAGCCACTGAATTCCAATATCTGTGTTTTTAAAGACCTCTGTTAATAGAGATTTACTGAGTAAACTAATTCATACTTTATGATCCATGTGCATAAATATAGCCAAAAGTACTTTCTGTATTTACAATAATGTAATGTCCTAACTGTTTGTTGTCATATGTGTTTGGAATCATAGGATTAAAAGAAATGTCTCAAAGAAAAACACAGTGAGAGTGCCATATTTAAGTAAGATGCCCTGAAGGCCAATATGCTATTGTTTAAACATCTCTGTGCTTCAGAAGAAGGGCTTCAAGACTGTCGCTGAGATGGAAAATTACTCATGTAAGAGGAAAGCTGTGTTTTAAACCTTCAAGTTATACAGAGAAAAACAAGCATAATCAAATAAAACAAATAAACACCTATATGATTGTTATTTTTCCGGTAAAATGTACACAGAGATCTTAATGGGCTCAGCAAATACGACACTATAAATTTTGCTTTCTACTTACAGGTTCCTATACCTACACTGGGAGGAGGATGGAACGTAGCCCAGACGTGAGCAATCCAGACTAAAAGTTACACAAACATACGTTGTACATCTATCTATCTGCACTCTTCTCCTTTATCCACTGTTCCATAACTGTCATTGAGTTCTGTCTCATAGACAAACATTTAGTCAAAGATGCTTCATTGTCTGTTTATCTTTCTTTTTGGATATTCCCCTCCCATTTTTCTTTACTTCTGGATAATCCTATGTGTGTGTTAAACACCATCAAGGGATTGTGAAGGTCACTATGTGGCAAAGAGCTTGCTGTGCAAGCATGAAGGCCTGAGTCGGGATCCAGAGTGCCCATAGGCACACTGGGTGTAGCCATGAGCATTTAGAACGTCAATGCTCATGAAATAGAAAGGCAATGAAGATAGGCTCCCTGGAACTCACTGGCTTAGAAAAAAACTGGTGAATACAGGGAAACATCTCAACATTGCCATTTAGCAATAACAGATGGAATCACAGGCGCATGCTCCTATACAAACATGTGTGTGCAAGTGAACATGTTCATGCTCCATACACTACAATTATTACTTTAAAGATTTAGGATTTTCTCATTTTCTATATAAGTTCAAGATAGAATCCATAAGTGACCAAAAAAAAAAAAAGAAAGAAAGACTTTTTACATTCCCTAGAAGTGAAGGAGTCTTCAAGGAAGAACAGTCACACACATTAAAGCCCAGCTCCGACAAGGACTTCAAGCCAAAGTCATTGTTTCCTCAAGAAGAAAACGAGTAAATGATGGGACAATTAAATAGAAGTTATAAAAAACATGAAATTATTTCCTCTAGTGTAAAATTAAAACAAGCCCCCTAACCATCTACGCCTATTTGCAACCACATTATTTAAGTGATCATCGCGACCCTGAGAAGCAGTAATTGCTGCCTTTCACGTAGGCAGTTTTGAGCCACTGGCAAATGGTTACTGTGAGAAAATGAAGAGTGCCAGGATCTGTTCAAGCAAATGGACATATATTTGACCTTCAGAATGGAGCCTTCTTTAGAGAGAGAACCTGGGCCAGGCAGAGGCAGGCAGATTTCTGAGTTTGAGGCCAGCCTGGTCTACAGAGTGGGGTACCAGGACAGCCAGGGCTACACAGAGAAACCCTGTCTCAAAAACAAAAACCAAAACAACAACAAAAAAAGAGTGTGTGTCTGTATGTGTGTGTGTTTGTGTGTGTGTGTGTGTGTGTGTGTGAGAAAGAGAGAGAGAGAGAGAGAGAGAGAGAGAGAGAGAGAGAGAGAGAGAGAGAGAGAGAGAGAAAGAGAACCTGGTGACAATGACAGGGGGAATGGGTGAGCCTTGAGTTGGAAGAGCATTAGGAGAGATGAGAGATAGTACATCATTTCAGAGACATGACTGAGTCTTAAAGAGAAAGAGAATGTTCATTAAGACAGATAGCTTGAAGTAAAGGCAAAGATAGCTGTCCTGTTGATGAACAATAAATGAAACCAGAGGAAAAGTCTTTAGACAACTCCTCAGAACACTGGAAAATATGTGAGTTTGCTAAGTTGAAGGGAAGTTAGTTTTTGAAAAGAGGACTCAGTTTTTCGTGCCCTATAGGACAAGAGAGGGATATCGACTTAGTGCTATTTGGCCACAGCAAAGCAGTTTTCCTGTCTGTTCCAGAGATTTTTGTTGTTGTTATTGTTGTTGTTACAGCAAGTACACAACAAAATTTTCTCTAGTTGTTAGCTGTGGCCCCTTGAAGTGAAGAATGTGGGCAGGCCCACATCCTAACACCCAGCAAGAGGTAAGATAAGCTTAACTCAATGATTTCACAACAAAGATGTCAGCAACTGCTTTCAAATATTTGCCAGAAGTAGTGTTTTATCTGGCAAATGAAGTAACACATTGCTTTATTAATCACAAGCTCCAACTTGTAAACAGATTCTTTGGGTCCTTAAGGAAGATCATTTAGTCAGCTCAGACGGAGGGTGAGATCAGGCACTACATGTGAGTTTGCACTCAGTTGTCCTGCCCCCCTTCTCTTCCCCTGTACTCTATGTCCCTACTTTAAGTGGTTCTTTGTGGCTTCCACAAAACAATGAATGGGAAAAAAATGAAATGTCTCCATTTTAATTCAGCTAGTTTGGGGTTCTCTATTACCATGTGTCTCCTATCTTCTCTTCTTCATAGAACAACATATTATCATAAACTTTGGAATCAATGCTTTTAGTGTTTAGACTTATGTCACAAATTATTTCAAAATGTCACCTTTAACGTATTTGGTTCTCAGATTTACCCAGGAGTGAGGGAATGAGAAGTACAAATGATCATGTGTGTGCAAAGTCTAGTAAACTTCACGTACCTCAGCTGGTCTTCAGTATACGATAGCCCAAATTCCAAGTGCTAGTTATGCTGAGCTTTTAAATACCTAGGAATTATTATTTTTTAAAAAAATGAGAATGAAATATGGCAAGGGAACAAATCACACTTTCAAACACAAATCTAAGATAAAACCATGAAATGATTACAGACATCTACAATCAGGCTACTCTTATATCTATATTCCTAGTACAGTAGAAGCAGGAATTTCCCTAACTGTAGTATAGTGACTATAGATAAGATGAGCACCCAGAAAACATGTGTAAGAGAAGATGCGGAATGATTTTAGAGGTCTGAATGAGAACAGCCTCCATAGGCTCATATATTTGAATGTTTAATCCTCAATTGATAGAACTAAAGTGGGGTAGCTAGGGGTGAGAGCTGAGGTTTTGAAAGTCCATGCCATTGCCAGTTGGGGGTCTCTCTGCCTCCTTTCTCTTTCTGTCTCTGAATGCCTTGTGCTTGTGACTCAGATGTAAGTTCTCAGCTCCTGATCCAGCATCTGCCTGCCTGCTTCCACATCCCCCACTCTGACCGTCATGAACTCTAAACCTATGGAAACACTAGCTGCCATTTAAGTGCTCTCTGTTATAAGTTGTCTTCATCACAGTGCTTTGGCATGGCAGAGAGTGGGCTATTGCTGTGACACAGCTTACCATGCTGTGTTTGGAAGAATGTGAAAGGCCTTGGGACTTTCATTAGTAAAGCCGTTTCCACTATAATGGGCTGTCTTAGTACGAGTTTAGAAGACAATACTGATCAGGATTCAGCACAAGAGGTTTCAGAGGGGAATGATATTAGCAACTTGGGTACAGACAACTCTTGTGGCTGCTTTTTTTTTTTTTGCCCTTGTCCTAAGAATAGTTCTGGGGCTGAATTGAAGAGTTTTGGACTAATTCCATTAGCAAAGGCAATTTCAAGACAGTCTAATATTGACCCTGCAGTATAATTATAAGAGGTCACCCGTTGTTTTCAGACCAACAACGGAAAAGAACAAGGAAGCAGAGCCCAGAGAGATACAAAATGTTCAGTTTGAGGACAGACGTGCATTGGGACCGTTAATGTTGGAGCTGTGGTTTGGGCAGGAAGAGCTAAGAAGTGGAATAGAGTGGTGCTCTCACGACTAGACCCCACTAGAGTAATCCTGTAACTCCTGATAGAAAAACCTCCTAGGGAATTACCTGTGCCCAAAGAGCAACAACAAAGCAAAGCCTCTGCAAACCTAATTCAAGGAGACCCAGCTCCGCCCCAAACAGGCCACAAAGCCCTGGAACATCAGTCAGATGACTCACGCTTTAGAGTCCTGAAGGTTACAGGGTCTTTCGATCTTCCTCCACAGCTAAGAAATCTGATGAGGCCAGGCTTATGTCAGGTGTGTGCCTGCATCAGGCTCAGAGAAACCATTGTGTGAAGCTGTGAAAACGAAGCCTAGATTTGCTTAGAGACCTCAGGATATAGGAGGTGCCAGAAGCATAGGATGTCTGCTGGGGAGAGCTGCTAACACACAGATGGAGACCAAGAGACAGACGTGTTTTGCCGTAAATGAAGCTGGAAGGAGTTGGAGATAAAGAGGACCATTTAAACTCTTTGACACGGGACAAAAGGCTACAGGATTTGAAGTTTGTCATCATTGTTTTTCGTCTTGCTTGAGGCCAGTGTTCTCTCACTAAGCCCTTTTCCCCTCCTCGTTGGAATGAAAAATGTACACTTTGTGCCATTGTATGTTAAAAGTATGCAATTTGTTTTTTATTTTATTTCATTATTTTCCTGGGGTTATAATTAAGAGAGTCCCTTGAGTCTCAGAAGAGATCGTGGAACTTTTAAACAGTCTTGGTATTGAAAGTCTATGGGGACTTTTGATGTTGGACTAAGAGTGATTTGGTAATGGAAACCAGAGAGTGGAACAGGGTGGTTTGAATGAGCATGTTCTGCATAGGCTCACATGTTTGAATGCTAGGTCCCCAGTTGGTGGAACTGTTGGGGAAAGATACGGATGTGTGTTTTTATTGGTGAAGCTGTATCACTGAGGGTGGCCTCTGCGGTTTCAAAAGCTCCTATGATTTCCAATTAGCTTCTTTCATATGTTTCATGATCATGGATGAGATCGATACTCCCAGGATGCTTCAGTACCGTGCCTACCTTGCTGCTGCAGAATATGTTCCCCACCATGATGGCCATGGACTCTAACCCTGTGGAGCTCTGGGCCCCAAGTTAAACGTTATCTTTGATAAGTCACTTTGGTCATGGTGTTTTGCCCACAGCAGAGGAAAAGCATCAGGTAGCTAGCTGTGATCTCATCCTCAAGACGAGGATGGCAAAGGAACAGACATAATTACTTTTATTCTGAATACTTTTCTGTTTATATTTTTGTATTCAATATCTTCTAATGTTTCAATACACTCTTTACCAAAATACCAATGGCATTTCCCAACAAATATAGAAAAATAATTCTAAAATTCCTATAAAACCACCAAAACGTCAATCTTGAAAACAATATTAAACAAAAAAGAATAAAGTTGACGACACCACACTAGTTGCTTCAAAATATACTACAGGGGTATGCAGACAAAAATGAGGATGGAATGGGAATAAAAACAGCCATGTAGACTAGCAGATGAAAGCAGAAAGTCCAGAGATATACCTGTACACAGCTAAGTGATAACAGCGAAAATAAAGGGAACACAAATTATGAAAAGAATATTTCCAATATATGGTGTTGAGAAAACAAGTTCCATAACAGCAGAGGCATAAAGTTAGATTATTATCTATCACCGTGTACAAGCCCAGATGTAACTACAGAGTTCAGTAAAAGAATGAAACTGTTGATACTTTGAAAGAAATACTGAAGAAACCTTTAATTACTTGGATTAAAGAAAGATTGTTTTAAGACTCCCTAATAATTATTTAAAATTACTAATATAAATAATATTTGACATGATTCAAAAGGAATTATGGACTAAGCTATTTTAATAGATTTTTAATGGACTAGCTATGCAAGGTAATTTGGACAATTAACAAAAATGTTATCATGATTCAAATGCTTTCACTTTCCATCCAGGATGTGTTTTATTTAATTTCCATATGCTAGGTAATCAGCCTTTACAATACTTAATAAACTTGATTAAAGAAAACAAAAGAAAATTGTGACATATTAGCAATATTAACTAAATATTATGTAAACACACAGCATTGATTGAAATCCTTTATTTGTACATCTGACCACAAAACTCTTTTTCTCCCCCTTTGTTTTATGAGCTGATTTTATTGACAGTCTCAGACACTGAGGATGGATACTTATTTGACCCTCTTCCTGGAGATCCTTAAATTTTGCCTTCAAGTAAAAATCTAATAAATTTCATAGACTGTATCTTATAGCTGATGATAATTACTACAAATTTGTTTACTGCAATAGCTGGTTGTCCCTTTCAGTGCATTGCTGCTGTCATTTTTTACAAATTACTAAATGTTTTCTTGGACCATGGTTTAGGTATTGTCTTTGTTCAATTGTTTTTGTTATTCACAGTCTCAACTTGTTCTAACTCTTTCTGTGCCTGGTTGGTATTTTTATCATGGTCTCTATGATGCTTTTAGCTCTTTGTCGTTGATCATGTTTTCCAATGTATCCTTTCTTTCAGTGGTTAGATGTGAGCTCATATTTCTCACTAAATTTCCCGAGTCTGTTTCCTTTCGGTCTCAATGTTATATAGTTCTTCATTTTTTTTTTCTGAGTTCAATATCTTTATATTTTACAATTAGTCAATTTAAGATAAAAATCCACTTTTCTGTTTAAAAGTGGTATTGTATTTTCCTTTTCTTTGTGTTTTGTTTAAAGTATTTTTGTGAAGTTGACATTGCCATAATTTCTAGCAGTTAGATAGTGTTGGGATGATTTTGCAATACCTCTAACTTAATGAGGCTTTCAAATTTTCAGAGTCCAAATTTCATGCTGGTTTGCCATCCTGTGGGTTTGTTTGAGTTTGCCTGTTTTTGTTTTGCTCTGAGACAAACTCCTCAAAATCATGGTTGGCTTTTGTCTAATATCATTTCCTCTTCCTTCTTCAGCTGTACAGTTGTTAGTGCTCTCTCGGTTTTCTTTCTGATGTTGCTGGTTTACTGGACTGAGTTTCCCCCTGCAGAGCTAGGCTGAGTACTTCTGAAATTCACATCTACTTTTTATATTCAAATTACTGGCCCTCATTACAATTCGAACTCATTTACCTGTAGTTCATTTTCAAAATTGCTTAAATATTGTGAATTATTTTTGGACTAAAAATGGGCTTGGCATTTCTGGCTAATCCTGTCTCTACACTTCACTTTCAACTTCTCTCTAACTTCTCTTTTCTACACATTAAATGCAGCTTTCATTTGGTCTTTTATTCTCCAGGCCCTACACCACACTGAAACATATAGCCATCCTGTAGCATGGGAGAAAATAAGAAGGTACCTTTTGAATTCTCTAGTAAAGAAGAATGTTGAAGAAGCTCATAAATAATTATACAAAACATGTTTTATTTGGTCTTTCTGCATATTCATATGCAGTGCATGTTTGGACTATACCACATTCAAAAAATATTTTATTATACAATTAAATGTTTGTGAAATGATCTTTTAAAAATGTATCTTGAATGATAGAAGCAACTAGTGAACAAAAATAATAACACCAGCATGAGGATTAGTTAAACCTTTTTGCAGTGAGATTAAACACCTGCATCTACCTAGCATGTAAAAACATACATACTTAACCATACTTACTAGTTAACCATGGAAAGCACATGGCTCAAAACAAATAACTTTCTGTATCTTCATTTCCCCATGTTCCCTTTTTGGGAACACTGGAAATAGATTCAACATGCACTGTTAAAAGTTGCTGTATTCAAATAGTAAATTGTTAGTAAGATATGCTCATGTACTCATAGGTATAGAGTACTGTCATAGGATTTACAAACACACTGGAACCTGGTGAGAAGGTGTCTGGGAGAAGGGCCCTTGCTGTTTCTCAGAGGTGCTGGTATTCACCCCAGGTGCTGACACCTCCAACTGACCTCTTGGAATATTTTGTGTACTCTGCTTTGCCAGGCTCTTAGTTCTATTGATGTTTCTACTGTGTTCTATCAGAGAAACAGAGGCAATGAGCTACATCATCTGAACTGCTTTGCAAATTATTCAAACCTGTCTTCCAGTGAGAGCCACTGAGGATTAATGTACAAGGGAGTAAAGGATGAACGATTACTTTTATGACCAGGAAAACTGCTCTGTAAATGGGAGGCAATATGGACCACAGGTCTCTCTTGGAGTGGCATGGTTCCAAGAGTAGCTGTAACAGCTGTTTTCTGGCAATCTCTGCAGTATGGCCTCTGGGTTCTCTTTGGAACAGCAGCAGGTGACTCTGGTTTATTTCAAGAACCACTAGTGAAAATGTTCTGGGACTATATCTGTTTCTCTCTGCTAGGTGCTGCTGATACCGTGGCACTTTTAACCTCTAGGTACTATTTTGCTTCTCTGAGCATGTGGTATGACAGAAGCGTTCTTTAAAAAGGAGATTTGTTTATTTTATGTATATGATTACACTGTAGCTGTCTTCACACACACCAGAAGAAGGGATTGGATCCTATTACGGATGGTTGTGATCCACCATGTAGTTGCTGGGAATTGAACTCAAGACCTCTAAAGGAGCAGTTAGTGTTCTTAACCGCTGAGTCATTCCTTGAGCCCCTGACAGAAGCTTTCAAATATCACTAAGGCATTTACTGATGCCCATCCTCCTCATTGGTGGAATCATCTATCACTTTTAGAATATATGTGTGCATACACACACACACACACACACACACACACATATATATATTATGACATACATGCACACCACACACACACACACACATACACACAGCTTACAGGATGCAATCTAGCTAGTCCAACAATGGCTATCTACCAACCAAACATCCAAGAATCCAATAGTTCAATCCATGAAGAGTTATGTGTCAGCTGGTCTTCAGTATACACTAGAATTTGATGAAGTGGTCTCTAATGTCAGTTAAGGTGGGGACTCGCTAAAAAGAACAAAAACAAACTGGGAAAAAGTGACTGCTTCTACCTTTCAGGTCCTTGTATAGTTTATCACCAGGTGGCTATCACCCAGAGTCTCACTTAAAGGCTCTGAATTAAAGATGTATCTCTCTACATCAAAAGATCCAGATTAAGTGTGCCTTCTCAATTCACATTATATATTTAAGAAATAGTTCAGTGAACCCAGCCACTTGGGTTTTTCTTAATTCTAGATAGAGTAAAGTTAACAACCAAGAATAACATCACATTCTGTTAAAATACATAAATGTCTTATTTTCGTACATATATACCAAATAACACTTATAGCATATATACCATGCATGTATTAAATAACACATGTTTAGAATTTTTTTACCTTAATTTGTTTCTATAACTATTTTTAAACAATAAATTCATTTCATCATTGCTTTCAAGTAAATTCAAAGAGTGATAAGAGATGAATACTTAGACAAGAAAACAGATAGTTTTATGGGTATAGTTGCCATGTCTATATTTGTCACCAAGGCACAATATAGGCTTTCCTGCGAAGAAACAGTGATTTTCTCTAAATGAAGTTGGCCAGTGGGCATGTCTGTGAGGAATTGTCTTGATTATTTTAAATAATGTTGAAAGACCCAGATTACTATGAGTGGCATCAATCCCTGGGTGTGGGTCCTGGACTACATAAATTTAAAGAGGGTCTCAGTGAAATAAGGCATGCACACATTCATTCTCTCTTCTTTCTCTTTTTAGCTCTCTGTCTCTGTCTCTTATTCTGTCTTTCTTCTCTTTATCTCTCTTTCTCTGTCTATTTCCATCTCTATCGCCTCTCTCTCAATTGTGAATGTTAGAGAAGTAGTTCTTTCACATTACTATTCCAGTTTCTTGTAAAGACTTCCCTTAAACGTGAAACTGTGTACGAATAAGCATTCTCTAGCTTAAATATGCACTTGTCAGGGTAGTTATGACAGAAAGAAGAGTGACTAGGACAATATCATGTACTGTGCCTGAATTTTTAAAACAATCCCTCTAATATAGCATACAACCCATTCCAATGTTGAATAAAACCCTAAATCTTTTTAGTCTAATATTTCAAGAGCCTAAAAATTATAGTTGATTGATCTGTTTTGCCCTATGTGATATGTTGTCACATATGTTGACAATCTAGTATATAATACATTTAACAAAGTCAATATGTTTTTGCTTAATTAAAAACTGAACCTTTAGAGAAAAAAAGAGACACATTTTCCTATTAGTTTTTCTGGCTGATTATGATATCTATTTGGGAAAGTTATGCACACAAGGTTCTGGGTTAACATGCTTATACCTTATAACTCATATAAAATACATTGTTATGAAATCTGAACATTTTCTTATGTCAGGTACAATTACATATCATGCATAGCATCTTTAAGCTGTGGTAAACAATGAACGATTTTTATAAAATTAGTCAACTTTACAATAGGAGAGTGGACAAGGAGGAAATAGAATAACAGAGCAAGGATATAAACATTATGAAACAATATGCATGTAGGAACTGCCATAATGAAACCTATAGCCGGGCAGTGGTGGCACACGCCTTTAATCCCAGCACTTGGGAGGCAGAGGCAGGCAAATTTCTGAGTTCAAGGCCAGCCTGGTCTACAGAGTAAGTTCCAGGACAGCCAGGACTATACAGAGAAACCCTGTCTCAAAAACAAAACAAAACAAAACAAAATAACAACAACAGAAAGAAACCTATTACTGTATACATGAACTAAAACAAATTTAAAAAAAAATAAAAGCAGTTAGTTCCCGCCAAGTTAGCACCCACTTACGTCTTGACTGCTAGGCCCACATTGCTCAGAAAGTTGTGCATTCATCTTGCAACTCCATTGGATATATAACCTCGTTTCCATCCCATATAAATTTTCACAGGAGTCTCAAGTTCTTATGAAGTAAGTCATTTAAAAATCAAGCTTTTCTAGTGTGTCTCTTTATCAAAAGTAATATAATACTGAAATTCAGAACTGCTTCATAGTAGTAATGTTTTTTGTTTTTTTTTTGTTTTGTTTTGTTTTGTTTTGTTTTGTTTTGTTTGAGACAGGGTTTCTCTGTGTAGCCATGGCTGTCCTGGAACTCACTCTGTAGACCAGGCTGGCCTTGAACTCAGAAATCTGCCTGCCTCTGCCTCCCAAGTGCTGGGATTAAAGGTATGCACCACCACTGCCCAGCAGTAGTAAGGTTCTTTAGAGGTAGTTTATTTTCTGCAAAATAAAAACAAACAAACAAAACAAAACACTCGGGTGCCTCAACTTGTCCTACCAGTTCCCTCAAGGCCTTTCTCACTTCCTTGGCCCACGGTCTGAGTCTGAGACTTACAGTTGTGTGATTTGAGGTTTTGTCTTTCTAACAGCCTTGAAGCAGCCACCTTCATTGGCATGCTACTTGCATCAAGTGTGGCTTGCTCAGCAAGGATTGGCATATCGCTGCTGTGATGAAAACTCTCCAGCGAACAGCAGGTTCTACCAGCATTCCTTCTACAACCATCCTCAAGATGAATTGGACTTCAACATCAGAAGGCTTTGTTCCCATTGTGCTTTAATCGTTCCACAGTTTAATTTCACCTTAAATAGTAAAGGTTCCACAATTTGGTGGTTCCTGCGTTTTACCGAAATATCCTTTCAATTTCTCTGCATTTTAGTTTAGCTTGTTTGAGAGTCTAAAGTTTTCAACATTCTGTAATGTGTATACTTCTGAAACGTGTGGTATATTTTTGACAATAATGTAACAGACAGATAACATATTTTCAGAGAGACGGAAATTGGAGCAGAAAATGCCTTCTACAACCACATTGACAGTCAATCCTTATTTGTTAGACATATTCTGAAGAGATTTAGGGTGTAATGCCATATTTGATGCTGATTTACAGCATGAGACAGGATTTTTCTTTGTGTATCGAGAATGTACACAGTGACTATTACCTCAATTCAAGGTGACATTGAACTCTGAAGAGCTCTTCACATAAGAATTTTCTTCATACACTGTAGACAAAAAAAAAAGTATAGAAATTATTCTAATTAATATAAAGTTCACTTGTTACTTCTATATATAAATTTGATTAAATAGAATTTTTAAAACACCAATATGTTCCTTGATGCAATATTTTGTTAAACATAAGGAAATACAAATTTTTATAATCAGTTGTAAACTGATTCAAAATCAAAACTAAGTAAACTGTTTTTGAATTCTGATACACAAACTGGCTTTTGAAATTTTTATCTATTAGGTTTCATGGTAAGTAGGACAAGAAGGAGGTTCAAAATCTGTACTTATCCCCGTTGAATATGTAGTTCATGAGTAAGCTTGAACGAACAATGAAATTGGCATCTCTTCCTCCTTGCTAGTCCTGTGTCTGAGAACGCATTTGAAAGGCATCAAGCTTTTTCATTTGCCTTTAGCCTTTAGAAGTGTGCATCATGATGGTGCAAGGATGAATGCATTGGCATTTACACAACTTCTTCATATGCCAAGTGTATTCTTTTCCTCTGCCAGAGCCCTAAAGGCTTCCTGACTTCACTTACCTAGGTGTGTCCACCTGGTATTGATTTCTACCCAACATTTTTATCCACATCTCAAATATGGAAATTTGCTAAAAGGTCCTGTTGAGAATGGTCCCAGATGTGCCATGTGTTTATTTCATCGAAGTACATGGAAAACAGACAACATGCAGTATTCATAAACATTTCAAAATGAAAGGAGAGTGCGAAACAAAAGTGAACATGCTCTAAAGGGAGGATCCATTTTACCTAATTTCAAAGACTTTTATTACTCACCAGATTCTCAGTTCTTATCCTCAAAGAACATTTAACATAACAGGTGTATAAGACAATTATTTCACCTGTTTGTTTTTGTTTAAATACAGACGCTACTCCCATTCTCATACCTGGAATAAAATGTATCAAGGATCCTATGTTTTAATTGGGAACATCATTACACATATTCTCCAACTACTTGTCTTTGTGACTGATATGCCTCAAAAGTAAATGTTTTCTGATATCTACAGAATTATTTTGAGCCAAATATTATGTGCAGCAACAATTTGCATGAAATAAGAATACTTACCTATCTGAAATTGAAAAACACTTTTTAAAAGAGTTGGTTTTTTTTTTCTTCTCTTTTTAAAAATACCAGTAGTCATGGAAGATTTCCTATGGAAATATTAGGATGCAAACTCAGACCTTAGACGACCTTAGACCAACAGTTTGTCCAGCAGGAAGATGTGCAGGAGTAAAATATGAAGCAGAATTTGAGGGAGGGACCAACCAATGAGTGGCCCTCCTTCAGACCTATACCATGAAAGAGAGCCTACCATGGGCGCTATTAATGGTAGTCTGCTATGCTTGCTGACAAGAGCCCAGAGTAACTGTCATCAGAGAGGCTTACCCAGAAACCAATGGGAACTGATGCAGAGGTCTGGTTCTTCCTCCAAGCTCCGTGCTCCCAGAAATAAGACTTAGACTCAAAATATATTTATAAATACCTTGGCCATATAGCTACACTCTTCTCTGATTAGATCATAACTTAAACCCACCCATTTATTCTAAGCTTCATTATGCCATAGGTACCATGCATTCCTCTCATCACATCTTCCTAGGTGAATCCTCTACCTGGCTCTCTCTTCCTAGATGTTCCCCCTCCTATTTCCTGCCTATATCATAGATTATTAGATTTATTATTGACAGGCGCCACATCAATATAAACATCAGACATTGCCTCTACAGAGATCCATGGCCAAACATTAAGTGGAGCTTGAGGAATCCTGAAGAGGGAGATGAAGGATTAAGGGACCCAGAAAGGCCAAGGACACAAGAATACTGACAGAAGCAATCAACCTGGGTTCATAGTGCCTCATAGAGACTGCAGTGTTTCATGGAAACAGAGATCATGCATGGGACAGCCCTAGGCCCTTTGCACAAATGTAAGAGTGCAGCTGTGTCTTCATGTGTTCTTCCTAAAGTGGGAGCAAGGGCTATCTTTGACAACACTGACTGCCTTAGTATCCCTTTCCTTAACTGGGCTCCTGAGCTGCTTTGTCATAGGCAAGAGAATAAGGTGCACCTAGTCTTACTGCAACTCAATATGACAAGGCTGGCTGATATTCATGGGAATCTTCCCCTTTTTCCGAGGAGAAGGGAAGGAGGGCTGAATGATGAGAGGGAGGGACAGGAAGAAGAGGAAGGAGGTAGGGAATGGTTCAATGAGGATATAAATAAATAATCAATAAAAAATTTTAAAAATTTTTAAAAAATATTTCTGATCTTTAAATAGTTATTTGTGGTGTTTCATGTTTTTATTTATGAGCATCAGTGAGATTAAAACTAAAAACTTATTTTGTTCCTGTTGAACTTCTTATTTTATACTATTTAATATTGAAATTTTGTAAAACCAAAACTTGAATCCTCTTACTTTGTCAATGGAGGCTGAACATTCTAATTGCTCATGTGTTTTCTAAATTTGGTATTTTTGTATATAAAATAATAACCACTATATATAGTTGCACAAAGTTATAGAAATTAGTATTTCATTGTATGTGTTCAGATATCCTTTTAACAACACAGAATTAAAAGACTCAAAAAAGAAAGATACTATTTTGAGTGTAGAGGATGTGACCCAATTGGTTATTTCTTGAAATACTGAGCAGATGAATGGCTTCTTTGTGAAAATACAAAAAAATAATATATGCTTTGTCTAATAGAATTAAATTGAAAAAGGTTGGGTAGAGAAATAATGCATAAGCAGGAGAGAATCAAAACTGCCTTGTATCTTTTGTAACTGTTGCATTTACATTTGAAATACTCTTTTTGAGTGATATACCTGAGGAATGGCCAACGTGATATATAAATTACACATGCCATCAAGAATCAATCTTTAGATCATATTCACTTCTCCCAATTCTCAGGAACACCTAGGATTCCTGGTTTTGTGCTATCTATGGCATTTCCTGAAGATAAAAAATTAATAACTTACATAAATGTGTGAGTATATCATCCCTGCAATAAAACCTGTTTATAATTCTTAATCTTATAGCTCTAGTAACGCAAGATGAATGTGTTTGCCCTCATAACATTTCAACTATACATCTTTCCTGGGTCTACTACATTACTATGCTATCAGAGAGCAGTTAATTTAAAATTAAATGACTATGTTAAATGAGCTCTTCATTGTTTTTCATCAAAACAATCATTTGATTTATTTACTTGTATGTGAGAGATAAGACAGCATCTGCCTCATTTGAACAGAGAACTGTGAAGGGAAAGGGTTTTCTTCAAACATTTAAAAAGAGAATATGGAAAGAAAAGATTAATCAAATCCATGTTCTTTTCCAAAGGTACCACCATTATTCTCTTTCTGGTTTGGAGAGAAGCTAGCCAGTCCTCAACAAAAGGAGCCAATTTCATTCCTGAAAGGAGAATATATTTTACTGAAGTAATTGCATGACCTGAACATAAATTGCCTGGCTCTCTAGACTACAAATATCTGCCATGCTAAGGTGACTAATGCCAGTATGATAGACATAGCCATTCTTGTAATAACTAGATTTCTTTATAGAAGCATTGGTTTTTGTTTAGAAAGCACACCCGTGAGTGTATGTGTGCTCTCTATATACTTATATAAAACCTTTTCAGAAGTCTATTATTATAGACATGTAAAAAAACTATCATTATATACATGTACTCACAGTGATAATGGTCATACATAATCATAAACCAATGTATGTATATGTAGGGGTATAGGTGTATTATAGATATAACATACATATTATATATATATATATATATATATATATATATATATATAAAATCTTCATTAGTAAAACCTTCACTACATGGGAGTCTCGCCATAATGCTTGACCCAAATATTTTTTTTTTAAGAAATAAAGGCATTTCCACAATCAGTAGCACTTTATGTATAAAATAATTTGTCTTCCAATCTAATAAGTAATACGTACATCATATTCTCATTCTAAGCTTGACAGACGATAAGTTGCCAAAGTTGAGTGTTTTTGATAACCTGTATCAGATTATATTTGTGAATTTAGAAGTAATAGAGATTCTCTAAATTACTTTTAGGGACATTTCTGTTACTTTAGTTTTACACTTGCCCTTTGCTTGAGATTAGTGATTAAATTTACACTGGAATTATATCCCAAATGAATTAAAACTTATATGAATTCATCAGCTATTCTAAAATATAAACATTTTCAATTGTAATAAATGTATGTAGTTCTATGGTTGTATTTCTGTTAATTTTCCCTGTATACTTGCATTATTAGTGTTATAAAGCACCAACTCAATTGCTTTCTCTTGGGAATATTAAAGTCTTATGAGTCTGAATTGTAGCTAATTAAAATAAAAATCACAAATATGAAGAAATGAGTCTTCCTGAGTAATAATTCACACTCTAAAAAATAATTTGAAAATTGAATTTGCTTTCAAATACCATTATCTGATATATATATATATATTTACACCATAGTATCTCAAAGCTATGTTAGAAATAAAATACCTAATTACCCCAACACTGGGAGAAAAAACTAATGATTTTACAATCAGAAAGTTCAGTGCAAATATTATAGTTCTTGTAAACTAAACACATTTTTTGGTCCTAGTGTTTTATCACAGCACTAGAAATCAAATTGAAACAGCTGCCTAATTGAACTTAAGGCTTGTTCAATGGACATGAACTCATGCCTGCTAGCCATGGCTGGACAGGTCATGGAACCTAAGAAAATATATCATTGCCACATTCTCTTACCAGTATAATCTTTAGCTGGATATTTAATCCAGCTAAAGGTAAGGCAATACTTATCTTTTCCTCCTCATCATATAAGATGATTTTAGCAGCAGACAGAGACTCTAATGGGAATCTACAAATAGTTAAAATAGAGAGACCAATTGACTGTGTGGTCTCCTGCCCAAAAATGATACATTTGAAACACAATCTCCATACCTATGGCCTTGGAAACATCATAGTAGAGGGCAGAAAGATTGTCATATATATGTTCTTATGAACTCTCAACAATATAGTAAAGAAAGGATTGAAACAATGACAGTACTAGTTAACATGCCACCATGGATGGAGGAAGGCTCCTGGGGCTCCTCTTACAGATGAAGGGCAACAGACAATTAATGACTGCTGAAAGAGGGATAATTAGCCTTCATACAAATATTAGTTCCCTAATTTTTATTCAATACCAAATGATTATCTTTGAAAATTTATATACAAGTAATGCTAAATGAAATCAGAAGACTGTATTTATATATTTAATTTTGTGTGTGTAATAATAAGAATTTAAGAAAAAAGGTCATTAATTTGAAGAATGTTGATCAGACTTGAGGGGTGTTTGATGGAGGAATTAAAGGGGGAAGTGATATCTATAGAGTGTATACATTTGAAAATAATAAATTTAGAAAAGCTTTTTTTAATTTTTGAGGTGCATGCAAAATGATCCCATAGTGGTTGTACTCATTTTCAAAGCTGTGTTTCCCTTTTCTGCACATCCTCTTGAGCACTCATGGTGTTTGGACATTTTATTAAATGCTGATAAAATGATATCTCATCAAGATTTTGCTGTGGATTTCCTTTAATAAAAAGAAAGATATTTTCTTTATTTACATTTCAAATTTTATCCCCTTTCCTGGTTTCCCTTCTGAATACAGCCCCATCCGAACCTGCCTCCCCCTGTTCACCAGCCCATTCACTCCTGCTTCCCTGTCCTGGCATTCCCCTACACTGGGGTATAGAGCCTTCACAAGACCAAGGGCCTCTCCTCTCATTGATGTCCCACAAGACCATCCTCTGCCACATGTGTGCCTAACGCCTTGAGTCCCTCCTTGTATATTCTTTTTTAAGTGGTTTAGTCCACTAAAATCAGAGACTAGACAAGGTTGCCCACTCTCTCCCTATCTTTTCAACATAGTACTTGAAGTTCTAGCTTGAGCAATTGGACAATAAAATAAGGTTGAAGGGATACAAATTGGAAAGGAAAAAGTCAAACTATTACTATTTGCATATGATATGATCTTATACTTAAGTGACCCCAAAAATTCCACCAGAGAACTCCTAAACCTGATAAGCAACTTCATCAAAGTGACTGGATATAAAAATAGCTCAAACAAATCATTGGCCTTCTTCTACTCAAAGGGTAAACAGGCTGAGAAAGAAATTAGGGAAACAACACCTTTCACAGTAGTCACAAATAATATAAAATACCTTGGTGTGACTCTAACTAAGCAAGTAAAAGATATGTTTGAAAAGAATTTCAAGTCTCTGAAGAAGGAAATTGAAGAAGATCTCAGAAGATGGAAAGATCTCCCATGCTCATGGATTGGCAGGACTAATATAGTAAAAATAGCCATCTTGCTGAAAGCAATCTATAAATTCATTGCAAACCCCATCAAAATTCCAAATCAATTCTTCATAGAGTTAGAAAGAGCAATTTCCAAATTCATCTGGAACAACAAAAAAACCCAGGATGGTGAAAACTATTCTCAACAATAAATGAACTTCTGGGGAAATCACCACCTCTGACCTCAAGCTGTACTACAGAGCAATCATGATAAAAAACAGCTGTGGATTTCCCTAATAATGACTTATGTTGATGACTTTTCTAGGAAACGTCTATTTATGTTTTTTGTTCATTTTGAAATCATGTTTTATATGTATTCATTTATTACCACTGATGCTTTTTTAGTTTATTATATTATGTACGTCTAACCCTTTAAATATAGTTTCAAATATCTTCTTCATCCCATTTGTTGTCGTTTCCCTGAGCCCATTGTTTCTTGTGCCATACACATGACTTTGTATACATTTCCATTTTTTGCTTTGCTTCCCCAGATTTTAGCATCATGTCCAACAACCTCAATCCTATGGTAACATAAAATAACCCCCTCTTTTAATAATACTCAGTTTCGAGAATTATATTTTAAATGACTAATCTATGTTTTTTTCAGTATCATTTTTGGAAACCTTTTCCTTTCTACAATGTGTGACAATAAAAAAAATCAGTTATTTGTAATTTGGGTTTTTTCTCTAAAAATCTCTATTTCTTGTATGATATTTTTTCTCAGTGGATGTGACAGAAATATTTTTACCCTAGAGAGGAAATCAATGATATGCCAAAATAATGATACTACCAAAACCCAATTTGTTTAGACAATGAGTTTATTAGGGTTACTTGTAGGAGACTGGATGATGGTTTATTTAAAAGAACAGGGATGAGTCAAAAGTAGTTGTGTTGATAAAAGCCTACATGACCATAGGTGATAGCTTATGAACCTAGAAGTCACTATATAACATGCAGTTGGCTAGACAGATCAAGTGTCCATTCCAGTTAGGTCTTCTGGGGTCTACATTTCTTCATCTGTTTATACAGCCATGAGAAATGATGAACCTTTTAAATATGATCCATTTCAGGGACTTCCTGAGTTACTTGTGTTGTTTACTCTCTGGGTATTTATGAGCCTTCTTTAGAAATCTGATCTTAATGAGGTTCAGAGGAATTTGCTACTTAACATTGTTCTGTCTCATTAATCTATGATATAACATTTTAGGATCATATTAAATGCATCCATTTTTAATCTATGTGCTTTACAATGTATTTAATAAATTTTAAATTAAGAATGATTTTTTATGTTACCTTCTAGAGATTTAGTAACTTCAGAATCAGTGTTCATATTCACAATCTAGAATGTGGGAAATACAACAGTCACCCCTTATTTATGAGACATATGTTTTGAAACTTCAGTTGATACCTAGTTTGGCTTTGAGAAAATACTTTGTGCTGATCACTAACTATGTTGCACCATTTTATAATTTAAAGTATAACTAAAAACCCAAGAATTTTTTTCCCCTTTATCATCTTATGGATAGAAAGTGCATTATTTCCATACGTTGTGACAGCCTCCACATATTACTTTTCTCTTTTCTCACAAAATAATGATTTTTAAAAAACATATCCTCTTAACAAGAGAGTGTTATAACTTTGTTTTATGGGATGTCAAGGTTGCCAGGGTCACTATTCTTTTTCTACAGACTTCTTAGTAGGCACTAAATGTTTCGCAAACATACTCACTGCAAAGTCTGGAAAGTTGCTATGATATTTTACATAAAGAATAAATGACTGTTGGGCAGATATCATATATAGGAATACAGACTCCTGTGTTCCTGTCCTGAGTGAGAGAAAGCAGAAGAGTCTTCAATGTCTTCATAAGGCGCAGAACATCCTTGTATGTAAGTCACAGGTTTCCTATTATTTCTTTGAAATTTCCACCTAATATTTTTATATCATTATTAATTACAAATAACTGAAACTGTGGAGAGTAAGATATCAGCAATAAGAAGGGACTTATAAACTCAGCTTCGTGTGAAATAAAAGTTAGATTTCTCCTTAAAACAGAATGTTAAGAGTCTGTCCAATTGTTCCAGCACCGTGTGTTGAAAATATTTTCTCTACTTCAAAATTTGTAACAGAAGGAAAAAGAACTGAGAGGAAAATGGCAGTAAGATACTTTCAAGATGCCTATGTGTGACCTCATTGGTAGCAGACATAGGCAAGTTCTGTTTCTTGGACTAAATAACAGTCACATATGGATTCATGTGTGACGAAATGGTCTACAACTAAATATAACACATGTTGCCTCATGCATGAGTGCACTTGAGAAAGCAAAATAGAAATAATATAAATTAATTTAATCACTTTGATGCTCTGGCTGTGATATTATTCTGTTGTAAAATATTTTAAATGGGTGGGCAAGAACATACTCACCAAAGGTTTGTAGCATCTTTGGGTGTTACTTTCCACAACTGTGTGTGCTTCTACAGTTGTTACAAACTAAAAAGCTGAGGAAAAAAAAACATTTTAAAGGCAAAAATCTTGGAATAAAATAAATATTAAAAATAGAGGCAATGACTTATTGACGGCCACAACAGAAAATATTAGAGGCAAGTAAGAGTTTGAAATAAATAGGTAACAGGGAGAAGACACATATGCTTCTATTCTGATGTACTCGATGATTTCACTGGCGAGAGTAAACTTACAGCTGAATACAATGACCTCAAAGCAGAATAGGGTGAGGAGGTCAATAGGAATTAGTTAGGACTTCCATAAGGCAGACTAATGACCAGTTACATTCCACTAGATGAGATATTTACTTCAAGTTCCTATGCAATGTTGGTTTGATTATTTGATTCTCTAGTCAATTAGTTCAAACAACCCATTCAGTAAAAGCTATTAAACCAGTTATGCATGTAAATGAAATGGATAAAATCCAGCTGCAACAGAAAAGTAATTAAATGATTAATTAATTACAGGTCTGTCTCCCTTGCAATGATTAAGTATTACAACCATTATGAGCCAAGTCTTTTTTATTCGAGAAATATGCAGGAAAAATGATGCAACAATGAATTCCCATGAGTTTCTCCAAATGTAAATGTCCATGCCTCCATAAGGCTGCTGTAGGAATGCAATTTCCCATTCAGTAAAAAGTAAATGGTCATCACTTGATCATATTCAACGATGAAGTATTTCTTTTAAACAAACCAGGTTCAGTTTGCTGGTTATGTGCAATCAAAGCAAGACCCCAAATAATGCCCGTAAGAATAAAAATATGTGTATTTTCTGTAAAAATTCCTAATTGATATATTTAAAAAGATAGTTTTAAATAAAAATACCTTGTAATTAAATACAAATTGTCTGCAAATTCTAGCCTCAAACTGACTTTAAAAGTAAGGGAAAGAGGCCCCAGTCTGAAGAGTACTGTTCAGAAGAGATGATTCATTTCCTGAAACCAGAAGTAGTTAATTTGTGTTAATTGACATTCTCTTGAACATAAGACAATGGGAAAGTGTGATTTCATATAAATGAAAAGGAGAAGAGGGTATTAGCAAACATAATATGGTCTCCTAATGTTTTTTCCTAATCCCTCACCCCTTTCTTTTTTTTTATTAAGGTCTTTCTTCCAAAGCACTACGTGGAATTTTAAACATGGGATCATTTAATCCTCATATCAGTTCTGTGTGGCAGAGGCAGTTTCTAATAGCGTAGGAAACTTGTTCTCCATGGCCGAATACCTAAGATGGTGTAGGAGTTCATTGTTGTTGGAAGTTTGGTGCTTTTCTTGCTTTATTATTTTATTTCTTCATACCTTGCTTTACAAAAATGTCTGCCGAGTAATTTTCTTACTTAGTTTTTTAATAAATTTGAAGATGCATTTTCTTAGCATGAAGAACTCTACCTTCACACATTCTCCAGGTGTATTCTTAAGTGTGAAGCATATTAAAAACCATCGTTATAGGTTAACTGGAAAAGCAAAGGAAATATTAAATATCTAATGGTAGAAAACTGTAGAATACTTAAGCATATTACATAGACTCTTGATTTATGCTCCTCAATTTATTCCCAACTTCCTACCTTTCCTGGGCCCTATGATCCTTAGATAAACTTTTGTGCCCTTTGGAAAAATTACTCAAAATCCTGACAAAGATAAATCTTAATGAAAAGAAAGCTGAAGGTTAATCAAACAAAAGGGTAAACATCTACACAGCATCAAGAAAAAAGACTTAATTTTAAATGTAAGCAAAGAGTGAAAATATGAGAGGTTGATATAAACATGCTTATAATTTCAAAATATAAATGAAAATTATCAATAAGAAAGGATCATTGCAGTGATATATAAGTCGATTCAGAGTTGGGGAGATAGCTCAGTCTGGAAAGGGCTTATTTGCCATGAGTTAGATCCCAAGACCAAACAAAAGACAATGTTAAGCTTGATGGTGTAACTTGCAGTCACAGTGCTGGGGAGGTTCTGACAGACAGAAGCTCAATTATGCTTAGCCTACTTGTGTAATTTCAAGCCAGTGACATATTTGAACTCAAAAGGGAAAAGAAGGAATAGGTGGTATTTGGGTTTGTTGTCTGGCTTCCAGATGCATGTGTCCATATATAAGTGTACCCACCCTAGACATCACATGCACACACACACACACACACACACACACATACACACACAAACACACAAATATACACAAACACACGGATACATACACACACCAAAACATACAAAACTGGTAAAATTAGAATATTGCTTAAAACTCCTTGAGTTTAGAAAGAAACTATGTAAAACTAGTACAATGAGAAGAATATTGCTTAAAACAGCATGAGTAGAATGGCTCACAATCCTATCTCAGCACACTCTGATTCTCTAAAGTCCTAAATTCTTGCACTGGTCTGACTGAGCTCTGATAATTGTTGTAATAGTCTAAGGGTTTCCTCATCAGTTAGAACATATTATGGACATTTATCTTTATGTTTGTAGAAAATATATGCCCATCTCTAAGCGGTTACAAAGCCCCATATAAATAAATATGCTCATTTACCAATCGCTAAATCAACAATTTACATATTTGTAATTCAGTGACTACAGGGTACAAGTAAGTTTGAGTTTTATTTTCCTATTTTGCAGATTGCGATAGTTAGATTTCTAAGTACACATAAACAATTTTATTCTCAGCAGTGCATGCCTATGCTCAAGGCCATAAAGTTCATATTGTCCATGTTCCAGTCACATGTTTACCTCCATCCTTAGTCCCTTCCCTCGATATCTTTAGTGAAACACCTGAGTAATGGAGCTAAAAGATTAAGTGAAAAAGGTCGACATGAGACATATGGTGTCATTGCTATTTCTAGCATCTTTTTATCTCAACAGCATTGAAAGGATTTAAGATTTGTAATATTTGTGAGTTTTGGCAAAAGTCTCCATTTTCCATTAATGAATACATCCCTTTCATAAATTGCATACACTTTGTAAAATACATTTACCAAGGTTAAATTACTTTTTGTACTTTATCATGAGGGTGATGAATGGAGCCAATCATCAGACATGCCTGACTTTGATTTATTCTAAGAACATGATACTCAAGCAGAATGAATGACGGCCAGAGCAGGTCAGAGTCTTCCAAGACGTCTTAGAGTCAGCAGTTCCACCCTGCATTTACCACATTCTTCCTATGACAGCATGAGTCTTCAATAAGAATCAGTGCTATTCACCTATGAAGAGTAGAATCAGAGTATTCAAAAACACCTGCCTCTACCATTTGTAATCTGTGAATGTCATTCAATCAAATGGCTATCTTGTTCTTAGAACTCATTCCTCTGTAGAAAATATATACAGAGGTAAAAGGAATGGTTCTATATTGTTTTTCTAAGATACATTTTCTCACTAATTCTGTGTGCATATGTGAATATGTGCATGTGAGTGCAGGTGCTCAAGGAAACTAGAAGATTTTGTGGCATCCTCTGCAAGTGAAGTGACATGAACTTGTGAGCCACCTGATATACATGCGAGAACCAAACTCAGGTCCTCTGCAAGAGATGTATTTGCTTGTGATTAAAGAGGCATCTCCGAAGCCCCCTAATTCCATATTCTTGACTTACTGTTTCCTTGTATTTTTCTTGGGCACTTTTCATTTCTACTTTGTTTTGTTTGAAACAAGATCTTTCTGTGAATTCTAGACTGGCTATAGGCCCATTGATTTTCCTTTCTCAATCTTTTAGTCACAAGAATACAGTGGATAATTATGCTTGACACTTTTCTAAATCTCACATGTGACATATAGATCATACATAAAGGAATATGATACCTACATTCTTCATCAATATCATTCTACAATTTGGATTTCTTATAGGTAATGTTATTTAAAAAAGGACTATTCATCCTTTGCATGATATATAGCAAACTACATGTTTATAATGCCTCATTTTGGCAGAGTACAATGCTATAGGTTCCAAAGTCTCTCTGTGCTTTGTTTTCTATGGTATAAAGTTTTAACTCCAACATTTTGTCCTCAGCTATATGAATCTATTGTCTCATTTTAATTGTGTCAGTGGGTTTCCTTAGGGCTTTCTGTTGCAGTTTGCATGTGTATGAACTTAATCCTGTAAAGTTATGATAATATTATAAATGTTATTCCTTCTTTTGTGATTGGGTTACCTCACTCAGGATGATATTCTCTAGATCCATCCATTTACCTAAGAATTT
>NW_022196896.1:121814814-121833135 GCF_008632895.1 Mastomys coucha
TGGAGGGGAAACTGGGAATGGAGAAATTTACATGTAAATAAAGAAAATATCTAAAAAAAAAAAAATGTTATTCCTTTAAATATGTTCCTTTTTGAAAGTTTCTGGCTTCAACACTAGCAGTCTACCTGAGATTAGAATCTACTTAATAATAGCAAAGAGCCACTAAACTGAAAGTTTTAAGACCCTTCTAACTCTCTCTATCCTTTTCCCAACTCTCCCATAAGACTCCCTGAGCTCTGCCTAATGTTTGGCTGTGGGTTTCTGCATTGATTTCTATCCCCTGTAGATGAAACCTCTCAGACAATAGTTATGCTAGACTCCTGTCTGCAAGCAGAGCAGAATTTCATTAATCATGTCTGGGGTTGGCTACAGAATCAACTAACATGAGCCCATAGGGGACCACAGGGACTGAACCACGGAACCAAAGTGTATGCATGAGAATGGACATAGGTCCCCTACACACCCTACACACATATAATATCTATGCAGCTTGGTCATCATCTATGTCCCCTAACAATTGGAGCAGGGTTGTCTCCAACTCAGACTCTGTTGCCAGCCCTTTCTGGCCTCAGTGGAAGAAGGTTCTGATGCAACTTCACATGCCAAGGCTAGTTGTTGGGGATGGGGCTCCCCTTCTCTGAGAAGAAGAGGTGAAGGGGGATCAGGTAAGGGGGTGTGAGGGTAAGCCTGAGAAGACAGGAGGGAGGGAGACTGCCTTTGGAATGTAAAGTGAGTAAATAAATAAATTAAGGAAAAAGTTTTAAGAGATTCAAACACAGTAAATTATCCAGCCTTCATTAGTCTTATTCTATTCTAACATATAATATACAACATTTTATTGTAAAAATAAACAGCAACAAGAATGGACCATGGAACTAACCTCCGCTAGTAAGAGTCTGTATTCTATTTGTCACAGTCTCAAATGCATTCCAAGGATTGTAAGGGTGTAGCTGATATCTTCAATAATTATGCATATTTATGTACTCAGAAGAAAAACCAAGACTTTCAGCTTAGTTCTTTATTCAGTCACCATGAAATTGTGCTTATTTTCTTTTCAAAGCCATTTCATTTAGAAAGGCAGAGTTTATTATTAGCTCATAAACTGTGTATATCCTCTAAGCATTTAGAGAAAAACTCAGTGCTAAATTATCATATCTGTTTCATGCTGTTTACCTTCAGTTGTCTTTTGTGATTTTATGAGCCCATTGACTGCTCTAAATCAAAAGACTTAAATAGTCACACAAATATCTCCTAGCCCATTCGTCCAGAACGCATTATTATTCCTATTGAGAGAAGAAAGAAGCCTCTGGTTTCATTGACATTGTAAAGGAGATTACAGGATTTCAGAATTATTGTGAAGGTACTTTTTTTTCCCAACATAAACAGTATACTCTTAGACAATCCCTCCACTTTGCAATGTTAGGAAAAGTGGTTGGAAAACTCAGGTGAACAAGTCAAATAATGCTTCTGTTCATTGCTCATTTGCTCCTTTTCCTACACCAAAACTCAAGTAAGGAAGGATTAAGGTGGGAGAGGGGGGCTTCCCCAGGGAGGAGCACCCCAAATGGTGATCCAGTGCCAAACGGCCAGCAGTGGGAACACATACACATCTTACATTATCAGGACTGAGCATGTAATTTTTAATAATATCATATATACTTACATGCATATAGTTACAAGTAATGAAAAGCAGCCATGAACTTGAAGGAGATTGGGAGGAGTATAAGGGAGGGTTTGGAGGGAGAAAAGGGAAATTTTTAAAGGCTCAGTGTCAGAGCTATAGCTTACGAATACTATATGCTGGGAAATATATGTTTCCAATGTTTTCCTTAATATGAATAGAATCAAATTACAGTTGATGCTCCACTGCTAGAGTGAAGACCATAATAAAATCGTAGCTCCACTAAGTACGAGAATTCCAATAATAAATGAATAATTTTTAATTTTAAGTTTGTAATTTTGCTAGGATCACAAAATAGAAAGTCTCAATTCTGATTGAAAATTTCTTTAAGCTAGACATAATACCACATGTTAAAAAGTATTTAAAATTCTAAAATATCTGTGTACCATGTAACTAATGTATAAGTTTTACTTATTAATGTTTAAGGTGTTTCAATTCACTGTGCTGATCAAAAAAACTACTAGGATAATTTCAGTTAAACAAATTCTTCAATTAGCTTGATATCCTCAGACAACATATTTTCCATATTTTCTGTCTTTGCCCATTCACATTAACACTTTCATTTACTTTTTATTTTAAAGATAAGATTATAGTGCAAATATATGCCCTTTGAAGACTACCAGAATCTATATCAGGAGGTCAGTGAGAGGGTTCAGTGTGCACAGGCACATGCTGTCAAGCTTGATGAACTAAGATCTATCTCTGGAACCCACAAAGTAGAAGGAGAAAAACAGTTCCCAAAAGCTGCCTCTGACTACCACACATAGTCCATGGCATATGAATGGATTCACACACACAGAGGCAGCATCATGAAGTACACATATGACCAAGGTGTCAGTCTATGAAACTACCTGAATTAAGTATTGTTTTCTTGTTATTCTCTCATGTATTATATTTCAGCCAGTTTCCCCTCTCTCTCATCTCCCCCAGAACTACAAATCATTTTCCTCCCCCATGAGAAAAGCAGGCCTCCCAGGGACATTAACCAAATACCAAACAGGCTATAACAAGCTACAATAAGTAAGACCAGGCACATACCTTCACATCAAGGCTAGGAAAGGCAACCCAGTGAGAGAATGGGTCCCACAGGTAGGCAAAAGAGTTAGGGACAGCCCCTGCTACTAAGGATTTCCACAAGAACACGGAGCCATTCAGCCATAACACATATGTAGATGATCTACATCAGAACCCTATTGGATCTTTGCAAGTTCCCACACATCTCAGTCCCTGATTCTCTGGGCCACATTCTCCTGGTATGTTCCTGACCATTCTGGTTCCTCAGATCCTACCTCCCTTCCTCCCCTGGACTCCTTGAGCTCCACCTAATGTTCTGCGGTGGGACTGTGTATCTGCTCCCATCAGATGCTAGATGAAGTCTCTCTGATCTCATTAATTATGATTCTGCTAAGCTCTAGACCCAGCACACTCTACAAGCAGGAGAATCTGCAGGTCAAAGTGTTTAGGGATGGGTTGGTGTCACAATCGCTCCACTTGAAGCCCTTGTCTGGTTGCAGACACTAGCCAGTTTAGGCCCCAGTTTTTAACACAACTTAATTTAACTTAGTGCAACAAGTTCTTGAGAGAAGAAAGCCAATTTACAAAGGTGGCCACAATATAATTCCCATTACTAGGCATTCTTGAAAGGAGAAAAGAAACTAGATGGAAGATTAAATCCTCTGGGTTTTGCCAGAGATCTAATAGTAGAAGGGGAAGGCAAATAGGTGAAGATGAGAGCATTGTCAGAATAAGGAAAAATTCTGTATGTTACTGCCATGTTAGATATATGAAATTATGCATTTATCAAACCTCTGGAATTGTCTGACGTAAAGACTGATCTTTACCAAACACAAATTAAAAAAAATATTTAGGAATACAAAAGATCTAAGAAATAAATTTAGAATATAACAAAAATTCATATTTAACAGAATAAACTCTAAAAATGTTGCAGACTTTTTACTTAGGGTTTTTTTTTTAAAAAATGGTTTTGTTTGTTTGTTTTGTTTTTGTTTAATCTAGACCAAAATCAACTGACCTTTAACAATGCTATCACTCATAGTATTATAAGTGAGAAAATTTGATGTTTCTATATTCATACACTATAACTATAAGAAATATAAGAATAGTGAGATCTCTTGCGGGAATTATTAAAAAGGGACCGACAGGCTTCCCACACTTGTGCCAGCAACTCTCAGCCCCACTGCTGTCCTGCAGATTGTCTTTCTCTCCCTGCCAACTCTCTGGTGGGGCCAGAGCTCCTGAGTTCCCTTCACTGCCAAACCAGTCCCACACAATAACTGTCTACCCTCCTGTCAGCCGCCACAGCACCCAGTAATCCAGTAGACAAACTATTCTAGAAGCTTCTAATTAACAAGCCAGACTTATATATCAATAAATCCTCAATTCACGAGATGCCCATAAATAATTTCAGAACCAATTGAAAATAATAAAAGCTGCCCACCTAGATCAGACAAATTATCACAATTATTCTAACCTTTATGATGTCATAACTACCTGTGGTTATTGAATGCCATGCTGATTCAGGCTCTTCTTCCTGTTCCTCCACTTCTATTTTGATCTTTTCCTTTCTCCCAAGACACTTTCTGTCTCTGCAAACCTTAGCTCTGCCTTCCATTCCCCTGGCCAATCACAGGCCTCCTACTGCACTAATATTTTAATGTAATTGGACAGGGAAAATCCTGGCACAGGGATCTAGGCTTCTTATGCTGGTGAGAAAATTTACAGTTAAGAAAGAAAATATGAGTGGAGTAATGGTACCACACATCTGTAATCACCCCAGGAGAGGGAGGAAGAGCTCTGAATTTGAGGCCAACCTGGCCTACAGATTCAGAGAAATCAGGATTACACAGAAAAATCCTGTCATGAGAAGAAAAGAAAAACTTTTAAAAATGATGTAGAATTATCAGTATGATTGTGCATTAGAATTAGAGACATCCACAGAGCCTACTTTTATTTTAACACCTCTTTTTTAGTTTTTTTTTTCAAGACAGTGTTTCTCTGTTTAGGCCTGGCTGTTCTGGAACTCAGTCTGTAGACCAGGCTGGCCTCGAACTCAGAAATCCACCTGCCTCTGCCTCCCAAGTGCTGGGATTAAAGGAGTGCGCCACCACTGCCCGGCTTAACACTTATTCTAATGGAAATGTGTGTGTATATACTTACACTATTCACACACACACATATATGCATGTGAGTGTACACATACATGCACATATACACACACATGCATGTGAAGGTACATATATGTACACATACACAGTCTCTCTCTCTCTCTCTCTCTCTCTCTCTCTCTCTCTCTTTCTCTCTCTCTCTCTCTCACACACACACACATGCACACACACACACAAACACCATGCATTCATCCAATTATCTTTTCAGTTGATTATTACCCTGAGAACATGTTCCAATGAGACCAAACAAGACCATATAATGATCTTATATAAGAAAAAGAAATGAAATAAGTTATTGTGCCCATTACAAAATACTACATCCTGTTTCTCTTGCTAAGTGAATAGCAGACACTACTTTAGTCACACTCTGTTTTCCAGTAGTTTGTTTGTTTACTGTTTATTTTTTATTGGATTTATATCTGAGCCCTTGTTTTATAGGTTCAAGCATCAAAGAGACAACTCATCTCTCCCATGGTATGTTTTCTCTTTCACTGTATGAAATAACAAAGATGCCTTGCTCAACATCATGTGTTTTCTTGAAGGTGTTTGTCTGTAGGTCACTGACAGAAATAAAAATTTGGTATTAAAAAATAGAAAACTTTATAATCTATTCTTCCAGTGCTATTTGCAAATATTTATATCTAAAAAATAGGTAAGCTATCATATTAGTTCTTTAACAGCATTTCAAGCATTCACTAGCAATAGGGTTTATAATAGTAAATATTTATTAGAAAATAAGTGTGTTAGCACCTCTGTTTTGCATTAGCCAATGACTTTGATGGATTTTCGTCTCACTATTTCTTGCTTTTACCTGTTTAGAAATTCTTAACACTGAAAACCCATTCAATTCATCAATTTGTCTTGGTCTGGAGTGAGCTCTAACTGTACTTCCTTTGAAAACAACAATTGAATAATTTAAAAATATAGAGAAACAGATCCCTCCAGCTGCTGGAAAACTCATGAGAGGTATTCCACTTACAAATACTACTCTGGGATTTCAGATATTAAAAGTTTGAAAAATGAAATATTTAGAGTCACTAGTTCAAACAAGCTGCTATGGCTACTGATTTTTATATTGCTTTGAATTCTATTATACTTGGGTTGATGGCTGTCAGAATAGGTTTAATTATTAACATGTTATCATAGTTAGCACATTCCTTCTTATAGGGAAACGTCCTTTATAAATATCATCACTTTTCCTATACTACTGTAACTTTGTATCAATTTTCAGTATACTAAACTGTTGCATGTGTTGTTGTTAATGATATTGTTGTTCTGTTTTATTTACTTATCTTTTTATCCCTTTTGCTTCATTTTTTTCTCTCTCTAATTCTGATGACTTGAGCATATAACCTTTTAATATTTTCCAGTGAGTGCTTAAATCAGAAACTAAACATCATAATTCTCTTTTCCTTCTTGATCACAAACAAGCCAGTATTACTTTGTATCCTGTGCACAGTATCAGCCAGCTAGATCAAAGCAGGGTAAAAAATATATCACTTCTCTTGAAGGGAAACCTGACCACCTCCAGACAAATATGTCTTCTCTGACATCTAAAAAATTATTACATAAAATAATCATGGGAAAAGGTAAGATAGGGAAACATTAGTATGAGGCTTAGGATAAAAACTAGATTTACCTTATAATTAATACATAAAAAAAATAGTACTAGGATTTTAGTATGAGGTATCATGTTTTAGTCCCTTTCAGTTAACAGACGAAACAATAGCAGCATGTCAAAAATAAGGATAAGCTTAGAAAAGATTCTGAGCAACTGGACACCTTCGTTAGATCAATAGTAATCAAACTGTGCTTTGGAAGTTTCCCAGAAATTGCTGCAGGGCAGAAGGCCAAGTTTGCTTCTTATTAAGGCAATGTTGGACATTTTAAAATGACTATTGTTCTATATACAATTTTATTTTAAAATACATAAGAAATATTCTGCCAAATATAGCTCACTAGAACAGAGGACTTTGATATGTCCTTCTACCTCTATGTTAAGTCAATGAGCAAGTTACAAAAACCTTGAAAAAACAGACATGCTGTCATTCCATAATTGTTGTTTAATGGCTCCAGAAAATTCATACTGTACAACAAAAAAGCATTAAAGGGAGAAAGAGAGACAGATAGAGGGAGGGAGAGAAAGAGAGAGAGAGAGAGAGAGAGAGAGAGAGAAAGAGAGAGAGAGAAGTTAAGGATAACTGCAGAATGTAAAACTCACAATAAAGGAGGCTTCAACTATAGCATATTTATGTGTCAAGAAGACAGCCATAGAACATGATACTTTCTAAATAGTAAGCAACATTAATTATTAATAAAATTACTAAATATTATTATTATTATTATTATTGTGAAAAACATTTTAAAAATCCTCCAATATATTACTGTAGGTATGATTTATAAATATTTGGATATTTCATGATTTTTTTTAAATGGCACTGCACAATAAAAATCTGTTTTCTGGATATGAGCACCTTAAGAGAAACCAGGACTCAGATTCCAGCCTAAAGCTTGGGGATATATTCTTGACCAGGCTGCTTTAAAAATATAAAACATTTACTATGTTCTAAACAAAGTATGCAGTTGTAGCAGTAAGAACCCTAACAGCTGTGCCATGTAGCCCTTGAATGTTCACATATTAAAACCCAGGCTGGGCTTACTAATAACACCTTTCCAAGTTCTTCCTTTTCTTAAATCACAAGATCTATACTCTTGCACACACTCTACCTCAATATTATCTAATGGTTCCAACACAGGCAGTGGTGAAAACATGAATGCCAACTATGACACTCTGGTGTATTATACTCACTGCTCAGCCTCTTCCTCATTTGAATAACTTATTATTCTTAGTAATCTCAGTTCCTATGCAGGTGATGAATACATTCACTGGAGAAAATAGATTAGAATGCCCAAGAGCATTTTGTTCTCCTCTTCTATTTCTTCTTATATTTGTCTCCCATTTCATATCTTGTAAAACATTCAGTTCTCCTAATGGCTTATATTCCTTAAATCTCTAGAAATTTCATAAGTATATAAGAGTTGTTTTAGTGAAGAGATTTAATTAACTAACAGACTTAAGATATACAAATTAGTGCAATTTATTGGCTCATATAATAAAACATAGCATATCTTAAATAATAGTGGTCTTAATAGATTTTCGTATATTAAACCAACCTTGCAACCCTGGGATGAAGCCTACTTGATCATGGTGAATGATGATTTTGATGTGTTCTTGAATTTGGTTTGCAAGAATATTATTATTGAGTATTTTTGCATTGATATTCATAAGTAATATTTGTCTGAAGTTCTCTGTTTTGGTTGGGTCCTTGTGTGGTTTAGGTATCAGAGCAATTGTGGCTTCATAGAACAAGTTAGATAGTGTTCCTTTTGTTTCTATTTTATGGAATAGTTTGAGGAAAATTAGTACCAGGTCTTCTTTGAAGGTCTGGTAGAATTCTGCACTAAATCCATCTGGCCCTGGGCTTTTTTTAGTTGAGAGTTTTTTAATGACTTCTATTTCCTTGTTTGATAAGGGCCTGTTTAGATAGTTTACCTGCTCTTCATTTAAGTTTGCTATGTGACATCTGTCTAGAAAACATTCATTTCATCTAGATTTTCCAGTTTTGTTGAGTATAGGCTTTTATAGTAGGATCTGATGATTTTTTTAATTTCCTTCATTTCTCTTGTTATATCTCTCTTTTAATTTCTGATTTTATTAATTTGGATACTGCCTCTTGGCCCTTTAGTTAGTTTGACTAAAGGTTTATTTATCTTGCTGTTGATTCTTTCAAAGAACCAGCTTTTGATTTTGCTATTCTTTGTATTGTTTTCTTTGTTTCTATTTGTTTGATAAGACAAAAGAATTGATAGAGAAAATGTGGTTTAGTTTACACAGTGGAATACTACTCAGCTATTAACAATGAGGACATCCTGAGTTTTGCAGGCAAATGGATGGAACTAGAAAATATCATCCTGAGTGAGGTAACTCAAGACCCAAAGGACATGCATGGTATGTACTCACTAATAAGTGGATATTAACAAAAAAAAATTGTACAGAATACCCAAGACACAGTCTACAGAACTCAAAAATGTCAATAAGCTAAAGTGTCCAAGTGAGGATGCCTCAGTCCCACTTGGGAGAGAGAAGAAAGCAATCACAAGTGGGGAGGGAGGGAGGGACCTCAGAGGGAAAGTAGATGAGTTAGGGGGATGTATTTGGGGGGACAAGAGGAACCTGATCTGGTACTGACTGAGGGAAAAGAACTGAAGCCTTGAGGGCCAGCAGAAAGAATGTAAACAGGCAACCTCAGGAAATAGGAGGCTGTGGGGACCCCCCAGAATGCACCATAGACCTGGGAGGTGATAGACTCCCAAGACTCAAAGGGAGGGACATTTGACAGTAGGGAGAGGGAACTTACAGAGCCCACCTCCAGCAGGAAAACAGAACATCAAGTGAGGGATGGGGTTGCCATCCCACAGTCACACCTCTGACCCATAATTGTTCCTGTCTGAAAGAATTACAGGGATGGAAATGGAGAGGAGCCTGAGGAAATGAAGTTCCAGTGACAGGACCAAAGTGGGATCCAGATCAAAGGGAAGTTCCAAGGCCTGACACTATTACTGAGGCTATAGAGCACTCACAAAAGGGGACCTATCATGTCTACCCTCCAAAAGACCCAACAAGAAGCTAAAAGTGTCAGAGGCAGATATTTGTACACAACCAATGGACAGAAGCAGCTGACCCTTGTTATCGAATTAGGGAAGGCTGAAAGAAGCTGAGGAGAAGGGCGATCATGTAGGAGGACCAGCAGTCTCAATTAATCTGGGCTCCCAATATCTTTCAAACACTGGACCTCCAAACAGACAGCATATAACAGCTTATATAAGGCCCCCAACACACATGTAATAGAGGACTTCACGGTCTGTGTTCATTCCAAGATGATGCACCTAACCCTCAAGAGACTGGAGGCCCCAGGGAGTCTAGATGTCAGGTGGGGTTGGGGGTGGGAGCATCCACGTGGAATCAGGGAGGAATGGGGAGGAGGTATGGGATGTGGAAAAATCGGAGGGTGGATGAGGGGGCAGGAATGGCATATGAAGTGATAAAATAAATTAAAACATAAAATAAATTTTTAAAAATTATTTTAATAATACATAATAATCTTAGCAATATCTTAATTCAGTGAGTCAAAATAAATTAATAGATATTAAATTGAATTACATGTGTTTGCCTAATTCCACTTTTATAGAGATAACTGTCTTTGAAAATAAAGTAAATACATTTGATCTTCCAAAAGTCCCCCAGAACTCTGTAATCACAATAATGGTAATTATTATATCAAGATATTGTACTAAACATAGGTGTACAGATCATCAGACTCTAATGTAATAAAAACATGTTAAAATCCTGAGTATAAATATGCAAGTATTCTCCTTCACCTAAAATGAATACTTCTCATGGTAGTGTTAACTCCTAAGTGCCTCACATCAGATTTAGTACAAGGATTCTTCTCATAATCCCATTAACCAGGTGGCACATATGACCCTTCACTTACCATATTTAAGGTTTTATGGAAATGATCAAATGAACAACTAACTATTTTTTCTTCAGACAATCTTTCTCACTTACAAGTAAGCAACTGATTGAACATCAGTGAATGGCTATCCTGTTATACAAGGAACAAGGCTACAATATCGCATCTTTAATATGAGCTTCCACAGCTAAAATGTTGGTCAAGTTCAAGCAAATGTGTACTGAGTTGCTGTGTTCTCTAGACCAATACTCCCTATCTTCATTTGTATATGGAGTTATATATATATAGCATACCACACATATGCATACATATATAGAGATGACAACATCCAAAGTCACATTGTCAGATAGTTAAAAAAAAAAAAGAGAGAGAGATTTCTCAAGACATTGCCATTTGAGCATCATATGCTAGCATAAAAAAAGGCACTAATTACCATAAGAAGTCAAGGAGAGCTTTATATATTTTCCTCTAAATTATGTTATATACTGTGAACTCTTGGAATATTCCTGGCATGAGTTCATTTTAGATTTATACATACATAATTAGGTATATTGTTTTGTAAAGTTCACACTAAAGAATTGTTAATAATGTCAACATTGTCAACATAATTTTAAAAGTAGATTTAAAGAACAATTTTTCAGTTTCTGAGACAAAGATTTTTACTTGGCAAAATAATTACCAGGATGATATTCATATCATTGCCTTAAATATGCAGTATAAATGAAACTTAACCGTGGATGGAAAGGATGCTTTAAATGTGGCAACGTTAAATGGGAACACTTCCAAAGATGTCTTCCGACTTCTAAACTAGGATAAAAAGGGAGAAGTGAAATTTTTTTGCATTGCTAAAATTGTTGAGGCTTGAAATTATAGTTCCGTTCGATAAAATTACATTTAAATGACTTCAAATATATTTTTGCTATACTGTAGTTTAAGATAATTTCTGGAAGATTCTTGCTATGGTTTGGATGTGAAATCACCTTCATTGGTTCATGTGTAGGAATACATGACTCCCAGCTAGTGGCATGTTTGGAAACAGTGGAAACTTTGGGAGGTATTCCAAAGCCTTCACATTGGAAGAAAGTGAGATTGTAAGGTCAACGTTGAGATTTAAAGTTTGTGGTTTTTCTTGTCCTCTGCGTGTCATTGCTCATGAACAAGATGCGAGCAAGCTTCTACTACCAAAGTTGAGTATTACCGTTTTCATGTCTTTTCTGCAAGGAGAGAAAATACCCTCAAACTCTGAGCCAAATTTAATCTGACTAGACTCTACAAAGTTACTGTTTATCAGGTATTTGTTCTCAGAAATGAGAAAAATCATTAATATAGACCATATGTGAAAATGGTATTCAAAAAAAAAATTAAAGGAAAATAAGCATGGTAAATGACTACACAGACATTTACTAGATGAGCTTAGGAACTATGGATCTAACAGAGTACTTTCTTAGCATACACTAGGCCCTGGACCTAATCCTCATTACCACCAGAAAACAAAACTAAACAACTGAAGAGTTCAAATTGTACTATATAGCTATAGTAATAATAAAAGCAGGATATTTATATAATAACAAACACATTGATCAATATAATTAAATTGAAGACCCACGCAAAAGTCAACATACCACCAAAACCTATTTTAAAAAAATAAAAAAAAAACAGGAAATACACCCTGGAGAAAAGACAGCAAATAGTGCTGGTCAAACTTGATGGCTGTATGTAGAATGAAAATGCATCTATATTTATTACCCTGCATAAAACTCAACATCATATGGATTAAAGACCTTAATCAATATCTGATAGGATAGGAAGTGGGGCATATATTTGAAATTATAGATACAGAATATATATTATGAACAGGTCATAGATAATGTAGGCACTAATTCCAACAATTAGTAAGACCCCATTAAGCTGAAATTTTCTATTTAACCAACTATACTATGATTCAGACAAGAAAGCAGCCTACAGAATGGTAAAAAGATGTTTACAAATTACACATCTGATAGATGTTTGTTAACTGACATATGTAAACAACTAGGAAAGGTTCTACACATCAAAAGAAAACCAACAAAAGCAAAGCAAACAAAACAAAACAAAAATATTTAACCCTATTTAAAAGTGAAGTATAGAACTAAGCAGTGAGTTCTGTAAAGAAGAATCAGAAATGGCTACAAAACACATTAAACAAAATGTCCAACATCCTTAGCCACCAGGGCACACAAACATGTTAAAACTACTTTGAGGCTCCATCCTACCCCAGTCAGAAAGGTCAAGATCAATAACACAAATGACAGCACATTTTGATGAAGATGCAAGAAAGGGGAAACACTTATTCACAGATGGAAGGTGTGCAAACTTCTGCAGTCACACTCAAAGTTAGTGTGGACGTTTGTTAAGAAGATGGAATTGATCTATCTCAAGATTCAACTCTACCGCTCTTGAACATATACCCAACGGACTGCGTATCATCCTACAGATACTTGCTCATTCATGGTCACTGCTGTTCTGTTTATAATGACCAGAAATGGGAATTAGTGTAGATGTCTTTCTACTGATGAATAGATAATAAAAACATGTACTTTTACACAATTGGATATTATTCACCTGCTAAGAAAAATGAAATTTGCAAATAAAGAGGTAAATCTAGAGAAAAAAAAATCATCGTGTGTAAAGTAACCCAGATAATATATGCAGAGGTGAAGAACCTGGTAAGGTACTAATGGAGAGGAGAGTGTTGCAGTAAATCTCCAACCCCCGTAAACTTGTGTTAAAAAAAAAAAACCACATAATATAACTCAGTTGTTACATTTATAAACTGTATGCCTAGATTGGGCAGGTCCACCACTGAACTAATCTATCCCCTAGGTATAAGATCCCTTGCTACTTGCTGATTCTCCAAGCCATGTGGTTCTGTTCATCTTCTTTCCACTTTTTCTTCCTCCAACATTCCTTTTCCCTTCCTCACTCTCTAAGACCTCCAACTACTTCTTTTCCTTCCATTGCTCAATCACCGAAGCTAGCCTTTATTTGACCAGTTTGAATGGGGAGAGAAGAAGCAAAATTCTGAGGAAGCAGAATTAACATCAGAGTACAAATAGTCCAGGGCAACATACAACAGGAGAGGATCTCCTAAAAACGGGAAAGAGAACAGACTGTTATAGAGAGATAAAGGGCAAACTGGAAAGTGGAGGGTAAATGCAGAGGAAGAAGAAAGACATTGACAAAGAAAGAGTACAGAGAGAGACTGTAGGGCACAGAGCTCCCAGCCATGGCTGTGGCACGCTACACCACTGCACTGCAGGTTCTGTGCTGGGCACCAGTGCTCCAGCACCAGGCGGTGAGGATATGAAAGGAACTAACGGGATTGGGAAGGAAAGACTCCAGTCTTACCAGAGGTCTGATGCTCTGGAGCACAGACTTGACTTTCTGTCTGCATGTTCTGTCTTGCCGGGTGGGCATCTGGCTGTGTGAAGCACCGGATCCGAGTCTGGTGAGGAGCAGAGGGAGACAGCTGCAGGAGTCCTTGATAGGTTCTAGCTCCGTGAGAGTCACAGGCGACACTGTAGAGGAGCTGAGAATGAATTAGAGGTCCCAGAGCAGCTCAGTCTGACCTGAGGCCAAAGGGAAAGGAGGGGCGGGGGCAGGAAGGAGCTGCCCAGTGGTTTAGGCATGGCAGGTGCGAGCAGGCTCACTAGAGTTCTCAGTCTGGTCTTGAGACTGCAAGCACTGGGCCCGTATGGCGCATCTAGTACAAAGGAAGCAAAGCATGGTTTTAAGACGTTTTATTACAAAAGGAGGAAGACGAGATAGGAGAGCAGGGATTGGCCATCTCCACATGGCCGGCATGGAGAGGAGTAAGGGAGGGGAAGAAAGTAAAGCTAAGAAGAGGAGAAGAGAAGAAGCTAAGGTGGGAGGGGAGATTGAGAGAAAGAGAAGAGAAGAGAGAAAGAGAGAGGGGAGGGGGCAAACTGCCCCGTATATGGTGAGGTGGGCTATCTGTCTGTGGGATGGGGCATACCGGGCTGTGGTCAGATGACTCGGGGTAGAGTCCAGCTAGAATGCTGGGAGCTTGGAGCATTGTCTATGCCATTGATAGCACAGGCTAGTGGAGCTGGAGAACTCATGGAATCAGCCTGTGTCTGGAAATGTGTCTCTACTGTTTCTGTTCCTTGTGAAATCTTTCACTCCATCGTCGAAAGTTGAGATTCACTCAACCAAAACACTGACTGCTTTTTCACTGTCCCACAAGAGACTACTACTACTAAAATACTTTCGAAAAACATTATGAAGATCAACTACAGTAGAAGTTTCATAAAATATGAACAGACTCCAAATCATGTCCCGAAATAACAGGAGAGAGAATGCCCCAATTAGACATCTTACACCATCAAATAAAACACCAGTCCCAGGAATAGCTTCATCTAATTGAGTTTTTGGCCAAGGGCATCTTATGGAACCCATGGAATGCATATGGTATTGCCAATGCTCTTGTTTCTCCACAACTTGATTGTCCTGTTGCTAAAGACAGCCTAGACTTATGTTTAAACAACACATATAGGAGAATAACAGATCACCATGTTTATTAAGCCAATTGAAAGCACCATGAGTCCTTTATTTACCAGGCTGGAAGAGAGGGCTAGCATCTCAGAAAGACACTTTCTTTCCTGCTTCAGCCTATAGATTTGGTGAGCCACCACTCCTGTGTCTGCCCCATAGGAGCTCTGTGGTGACAGCTCCTCTCCAGCCTCTCTAACCTCCCCAACAAATCCACACAGACAGCACTTCAGCTGGGAAGGACTTCCCACCCCACCCATCAGCCTGATGCAGGTAAAAGGATGTGAATAAATAGCCACCTATCTAAGAATATGAAAACCCACCAATACCTGAACTGCCCACAAAACTCCACCAATCCCTTAATGGGAGAACCTACCCTCAACAGGAAATCCCATCAGTCCCTGAGCTCTCCAAGCTCAGGGCTTGAATACCACCATTTGTCCCATCTGGAAATCTCTGCTCTGAAAAGCTCCAGCCCCTAAGAAATTGTATATAAGCTCTGTTCTTTGTCCAATTCCCTACTGGCCACTCCCAGGAGCAGAGGTCAGGCATCCTTAGATTCATCCTTCCATACCCTGGACCCTCTAATAAATCTCTTTCATGAGATTTTCTCCCTCATGTGAGTCTTTTGTTGGAAAAAGCAAAGAAAAAATAAAGAAGCAATGAAGAGAAGAAGAGAAGAAGCAAAAATGAAATGGGGCTGAGGCTTCTGAGCTCCTCAGCTAAGATGTGGATACCCTCCCCTTGGAGCTTTAAGACCTCTGGGGAGGAGACTTCCTCTCAGAGCTATCCTTGTCTCAGGATGCCCTTCCCTTGGACACTGTCTCACCTCAGAGCTGTAAGGTTCCTGAGCTCCTATGTCTCGGGATACCCTTCCCTAGGGACTCTGCCCATCCTCAGGGCTGTAAGGTTCCTGAGCTCCCATGCCTTAGGTTGTTCTTCCCTTGGGGCACTGGCTCACCTCAGAGCTGTCAGGTTTCTGAGCCCTTGTCTCAGGATTCCCTTCTACCGGGATACCTTTTCCCTTCAGAGCTGTATGGTTCCTGGGTTTCTGAGTCTCAGGATAGCCTTCCATCCAAGCAGTACAACTTACATCACGGACCCCAAGGGAAATGTTACTATTATTTAGCAAACAGAGCACAGCAGTAAAATGACTCTTACAGCCATACTGCTATAACCAAAGATCATAGCCTTGCTCAATCAACATCAGAGAAACTGCCTCTTTCAGTAGATAATTAAAAGATATGCACAACTACAGATTGTGAAGAGTATAAGAGACCTTGAAGCACTAAAGCAATCTTAACGGGATGCCATCATCAAACCTTCAGTTCAGTCCCCAGATATGTATGCTGAAATGGAGCCAGAAAGATTGTAAGAACCTACAGGGACAGATGACTTTCAGTAAGCAATGTCTTCCAGTTACAATAGGATTGAGGCTCCTTTGAACTCATAGAGACGATAGCATATGCAAGACCTGTACAAGTTCAAGCTAGATAGAATCACAGAAGTGAGAGAGATGTGGATGTAGAGATCTATCTCCAAACAAGAAACCATCAGCAATTGGTACCCTCTAGGAAAGGGAATTTCAGTTTTCTCCAAGGGCATGCCATTGGCTATATCTACCCAACTAAACGGCATTCCCTAGGCCCAAGAGTAGTTGGCCAATGCAAATTAAATTCTGTGAAATCTTTTGTAGAGGTTTTGTTTTGTTTTGACATTTTATTTTTGCCTTAGTAATCTTGTGCTTTCTTTTTTGACTTTTTGTGAGTGTTTTTGCTTTAAAAGAGAAAGAACGAACATAAAGTTGGGTGGGTAGGTTGAGGAGGATCTGTGAGGACTTGGGGAAAATAGAAAGACATAATAACATCAATTGTTTGAAAATTAATTTATAAATAAGAAAGAAAAGAGGACAGGAAAATGGGAATAAACAAAAAAGTAGTAGAGATTATAAAGGAGAAGAGCAAAACCTCAGATAATATATACTAAATACTACTTAAAAACAATCGTATTTCCTTGTACTTACTTTATTTTAAACAACTTCAAATGTACACCCTAGTTTTAAGCAAACTACAGCTTGTTAGGTCTTTGTAATTTCTTATACAGCTAGGTTGGCAGTAGTAGCTCATTAAATAATAATACAAAAATAATATTGTGGTGTATGTATATAAACCCCTGAAACATGTATCGGTAGAGACTGATTGGCTGAACATCCTTTCAGTACTGTGGAGAGATGGGAATGTTTCAGATCTACTGTTTGTTCACCTTCTCTCGAGCTGAATAGAGCCCTCTGGAATAGGGCTACAGTCCTTGGTCCCTTCAATAAGGCAATCAATGTCTTCTGACAAATAGAAACTTTTACTATCTATTGTCTTAACAGTTCACAAGATTGTACTAACCCAAAAGCCATGAAATGTCATCATATAACATGTTAGGCATATAGAAATATGTCCCTGTATCTTGCTATATCCACCTCTTTTTTCCCCCTGAGACAGGGTTTCTCTATGTAGCCCTGACTTCCTAGAACTCACACTATAGACTAGGCTGGCCTCAAACTCAGAAATCCACCTGCCTCTGCCTCCCAAGTTCTGGGATTAAAGGTGTGCGCCACCACTGCCCAACATATATCTACTTCTTTTATATACTGACAGGAGCCATTTAAGAGAAGCAAAAAACTAGCAGGTAATCTCCCTGAGATAGTTCCACCATGCACTATAAAGCAATGATGGATTTTCTTTTCTAGGCAAGGCTTAAAAGATTACATTTGAGGAAAGATTCCTGCTATTAATATGCCTTTCTTGTTATAATTAAATATGTATAACAATCACTAAGTATTAGCTCACCCTTTTGAGCAGATTTCTGCAGAATAACTAAAATAGATTGTCTTAAGGTGATGCAATATAGACAAATAGATTATTTCTTAATTCTTTTTTATTAGATATTTTCTTTATTTACATGTAAATTTCTCCTTTCCCAGTTTCCCCTCCAAAAAACAAAGAAACAAACAAAAACAACAAAAACAAACCCCTGTTGCCTCCCCCCTCCCCAAGCCTGCCACCCCACCCTCTCCCACTTATTGGCACTGGCATTCCCCTACACTGGGGCACAGAACCTTCACAGGACCGAGGTCCTCTCCTCCTATTGATGATTGAATTTGCAATTCTCTACTATACACATGCTGCCATAATAATCAGACCCACCATGTGCAGTCCTTGGTTGGTGGTTGAGACCCTGGGAGCTCTGAGGGTACTAGTTAGTTCATATTGTTGTTCATCATAAGGGGCTGCAAATCCCTCAGCTCCATAGGTCCTTTTTCTAACTCCTTCACTGGGGACCCTATACTCAGTTCAATGGATGGCTGTGAGCCTCTACA
>NW_022196896.1:121834166-121851025 GCF_008632895.1 Mastomys coucha
CTGGAGAATATCATCCTGAGTGAGGTAACCCAATCACAAAAGAACACACATGGTATGCACTCTCTTATTTCTTAATTCTTAATGATGATTCTTTAAAGATTCCTAAAATTATACTAGCAATTATTATTAAGCCTTTTATAGTAAGGTCTGCTATTATATCCTCTCTGATATCAAAACTGCAATGAGAACCCTGACAGTCTTCAAGTGTCACCAGTTTGCTTCTGAGATAGAAAGTAAGTGGTTACACCTTAGAACACATTTTAAGAGGTTGTAAAACAATTAACCAAGGTTATACAAAGTGAACTAACATGTACTGAATGCTAGAGACAGCAGGTCTGGCCTCAGGGGAATTGAGAGAGGCAGGTCAGCTAAAGCTACAAGTAACTTAGACTTCAAAGATGTAAAACATTTTATAATCAAAAAGCAGCCCTAAATATCTCATAGATTCAAGTCTTGCCACCACCAATGATATTTCCCCTTTGGCTACCTTCAGGAAAGTAGAAGCTGGCCAGAGAAAGTCTCTGACAAATGTCCCTATCAAAGCATATTAATGTTGCCTTGATTTATGACTTTTTCTGTTCTGTAAAACTATGACACTGCTTTTACATTAGGACATGGGAATGTAGTAACCTTAATCCTTTGGTAAGGGGGCATTGAGAGTCAACATGGCATCGAATAAACTGTCTCTTACTTCCTTTAAAATGAGAGCTGTGATTTGGGGATTGAAGATTGTATTTTTCAGTAAAGATTATATTTTAAAATACAAATTAAATGCTACTATTTTTGTAAAAATTTTATACAATGTATTTCGATCATATTCACCTCCAATCCTCTTAACACTTCAAAGCCCAATCCTACCTCCTTACATTGATAATTAATGAGCAATTATCTATACTAAATTGGTGGTGGGCGTGTCTGTAGGAGATTGTTTTAGTTGATGTAGAAGACTCTGCCTACTATGAGTGTCATCATTCCCTAGAAAGTGGTTCCTGATCTAAGATAAGGTGAAGAATACTAGACAAACGTTAGCAAGTAAACAAGCAAACAAGCAAGGGCACATTAATCCCCTCTGTTCTTTATTTTGGATGTGATAAAACTTTCTGCCTTGACTTTCCCAAAATGATAGGGTATAATTTGAAATTGAGAGCCAAATGAACACATGCTTTCCCTCTTTTGCTTTTTATCAGAGTATTTTACATAACAACAGAAATGAAAGTAGAAAAACATGCAATTCCTTCTTTATTTGCTTGTAATCTTAGGGTTAATTCCGGCATTTTCTTACAATCTTTGTCTTTGTTGATCTTTCCCCTCCTCCTCTTCTTAGTACTTCCTACCCTGCTGCATTCCTACTTGTCCCCTTATTTCTCTCCATATCCTCAATTCTGTTTTATGCCACATATATATGGCTATCTTATCCTTTACACTTAAGTAATAGCTCTTTCATAGAGTCGTTCATAGCCTTTTTTAAATTATGTGGCCTACAAAACTATAAACACATACATAGGTTTATTTCTCCAATGGTTAAAAATCCTGAACAGCTTATAGTCTCTGTTCACTTTTCAGATTACTTTCACTACTGTAAAGAAGCTTTTAAGTTTTACTCAGTAACATTTCTCAATTGTTTCAGATATCTCCTATAAAACAGAGTTCTATATAGCCAGTTCTTGGATAGGGCCTAGATTTAAGCTTGTTGTCTCTATTTGCTGTTTGGTTGTGTATTGGTTAGGGCTTTACTGCTGTGAACAGACACCATGAACAAGACAACTCTTTATAAAGACAGCATTTAGTTGGAGCTGGCTTATAGTCAGAGGTTAAGACAACTATCATCAAGGTAGGAGTATGGCAGCATCCAGGCAGGCAGGTGTAGGACAAGCTGAGAGTTCTACAACTTCATCTGAAGGCCACTAGGAGAAGTCTGGCACCCACATGGTTAGGTGGAGGGTCTCATTGCCACAGTGAGACCTTCAGTGGCACACTACCTAACTGGTACACTTCCTCCAACAAGACCCACACCTCCTAATATTGCAACTCCCTGAACCAAGCATATTCAAACCACCACAGGTTGGGTGATTGCTTTGTTTTGATTATGGTTTCGTTTGTTTGTTCGAGGGTAATGGGAGGCTTTGTTTGTTTTCCTATTGAGGTCTTTGATCAATTTTGAATTTTTATGCTGGATGACTGAGAGATATTCATCTAATTTCATTCTTATGCATTATAATAGACGGTTTGCTTAATACCAAGATACACACACACACACACACACACACACACACACTACTCCAAAGCATGTCTAGACCCTCTACCCTACCAGATGCAAATGGTTTATTCTAACTTGTTTAGATGTTTCCATTCCAGAGAAACTTTCTAGGTCCATAAGGAAAGCCATTATTGAGCCATCAAACTGACAATAGCTTACTTAGCTTTTAAGAAGATTTACATGTATTTCAAAATGACAGATAAAAGACTCAGATTGCATAGCTTTCAAAATAAACTCTTTAAGAAAAGGAGAGGGGCACGTTCACTTGCCTTCCAGCAGCAGAACGGATGGAGGCTTCTACTTTTAACACTTTCCTCTGATGATTTCACAACCTGTGAGGCTCTTGAGCTGCACAAGGACTTCCATGTAATTACTATTCTCCAAAAATTCATATTGCAGGAGAATATTTAATATAATTCGTAAGTTCTTTCTCTTAGGACATAACTTACCATAAACATAACCAAGACTAGAGCATCAACATTATACATGTGGATTAGCACCTACCACATATTTTCAATTCCTTTGGCATGTCTTTCTCACCTACAGAATTTATAAAACAAAGCAAGTTTACATTTTTTAAAAGATGTTTCTTAGAGTGGTATTAAGAACCAGAGTAGCCGGGCGGTGGTGGCGCACACACACCTTTAATCCCAACACTTGGGAAGCAGAGGCAGGCAGATTTCTGATTTCGAGGCCAGCCTGGTCTACAGAGTGAGGTCCAGGACAGCCAGGGCTATACAGAGAAACCCTGTCTGGAAAAAACAACAACAACAACAAAAAAGCCACACCTTTGCCATGTCTGTAGATTGTTTGATTAGACTGATGGGTGAGAGTTAGAAAGCTGCAGATCAAGAGTTAAAATTATAACAGCTTATCTTGTCACCTAAACCACCATCTCCCATCAGCATCTCTATCTGACCTAATACCCCTTTGACTATCAGACTAATACCCCAGAATGCATTAACCTAGCAAATTTTTCATTTCCACTAATCTGAGACTTGTTTTGAGATTTGTTATATATAACTCATTGCCTGTCCATTTATTAGCACAGTGGGTTTCACATGGCAGATGTGGGGGACAGAGAGAGTAGAGAGATTAAACTTCCTATCCTAGATGAAACTGAAACTGTGCTATGGGACCTAACAAACTCCCTAGCAAACTCATGATGCTTTGGCAGAGGCTGCATGTTTCTATGTTCATAAATATGACCAGCTTCCCCAGCACCATTTAATGAAGAGACCATACCTCCTCCAATGTGTGTCCTTGTTGCCTGTGTCAAAAATCCCTTGTCTGTAACTATTCAGATTTATTTCCATGTTTTTTATATTGATACATTGTTATAATTGCCTGAAGTAAAAAGACTCTATTGGTAACACAGGTTGAAATAGGATATGTTGATCCTCCATCTTCTTTTACTCATTACTGTTTTGTCTGTTTATAATCTTTCTTTGCAAGAGCTATAGGCTATTTCTGTATCTTCGAAAAAAATATTGCTATTTTGAGAGGGATTGAAACAAACCTATTTCTTTTTTTTTTTTTTTTTTTTTTTTTTGGTTTTTCAACTTACTCTGTAGACCAGGCTAGCCTTGAACTCAGAAATCCACCTGCCTCTGCCTCCCAAGTGGTAGAATTAAAGACGTGTGCCACCACCGCCTGGCTCTATTTATTTCTACGGACACTTTTAATATTGCTTTTTTTTAATCCAAGGGCACAGGCAGATATTTCTTCTTTGGCATAGCATGTCCTTCTCAATCTCTTTTACAAATATTTTATTGTCATTGCAGATTTTTACTTTTTATTTAAATTTCTTTCTAGATTTCATTTTGTAGTTGTTGTTAAAAGAATTTCTTCTATTTACTATAACTTAGTAGTCATTATACAATATTGTTGCCTCCTTCTTTCTGGGCCATTCTCAGGCTCTAGCTATCAGTGTTGTAGGCTTTGCTTCTAGGGCAGTGGTTCTCAACCTTCCTTATGCTGTGACCCTTTAATACAGTTTCACATGTTATGGCAACCCCCAATCATAAAATTATTTCATGACTATTCCACAAGTGCATTTTTGCTAGTTATGAATTATAATTTAAATATCTGATATGTGACCCACAGGTTGAACACTGCTGCTTTAAGTGATCAACATTTCCAGATTCTGTATTTAGAAGATAATTATATTTCATATTCTGTCACTAGATTATTCTAGTTAATACCATAACCTTCGACTTAGTCTTTTATAAATGAAGATTATTCTACTTAATACTATGACTTTTGGCTTAGTATTTCACAAATGAAGGGTTTTATTATTTTATGACTGAGTAGTATTCCATCTCTACATATCCTCCAACATCATCTATTCATCAGCTGATGGAAAAGTCAACATTTTGTTGTTATTTCTTAGCTACTGGAAACAGCACTGTAGAAACATGGAAGCATAAAGATCTCTTTGGCACACTAATATTACTGTTTCAGGTCCATACAAAACAGTTCTTACTTTGTAAATAATATTATACCTTACAAACATATGGAATTTTTCTATTGTAACAGTTGTATGCAATGGAATAAATGTAATAATTTCCAATATTCACTACAACACAGAATTGACAATCATTAATCATGCATTTCAAAATACCCAGATGATTTTTACGTAATCTAACTCAAAAGAGTGATGACTGTATAAGGTGATGGAGACATAAATTGTCATAAATATGATGGATACATAATTGCATGAAGAGAGAGAACAGCATGCTGCACCCTAATAATATGTGTTGTTTTTAATGTGTACTTAACTGTAGAGGAATGTTGATCCAGCAACATGGCTGCTCTGTCAAGGGATCATTTCCAAGACCTTTTAGTTAAGTGTGATCTGAGTGGTATAAAATACATTTAATCTATCTGGCTAGATTACCCTTAGTATATACCTTTAATCCCAAAAAATTAAAATAAAGTTAGTTTGTAGAAGGAAGTAAGCCTGTTTGAAAGTAAAGTCTGATTGAGAGGCAGATAATCAGAGAACGATTTGACAGAATGAGTCATAGGATATGCCCATCTCTTATGAGAACAGCATAGGGAAGAGAGGCAATTTCAGAGAACAGTGCAGAAAGAGAGAGAGCAAGAGGGAGAGGGTGAGAGAGAGAGAAAGAGAGAGAACAAGAGAGAGAGAAAGAGAGAAAGAGAGAGAAAGAGAGAGAGAGAGAAAGAGAGAAAGAGAGAGAGAGAGAGCACAAGAGAGAGAACATGCACAAGAAAGAGGGATGAGAAGATAGTTTTACAGATACAGGTCACAGGTGAAGACAGAAGAGTCAGAGAATAAGAGGAAACCAGAAGGTTAGAAGCCAGTGTCAGTCAGCTTAGAGAGGAGTTTGAACTGAGTTGAGCTAGGCAGTAGGTTTCAGAAATAACTAGAAAGGGTAAGCTTTTTTTGTGTGTGTGGTAGCAAGTATTGTGCATTATGTCTTTTTTTTAACTTTTATTGCATTATGATGAGAAAAGTTACATGGTTTCAATTTGTCTGAATTTGTTAACATTTAAAAACATATTTTAAGTAAATAGAATTAAATCACATTCTTGTTTCCATTTTGTACCCCAACTCCTCCCAGAGACCCCCTCTTCAATACATACAGTATCTTTTTTGTCATATTCCTTAAAATTTATAAAATATTATAACAATAAAAATGAGTATTATAAAGGTTGTTTGATATAAAACAACAATCAATTTAACAGTGTTATGTAGATGCTTGTCTACAGCAGTACTGAAAATACATACATTTTTCTCAGTATAAATTTCAAATAACTCCAAACATATTAACTGTATATTTCAAAATAATACATCACTACTAGTATTTTCTTAAATGAACAAATATATAAAATCTTTTTGTTTGTTTGTTTTGTATTTAGTAGAGTTTAAAATCTTGGCTTTTTCTGTGGTACAAGTCCAAAATAAGAACAATTTTTAGACTTTGGATTTCATTGTAATAAGGTTGTACTTCAATGACCCTCACATCACCGAACGATTTTACCTCCATCGTAGCTAAGCTGAGAGTTGACAGTTCTGCTGCACCACGGAATGAATTGTAGGCACGATTTTTGGATACAGACTTCCTGCTATGGTCAAAACTATTTGACTTGAGTGAGTGACTTTATTCTCAGGCCACAGAGAACAGGTTACATTCATTTAAGAAATGGTGTGTGTATTAAGATAGTCTATCCATAAAGTCATTCACCAACTGTTTCAATAAACAATGGTTCTGCTTGGAGGGTGGCACAAACATTAGGTGTTGGTAAAAATCTGGTCCATTGGCTGTGATAATTTGGAAAAGCATTCATCTCAGAGAACGAGTAACTTGTAAAATCCTCTTCTTCAAACTTGATACAAGAGCTACAAATGTCAAGCAAAGCATTCAGTCTCACTCTTTGTTGTTCTCAGAAAGGGTAAGCTTATTCACCAGTAAGCTTCCAAGAAGCCAATAACATCTGGAGAATAAGAGTTACATTTACACATAATATACAAAAGCTTTTTCAGTGTCACAGAACCACTCCACCAGCCCTTGCAATTTTGAGAAATATTATTCCCATCAGTAGTTTTAAAGCCAATTCCTCACCCTCGCACATACAACCAGCAAAGGATGGACTTAGTGGATAATCGACAAATTGAAGATAAAAAAGAAAAGAAAAGGGAAGAGAAGAGAAGGGGAAGGAAGTGAGGAAGGAAGATAGTGAGGAAAGAAAAAATAAATAAAAATAAATAAAGAAGAGAATGAGCATGGAGTCTGAAGGGAGATGTGATGGGCATTTATGTGTAGTTAGAAGCAGAAAGAAAGGAAGGATGGAAGGGAAGAAGGGAGAGAGAAGAATGAGGGAAGAAAAAAGCAATGAAGGAAGGAAGAAGAAAAGGAAGGAAGGAAAAAAGGAAGGAAGGAAGGAAGGAAGGAAGGAAGGAAGGAAGGAAGGAAGGAAGGAAGGAAAAAAGAATGAAACAAAGAAAGAAAAGAAAAGAAAAGAGAAAAGGCGTGGAATCAGAGGAGAGATGGGATGGGCATATAGGTGTAGTTAGAGGCAGAAATGTTACTCCTTTGTATAGCTGCAATAATTTCTCAAAAAATCTAAAGCCCCTTCTCCACAAAACAAGAGAGAAGTTGACATTGAACTCTTCAGTCATCCAGATGGTTGAGAAGTCCCAGTTTCCAGCACACATCCAGCTGTGTCTCAATAGTCCACTGGCATGGCAATCTATTGGGATGTCTCTGAAATGACAAATTAATGTTGAGTTCTCATATAGAACATAATTGCAAATTTGGAAATTGTAAGGTTTTAATAAGAGCAGTTGAGACTCTCCTCTACCGTATACCCTATCTGGGAGGTATTCCTGAACAACATAAACTACAATGTTGTCTCCTTAATCCCAAAAATATCTTAAATCCAAAGTTTCCATTAGGGTTATTTATATAAATCCAAAGATTTATTGAAAAGAACATTGTAAACTGGGTTTTTCATCATAACCGATAAACAAATTACAACAAAATTGATGTACTATAACACTGTGTAAGAGTCAAATATAAAGGCAACAGTGTGAATTAGGGCTGCCCCTGGTGTTTGTATAAAGTACCAATGTCATCTATAACTGTGATAGGAAACAATGAACCAGGAATCAGTTTATAACGAGCTCTTCAAGTACAGAATGTAGAATTTCAGCAGCAAAATCTGTCTCACTACCTATTGAAAATCTCCTTATCTGCTCACTGGGCAGTGGTTTTCTGACAATGCTACAGGGAAGTGCATGTTAAATTACAGGAAACTCATGATCATTTATGGAAGAGTCCCGGATAAATAAGGTGTTGAGTATAGAAAACCTAGATTGGAAGGTTTCAAAAGAGAGACAATGTATTCATGGCATAGGGACAACATTAGCATATACATTCCTCCTCCCAGTGCACCCAGATAGTAAAATAAACTGAGAAGAAACAAAACTAGTGGGTACATTCAAAAGAATTTCTGGCCATTGTTTATACTTCATTCCTTTTAGAAGCATTGATCTTCTATTAAAAAGAAAAGAAAAACAAATAAACAAATAAACAAACAAACAAACAGAAGGAGTTCTCTCAGACACTGAGCAACCAACCAGGGAGCATACACCAGCTGATATGAGGCCCCCAACACATACAGCAGAGGGCTACTGGGTCTGGACTCAATCAGAGTAGATGTACCTAACCCTCAAGAGACTGGAGGCCCCAGAAGAGTGGGGAGGTCTAGTGGGTTGGGGTTGGAGGGTGGAGGGACATCCTCATGGAGACAGGAAGAGAAGATATGGGATGTGGAACAGTCAGAGAGTGGACTGAGAGAGGGATAAAATCTGGACAGTAAAACAAAAGATTAAATAAGAAAAAGAAAGAAAAGGGAAAGAAAGAAAGAAAGAAAGAAAGAAAAATTGTAGTGCTACTTCACTGGGCAACATTTAATACCTATTTAATGCAAATTTCAGTCAGCTGAGTATCAGGGGACGTTTTATGAAACAATTGATATTCCACCTGTATGTTAAGGTATTACAGTGAGTCAAACAGGTAGAGTTATAAGAGAAGGCGTTTTAAGTAGAAATTATCACCCAAGATCATTGGGTAACATGCCAAGTTAAGAGAAGGCAAGTAACAGAGGACCTTTGATTACCATCCTGTACTCTCTAGGACTGTCCTGCTAACATGTCCCTGCAGCTTCTTCGAGCAGAGTTTCAGTCCATCCACAAGGCACATTCTAGGGTGACAGGATCCAGGAGTGCTCTGGATCTGCCCAGCACTTGATATGCACAGCTAATGACCTAAGACCACATCACCAATAATACATGGTTAAGGAATTCAGCTCACACAGAAGGAGAGAAGGAAGCATGCATTAAATCCAGGATTTACTAACAGTTACACCACACTTTCATTAGCTAATAAAGGAGTAGATGCCTGTGTTCTCCCTGTTATATAGGAGAATAGTGATCATTTATTGCTTTATCTCATTAGACACATCTGAAAACCTTATGTTATTTCCTTTGGTTCATTTTCAAGTAAATGGAGAACTAATTACAATACCACATTGTTCATGTTCTTTTTCATTGTTAAATGGTGGGCTGATTTTATACTTAACATAGCTACCAAAGCAGATCTCTATGGACTTTTTTATTAGATATTTTCTTTATTTACATTTCAAATTTTATCCACTTTCCCCATTTCCCCTCTGAAAGGCCCCTATTCCATCCCCTTTCCTCCTGCTCACACACTCCCACTAGCCTGTCCTGGGATTCCCCTACACTGGGGCATAGAACCTTCACAGAACAAAGGGTCTCTCTTCACGTTGATGTTCCACAAGACCATCCTCTGCTACAGAGCTGGAGTTATGAGTCCCTCCTTGTGTACTCTTGGTGGTTGGTGGTTTAGTCCCTGGGAGCTCTGGTTGGTTGATATTGTTGCTCTTCCTATGGGGCTGCAAACCCTTCAGCTCCTTGGGTCCTCTCTCAAGCTCCTTTATTGGAGACCCTGTGCTCAGTCCAATGGATGTCTATGAGCATCCACTTCTGAACTTGTCAGGCACTGGCAGAGCCTCTCAGCAGACAGCTATATCAAGGTCCTGTCAGCAAGCACTCTATGGACTTCTAAGCAGATTATTACTAACAATCAAGCCCAATCCTTAATGTTTACTGAAGATCCAAACAGTAAGAATTAAGCTTCCCACTGAAAATCACAACCTACCCACACTCAGCAATACTGCTGGTATCTTGGTGAAAAAAATATTTCCATAATTATTTTGATTAAACAATTTATGTTACTGTTAGTGATATCAGATATTTTCACCATCTTAGGAACACAAACTGCTCTACATTCTTACCAGTGCTGGAGAGTGGCAATAGTTTTGCTTCTGGGTGAATATGAAGGAGATGGGAGGGAAAGGTTACAGAGAAGGAACACAGAACATCAGCAAGAGGCAGGGGACACAAAAGGAAATGGGAATCTCCAGCTTTTCAAAATGATCTATTTTAATATGAAGGCAAAAAACAAGAGTAAATTATCCTTTAGGATGCGAAAGAACAATGACTGATAGCTAGCACCCCCTGTTTTGAGTTTCAAAGTGTTACCCCCAAAAAACACAATAGTGTCTTCAATCCCAAAGTTATGTATTTATGTTTATTTTCACCTCTACCAGCCCTTCCTATGATCCTACAATTCTTCATCTATATATATGTATATATAAATGCATATATACATATACATATATATCATAGATATAATATATATATATATTTTCCTTTTTAAAAAATCATTTTATTTGTTTACTTTTCAAATGATATCACCCTTCTTGGTTATGCTTCAAAACCTCCCTTTCTATCCCCCCTGTCCTCCTCCCTTTTCCTCTATGAGGGGGCTCCTCCACCCACTCACCCTAAAATAGAAAAAGAAAAATTAAAGAAAACATAAAGGGAGAGCCTAGGAGAGAGAGCAGGAGTCACAGATGCAAGCATCACCAACAGATTACAAAAGATAGAAAAGAGAATCTCAGACTCTCAGGCATAGAAAACATTGACACAAGAGTCCAAGAAAATACAAAAAGCACAAGGCTTCCAACTCAAAACATTTGAGAAATCCAGGACACAACAAGAAGACCAAACCTAAGAAAAATAGGTATAGAAAAGAGTAAAGATTACCAACTCAAAGGGCCATTAAGCATCTTCCACCAAGTTATAAAAGAAAACTTCCCTAACCTAAAGAAAGTGATGCCCATAAACATACAAGAAGCTTACAAAACACCAAACAAATTGGAACAGAAAAGGAATTCCTCCTTTCACATAATAATCAAAACATCAAATGCATAGAACAAAGAAAGGATATTAGAAGTGGTAAGGAAATAAGGTCAAGTAACATATAAAGGCAGACCTATCAGAATTAAACCAGACTTCTCAACAGAGACTTCAAAAGACAGAAAATCTTAGAGAAAATCTTAGACAGATGTCATACAGACCCTAAGAGAACAAAGATGCCAACCTAGGCTACCATACCCAGCAAAACTCTCAATTACCATAGATGGAGAAATCAAGATATTCCATGACAAAAACCAAATTGAAATAATATATTTCCACTAATCCAGCCCTACAGAGGATATTTAGAAAGAAAACTCTAACACAAGGAGGGAAACTACATCCAACAAAAAATAAGAAATTAATCTCACAACCAATGCAAAAGAAGAGAACCGCACAAACATAATTCCACTTCTAACAACAAAAATGACAAGAAGCAATGTCAATGGACTCAATTCCCCAATAAAAAGACATAGACTATTAGACTGGATATATAAACAGGACCCTGCATTTGGCTGCATACAGGAAATAGTGACAAAGACAGACACTATACTACCTCAAAGTAAAATGCTGGAAAAAAATTTCTAAGCAAATGGTCCCAAGAGAGAAGCTGGGGTAGCCATTCTAAATTCAGTAAAATAGACTTTCAATAAAAGTTATGTATTTACTTTTTAAAGCCAAATTTTTTTGGAAAAATAGTTCTTTATTCTATAATGTTATATGGATAATTTGTTTCTGTTGACTTTACTAGACAAAGAGTAGAGGAAAAATGGGATGAGAAAGGTTAGATAACATGTGTCCAGATTTAGTTACATGGAAGCAAGAAAGAAATAGGAATAAAAAGTGAAAGTATCAAGAGTGTATCATAATATTAGAAAGACAGAGAAAAGCTGATTCTGCAAAGAAATGAATGCTATAGCACCTGGACAAAAGGTGTGTAGATAACAAAGGGAAATTGCTTCTATACACTGATTATTTGTTACCTCTAAGTAATAGAGATCAAAATCCTAGCATGGATGCCTTTTCAGCATTCCTTAGGTTGTGAGGGTGTAACCTGTACCATCCCTTTCCATTGTAAAAGACACTATACAACCTTCACTCCATCTTTTATTCTTCTTAAGAAAACAACTAGAAATACCAGGATAGATATCTTAACCAGTAACTGAACACGGCTGGAACTGCACTACCTTGGAATCCTTAGCATTTCCATGATAAAAAAAGAAAGAAAGAAAGAACAAAAGAAAGAAAGAATGAATGAGTGAAAGAAAGAAAGAGAGAGAGAGAGAAATAAAGAAATGAAAGGGTATAAATAAGGAGAAAAGAATTTATCATTTAACTCCTTTTATGCACTAAACATTTTCAAGGTCTCAGCATGACTTATAGACAAAAGGTCAAGCTCACTTGATACTTTACAAGCTCATACTGAGGAATGGGCCCAAGAAAATGGAAGTGGGTTCAGTTAGAAAGCTTGGTAATGGCTACAACTCAAATACAATAATCAGAGATTTCAGAGACCATTATAAGGCAAATTTTAGTAATAGACTTGGTACCAATCCAGCAGGTGGTATTCCCACTATATAATCAATTGTCAAGTGTATTTTTCACATTTGAGATCATCAACAAATAAAGTGATATGCTATGTGTTTCAGTATTATAGTGCTCATCTTTGTGTGCGTATTGGAATAGTGGGAACTAGGAGATGACTAGAAGAGAGTAGTAATGGCATAAAAGCAAGGTCCAATAGGATTGAGAATGTAACTCAATTGGTAGGGTGTTTTGCTAGCACACACTAGATTTCATCCTTAGCACTTCAAAGACGTCAGAAATTATTATTTTTGATCATTGTTCCTTTAAATACTTTTTATATCTTGCAAATATTTGAATCTGATACCTACTCATACATGTGTAACAGTTCCTGCCACATATATATATAAATTCACAAAAAAAGTTGACCAGTATTAATTATGAAGTTCATAGATCACAGAGAAGACAGAATAGACTACAGCAGCCTTGTAAACATAAATAAGAATAGATAGGTCTCTGTGTTTCCACTGTCCATTTTAGCAATGAACAGCTAAATGTAATTATTACATTAGCTCACCATTTTTACATTTAATAACATTGTCTCTGTGAATGGATTTTGTCCTTTTAGAGAGGTGTGTGTATGTTTGTGTGTGTGTGTGTGTGTGTCCACACACTGTTCCAAGTAGGGATTTACATAGTTAAAATCCTCAATATTAATTGGATTTTCAAGTCTGCCTGTCCAGTGACTAGGGGTAAGGGTAAAACATTTGTTACTGTTCCAAGGACACATAAAACACATATACACACACACAGGCACAAATGTATCACTTTGCCATACAGATATTTATAAACTATAAAAACTAGTCTATAATTTTATAACTTAATGTACCTCAAAAATTATCTATCCATATGAAGATAATTCATTTGAATGTGTACATAATGTTGTATCTATTATATACATTCTTACAGGAATTATAGCAATAAGATCAAGTTCATACTTCATTTTGTTGGTAACCAAGTGGTGCTACAGGAAAGCATGATGATTGTCTTATTTCACTGCTTCTAATTAATATGAGGACTCAGGAAATATTTGTAGGGTATTTCTATGTCTCTTCTGATAAAGATATGCAAACTTTGGTAGAGAGAAGCCCCATTCTTCTCTCCTAACTCCTGTTTATTATTGTATTGCCTTGCACAAAGATTTGCTTAGTGGACAAGTCAAACGTAAAGAAAACCAACAAAAGGAAATAAGCGTCAAAGGCAATATTATCGCTGCCAGCTCACTCTGCTGTTTAGTCGCACCCGGCTCTGTGAGCTGTACAGAGAGGAGGCTCCAGGTTAACTTTATCCTCCCTTGTTATCATCCTCCACACAGACATAGCAGTGGGTGATGCAGCAGCTCTCACTCCCTGTCACTCATAAGATAGCAGGAGTTTTTGTTCCCCCTCTTTTAAGAAGCATCCAAGCATACTTTCATATTGGCCAATTGATCTCTTCCCTTCCTGTGCATGGCTTTCTGGTTTACTCCCTGCTCATAGATTCAGGATCAAAAAGCAGGAAAAGGGAATCAATTTAACAGTCTGAACTGGATATTTATATTCTTTCCTTCAGACCTAGAATGTGTTTTTTTTTAGGTGTATTCGCTACATGCAATTAGTTCATATTGTGCTCACACAAACACCTACAGTTAAGTGTCTGTTACATTCTGTACAAATAAAACAGGCTGTCTTACTTGCTAAAATCTACAAACACAGCTCCATTTCTTCAGGATAGATATATTAAACCTTTTATCAATCATTTCCAATGGTTTATACCCACATCAACAGGCTTTATGAACGTTGTACCATTTTTAACCATATACTGACTATGTATCACTCTAGTCAAAGGCATACTACCATACTTTTAAAGGATCACCAGAAAAATATTAAGGCTGTTTGATATTATAAAAAATAATAAACGTTCTATGCTTTTAAAAACCTAAAGTGCTATTTATTGAAATGTCATATTTCATGTGCATGTATGCGCTTAAACAACTCCCAAATTAAAAAAAAAAAAGTCAGTGCTTTTGGAAATGTATTCATTCAACTAGTCTACTATATGTCTAAAATGATTCATGAACCTCCACCTGTCAACATGTCTCCTTTGAGTAATTTCCAGCCAAAACATAAAATTAAATTTAAATACAAATCCCTGTTCCATGACAAAAACACTCAATCAAGTCCTTCCATTATGTAGTGTAATGGGACCCAATTTCTTTTGTCCCAGAATTCACATGGATTGATACTCTCTCTTAAAAAATTTTTTCCTGTGATGATCCAAGATAAACTGTGTCAGATCTAATGAATGTCCTCCTGTCCCTGCAGAGTCCAAATATTAATTTCAAACAATGCTATTATAGACAAGGGTTCCAATTTTGTCCTAACTTCATTAAATACTGCTAGAATCTTAAAATGCTCACCACAGAAATAATAAGCATGAAAGAAATACTATTCATGCCATACTATATATCAAAAGAAAGATGTTGTCTTAAAACGCCAATAAAAGTAAAAACAGAAATCTGCCTTGTATTTAAACTTTATTTTTATAGACAATTATAGGTGAAGTTGTAAGCAAATTACTTTGTGATCAATTTTTCTGTGAAATGCAAAACACTTTGAATAATGCAATACTTCTTTCTGATGTATAACAGCCTGTTGAAAAATACTGCTAAACAAATGATTATGCAATACTGATTAGTTAATAAGGAAAGCTGATGTTCAATGAGACAAGAATATAATAGCTATTAACCTAAATATTGGTTAAGGCTTGCAAATAATTGTGCTGTTACCATACCCCACAGTGAATCTCAAGACGCTCAGTACCATATTTGACAGGCTCCTTATATAACATTGTATCATATTCTAAAGAGTAGTTTGAACAAATAACCAATGATATTTCTTAAACAAATGAATAGAACAAATGAATTTCCTTGGTGATTGGTGCCACAAAAATAAAATGAAACAAATAAACAAAAAGTCTGCAGATATGAATGTATCTAACATCTATGACAGTTTTGACAGAATAGCATAAAGTGTGTGTCAGGCACTTTAACATGAATTTTCTCAACAATTCTCATTTTGCATTGAATTTATCTATTTTTTTTCCATTTGTGTGCACAATACTGATGCATGTTAAAGCATGTGTTGCATGTATGTGTACATATGTGTTGATTTTAAGGTTGATGATGAAAATCATCCTCGGTGGCTGTTTCATTCATGAAAGAAAGGAAGAAGCAAAGAAAGAAAGAAAGAAAGAAAGAAAGAAAGAAAGAAAGAAAGAAAGAAAGAAAGAAAGACAAGAAGGAAGGACAAGAAGAAAGAACAAGAAAGAAAAAGGACAAGAACAGAAGAATGGAAGAAAGGAAGGAAGGAATAAAGGAAGGAAGGAAGAGAGGGAGGGAGGGAGGAAGAAATAAAGAAAGGAAGGAAGAAAGAGAGGGAGGAAAGAAGGAAGGAAGGAAAGATAGAAAAGAAGGAAGGAAAGAAAGAAGGAAGGAAAGAAGGAAGGAAGGAAAGAAGGAAGAAAGGAAGGAAGGGAGGGAGGGAGGAAGGAAGGAAAGAAGTCAGGCAGGCATTGAGAAAGGCACAAAGCTGGAGTTCCAAGAGTTACTTTCCTAGATTTGGTCACCTATGGAAGCTACACTAAGAGCATAGCTGCAGTCTAACATTCCACTGAAGGGTTTGCTGTGGTCATTCATCCAGGGAGCTGAGCCTAGACATATTGACATATTAATCTCTATAGTCACTGAAATGGAAGAGGGTACAGTTTCTGGAAGGTGAACACCCATTGGTGATTCAGCACATGGAAGCAAGGCAACCAGGTGACAGCAAATGTGATTAGTACTTACACCTGGGGCTCCGAATTTGTCATGTTTAAACGTCAGCTAAAGTAGTGTACTTGTTTTCTTTTTGCTGCAAAAGTTTTGTTACAAAAGATCAACTTGGATAAATAAGTTTCCCTTTCAAAGTTGCTATATGCTCATACAGAACATTGAAGATAACACAGATGGTTCACATGTCCAAGATTCAGATTCTGCTCTGATTTGATGGCACTTTTATGATATCTGACTAAACACCCCTATCCAACTGTTGCAGTTAAGTAAAATCAATACTTTAGCTTGAATCCTCAAATTTTACCTAATATCTACTTTTAATTTTGTTTAATTCACATTCTATCCAGACTGCCTTTTTCCCTTCACATGTGGCATCTTCTTTTTTTTTTTTT
>NW_022196896.1:121851209-121862689 GCF_008632895.1 Mastomys coucha
CCCATGCTTGCCACCCCACCCTCTCCCACTTATTGGCCCTGGCATTACCCTACACTGGGGCACAGAACTTCACAGGACCAAGGACTTCTCCTCCCACTGAGGATTGATTTTGCAATCCTCTACTATACACATGTGGCATCTTCTATATTTAAAAAAATGTATATTAGGTTCTCAGGCAGCTTTTGTTGTAAAATGTGTTGGTGGTAAATGCTATTAAAAACAATAAATTTATGAAATTCTTAGGTAAATGGATGGATCTGGAGAATATCATCCTGAGTGAGGTAACCCAATCACAAAAGAACAAACATGGTATGCACTCTCTGATAAGTGGTTATTAGCCCAGAAGTTTGGAATACAGGAAGAACAACCCACAAACCACAAGGAACTCAAGAAGAAGGAAGACCAAAGGTGGACATTTCATTCCTTCTTAAAAGGGAGAACCAAGTACCCATGGGAAGGAGTGACAGAGATTAACTATGGAGCAGAGATTGAAGGAAAGACAAGCCAGCCTAAATATAGTTAGTTATTTCCTGAGAGGCTCTGACAGTACCTGACTAATACAGATGTAGAGGCTCACGGCCATCCATTGAACTGAGTACAGGGTCCCCAGTGAAGGAGTTAGAGAAAGGACCAATGGAGCTGAGGAGTTTACAGCCCCTTAGGACGAACAACAATATGAACTAACTAGTATCCTCAGAGCTCCCAGAGTCTTAACCACCAACCAAGGTCTGCACATGGTGGGACTGATTGTTCTGGCAGCGCGTGTATAGTGGAGGATTGCAAATTCGATCATCAATGGGAGGAGAGGACCTCGGCCCTGTGAAGGTTCTGTGCCCCAGTGTGGGGGAATGCCAGGGCCAATAAGCAGGAGAGGGTGGGGTGGCAGGCATGGGGAGTGGGGAGGCAGCTGGGATTTGTTTTTGTTGTTTTTGTTTGTTTCTTTGTTTTTTAGAGGGGAAACTGGAAAGGGAGAAATTTACATGTAAATAAAGAGAATTTCTAATAAAAATTTTAAAAAATACAAAAAATTAAAACAAAATACAAACAATTAAAACAACAAAAAAAATCCACCACCACCACCAAGGACAAAAACAACAACAAAATAATAAGCAAACAAAATATTGTTGAACCAATATAAAACTCTGAAGTTATTTTGTTATCTGTATACGTTTATCCAACTTGTTGAACTTAAATTTCTTGAGGGAAGGGACAGGGGTCTCTAAAAGTATCCTGCGTATTTTATTTTGTTTCTGTATTTTTTTATGTTTTTTTTTATATTTGTGTTGATTTTAGAGACAGAGTTACTCTTTGTAGTACTGGCTTTGCTGAAGCCCCCTCTGTAGACCAGGCTGGACTCATACTCACAGAGATCTGCTTGCCCCTGCTTCCCAAGTGCTGGAATTAAAGGCATGGATCATCACCAACCTGGTTCATTCAAAGTTTCTTAAATCAAGCTTGTGCTAAATATGAATTTGATAGAACAGATGTTAATGCCTCTTATGGAAAATTCTCTGTTCTCTCAGCCAACTTACCATGTGCCAGCAGTGTTTTCAGTCTTTTTTTTAAATCCACTATTACTTTTTCCCTTGGAGTCTCCAACACCCTTTTGTAGTTAGTAGGCGATAATTTCTGTTTACTATTTCCCTAAGGATTTTCTAAGAATCATAAGAAAATTATTTCAGAACCTATCCCATATGGATTCTAATTTTTTTAGATTCTAAATGCAGTTCAAAATACATTGACAAAATGTGTTGCATAATTTTACACATGCATGTAAAATTATGTCTATGTGTTGTAAGTATATATGTTTGGAAGAATCTCTGCAGGAAGCCACTTTAAGCTTTTCAGACATGATTCTTATCCATAAATGATCATGTTCGTAATGGGGCACAGACACATATATGTGTAGACTGGAGTGTAACCTCAGATGATATGCTCTAGAACACTCTCCTCCTCCGCTGAGGTCAGTTTGCTTATTGACCTGGAACTTACAAATTAAGCTTGCCAGTAAGGCCGAAGAATCCTCCGGTCCTGCCTCTCCTCAGTGAGATTATAAACAAGTGTCATCATATTAAGGTTTTTACATGAGTTCTGGAGATCAGATCAGGATCTGATGCTTTTAAGGTGAATACTCCAATCCTCCCCCTTGTCCCACACTATAATGCTTAAGCACATTGCTCCTAGAGCTTGGAGTAAATATAGTCTCCTAGTGCGGAGGTATGTCCTAAAGGATCATCTCAACCCTTTAAGTTCTACATGGACTTCATTAAAATCTACTATATCTCAATTCATATCACAGTCCTCAACCTTTCTTGTCTTCTGACTGTGGCTCAAATACTTATGCAAAAAAATTTCCAACTACTATATCTTAAGCCTTCTTAAACTTCCTATCATTTCAGGAGTCAAAAATAACCATATTAAAAAAATTGCTTGGAGCCTTAAAACTATTTTGTTAAACCCAAATTCATGTTTCTTTCTTGTTTTTTATTTCCTCCCTGATCTTCTGGCTTTTGTTTTTCTTTTTTGTTTTTGTTTACTCTCTTCTCTTCTCTCAACCCTCCCCTCCTCCTTCCCCTTATTTTTCTTTCCACCTTTTCTTTCCTTCCCAATATAGGATTTCATGAAGTGCAGTCTGGTCTTGAACTTGATTTGTAGCTTGAACTTCCAGATTATCCTGTCTCTAACTCCCAAGAGTTGAAAGTGAAGGAGGATGCCATGACACTCTGCAAACCCAGACGTTTTCTACCACACAGATCAAGGAAATTAAATAAGATGCTGCTAAAAGTCAGTGTAATTAGTAGTCCATATTCATTAGCTTCTAACCCATAACATGCTGTCTTACTGAGTGAGCCATATTTGCTAACAAAACTTCATATTTTATTTTTGCAAAATAAGAAGGGAAATAATTTCATGGAAAATTGAGGGACCATGAAAATAATAATTACACTCATCTGTAATGTAGTTATAATCTATCAACATCTTAAAGTCAAAAATTCCAATAACAACAAAACAACAAAATAATTCTCGTATTTGCTTATAAGATTGTACCTATAGAGACAAATGCCTTATACATAATCATGCTTTGAATACTAATGTTAAAATCACAATGAATCATTAAATCTTAAGTAGATGTGACTTTTTTTTAATTATGGACTTTTTCCTTTCCCAGATGTAAACCTGAAATATTCCTGGAATCTTACCACCCCCAACCCCATGCCCACTTCCAGTATAAGATATGCCTTACCTACTACCTTGTGTAACCTTCGTTATCCATAGTTCTACCTTATCAGATTGCAAGGCTTTTAAACTTACTCCTGAAATTTACATTTTAATCATTTTTGCCTAACTGGGGAAAGGGGCTTTCTTGCATTTCTTTAAACTATTATCCAAGAGCCATCAAAACCACATATGTGTGATTATAGATGAGACATACAAGCATTGCTGTCTCTAAGAAGCCTACACCCCTACTTAGGTATGCAGTATTCTTAGTATTCTTCCCTGATACACCTTTCTTTCTATTAATAGTCATGATTATAGAGTAACATGATATACTCCAACTCTGGCTAATACTGTTTTATCCTAAAATTTGTTTCTGCCTTCAAGTCAAGGATCCTAGTATCACCTGAGTATATGGCCATTGAAACCAACTCAGGGTTATTATTGGTGGCAATATGAAACTATGTGTCTTCCATACTCCTGATGACTACTGGTAGATTTATATTTCCTTCCCTCTCTCTCTCTCTCTCTCTCTCTCTCTCTCTCTCTCTCTCTGTCTTTCTCTGTCTCTTTCTCTCTCTCTCTCTCATACACACACACATACACACACACACACACACACACACAAACCAAGAAAAACTTTATACAGAATGAAATTTAGAAAGGTTTTGCTATAAAGGTCAGAAGAAACTTCAATCTTCCAGCTTCAGCCTCTAAGTGCTGGGAATATTAACATATGCCATCATCTCTTACTTGTGGTTTACACAATAAGCATGTAAGGTATATTAGGTCCTGCCCAAAATTCATTTTGAATTTCTTTAGAATTGACTAGTGGCTATTACTTACTCAAATAATATTATGGAACATATTATTAATTTTGTTGAAGTTTACAATGGACACAGTATAAATGTACAAATCAATAAAACTTTAACTGGGAAGGAGGGAGATAGAGGAGAGGAGAAAAGGGAAGAGGAGAGGAGAGAAGGGAAAAAGAGAGGAGAGAAGAATAGAGGGGAGGAGGGGATAGGACACATGAAAGAGGAGAGAGAAAGAAAGTGGTTGGCTGGACACAAGGAAAAACATCCAGAAATCAGACCAAGATAAATATGTTTCTTTGGTAATACTGGGTGTCCCTAGTATAGGTTATCTCACTGAATACTGGCTAGCCTGGAATTCAATATGCAGTACAAGATGTCCTTCAACTCAGAGAGATCTGCCGACCATTACCTACAATGCTGGCATTAAAGGTGCTCACCATACCCAGTCTGGTTCAAGACTTTTATTCTTTTCAAAAGTCTGACACATCTTTAAAATTTAAGATTCATAGCACCATCTAGTGGCTTTATCCCAAGTTCTAGTAAAAAAACAAACCAAACAACCAAAACCTCACAAACTTTTAATGCCCAATTACAAAATAAATGATTTTGTGTTGGTATATTGCAAGGCTCCAATTTTGAAGTACATAGCTAGATACATAACAGAAATGGAAATTGTCTGATTGATGAACAAAAACATAGCTTTGTCCTGGTGTTTACAGCAGTGATGAAGCAAGCAGGTAAGCAATCTTCACGCTCTCCCTCCACCCCTCTAAATTAAATCCCCTGGCATCATGCCAAACCTCTAAGAGACCATGTGCTCTGCCTCTACTTCCTGTTTGCCTCTATCTGTAAGGTGCTACACAGAGCCCGGTGGCAGATTCTGCTTTCCTTAATCACAGGGACATTTTATAGCCTACCCCCATTGCTGTCAGTTCTCAATACCTAAAAACAAATTCTACACAATAACACCAGTGGCCACCCCAAGAAGGATCTCAAAGTATTCTTTATCAGGTATTCCATAACCACCACAACCTCCTAAGAATTGGAGAGTACAACACAAAGCAAGGAATGGATCATCCAACAGAACAAAGCCAAGATCAGATATCCCCACACAAAACCAGATGGCTAAATGCTAGCACAAGAACATGATTAATACAAGACAACACATGTAGAGGAATTTTAATACAGCAATATAGCTGCTCTAGCAAGGGATCACATTGAAAGATTGTCTAGATTTCTGTGATTCAGTTGGATTGACACACCTTTAATCTCAAAGGATTTAAAGTTAGTTTGTAGAAGGAAAGCAGCCATGTTTGAAAGTGACCTCTGATTGAGGGGTAGAGAAAGTGGTGAATTACAGAAAGATTTGACAGAATGAGTCAGAGGTAGGATGTGACCAATTCTCATGAGAACAGCAGGAAATAGAGGCTACTGAAGAGTGTTGAAGGAAAAGTGTGTGCTTCTGTGTGTATGTGTCTGTGTGTGGCAATTTTACAAAGACATGTTTCAGAGATAGCAAGCTAGAGTCATGTAAAGATGAAGCAAGCCAGAGAATGAGGGACCAGAAGATTACAACATATTGTCAAAGTTAGTATGTGGCCAAACAGAGCAATCCAATCAGAAACTGAGAGAAGCTAATTTGAAAATAGTCATCTTAGACAGGTGTTTGGGCCATAACAGCTAGTTCAACCAGTAATCAAGAGCTCCAAAGGAGCTAGAAAGGGTACCATTATTCAGGATTAAGCCTTGGAGACAATAATTACATCTAGCCAATGAAAAAGCGCTTGTATAAGGACATTATGTCCACTAGATCCAAGCAGCCCTACTTCAATAGGCCCTGAGAAGTGCAGCATAGAACAAGGACTTCAAAATAGCTATTATGAATATGTTAGAGGACTTTAAAGATGATCCCTCTATGAAAATACAAAGAGTATAATGAAACAAAAAGCACAAAAACATTCAAAATATGGAAGTGGAAACAGAATTAATAAAGAAAAGTTTACAAAGGGAGAGAGACTTTGAAATGAAGGATTTGGGAACTTTAATAGGAAACTCAGAAGCAAGCCTCACCAACACAACACAAGAGATGGGAGAGAGAACCTCAGGCATTGAGGGAAACATGTATGAGATGGGTACCTTTATCAACATAACTATTTTGAAACCTACTTTTAATAAGGATTCAACCTCTCTCCTAGCCCACCACCCAGCAGAAGTAGTGGAAGAGAAAAGTTATTAGGACAAGGGGGAGTGGACCTGTCCAGCAGTAGTTCTTTGAAGGCAAACTTGATCTTTTTCCGTAACCGTTCAGTCCCATAGCGAGCACCTGATAATCTGACTTAGCAGGAACAGTCCAGTCCTGTTTGCAAGCAGACATCAGGGAGCTCCACATCCTGAAGAAACTGCCAGGCTTGCCAAAGGGTCTGAGGCGAAGCCACAGAAGCAGCAAGCTGCATTAGGAACCTCAAAAGCAGTTCTTGGCCAAATTTCTCTCAATGGCAGTGTCACCACAAGTTGAGCTCAACACTATGTAAGGCAAACCAACACATGTGTTTCGTTTAGCAAAGAATAAAGAGGCAGAGCAAACCAAACCAAGTCTCAGTGCTTCTCTCCCACCGTCTGTGGAGTCATAGTTATATTCCTTCATCAAGCATCCTTTCATGTGTTCGCCATATCCAAACATGCTTTCACCTGTGTCCTCTTCAGGAAATCATTCTTTGACGTGTTTGCTTTAGCAAGACATCCTTTCACCTGTGTGCTGCAGCAAAACATCATTTGACATAATTCACTTTCCAAAGAACTAGAAGTTTCCACTTCATATCTTGGTTAGATAAAATGTTCAATGTAAATAATCCAGGCACAAAACATCCAGGAAATATGGGACACTATGAAAAACTGACTCTAGGAATAAAATGAATAGAGGAAGGAGAAGAAATACAGATCACAGGTACAGGAAATATTTTCTACAAAATTACAGGAGAAAATTTCCTTAATCTAAAGCAGGAGGCATTTATTAAGGTGCAAGACACATAAAGAATTCCAAATAAATTGGATCAGAAAGGAAACTTCTCAAAACATACAATAATCGAAGCACTAAATATACACAACAAAGGAAGTATATCAAAAGTTGGAAGTAAAAATAATAAATAACATATAAAGGCAAATCTTTTAAATAGAAACTCTTAAACAGAGACCCTAAAATTTGAAAAGGCCTGGACAGATGTTTTACAAATTCAACTGACCACAGTTACCAACTTAGACTATGATATCTAGCAAAGTTTTCAATCGTGATGGACATAGAATGAAAGACATTCCAGCATAAAATCAAACTTAAGCAGTATGTATCAAAACATTTGCCCAAGAGAAATTCCCAAAAGAAAATAATTAACCTGAAGACATTAACCATACCCAAGAAAACACACAGAATGAATAATATAAGATCAGCAAATCAAAAGATCAGGAAAAGGAAATTAATATCACAACAAAAAATAATAATAAACAATAAACATGCTTATTGATCTCTCTCAGCATCTAAAGTCTTAAATCACCAATAAAAATACAGACTGTGAGAGTGGATATGAAAACACTAACCATCTTTCTGTTTCATCCAAAAATCACATAGTAACATCAAAGAAAGACATTCCCTTAGGGTAACGGTTTGGGAAAGGTATTCCAAGCAAATGAACCTAAAAAGCAAGCTGGTGTAACCATTTTAATATCTGACAAAAAATAAATCAAATCAAACTTATCGGATGAGAAAATGTGATAGCTAAAGACAGTCTATTTTGTGCTAGGCATCCATCTTTGTACCTACCTACTCACCATTTGTCGCTGAGTCCAGTCACTGGCAAGAAGTTCCCAGTGGCACTGACTCAGTCATTCCAACCCCAAAATACACAGCTGTGACTACCTACTTGTTATGATATGACTAAGTACATTTTGCTTCTGTAACTTGCTTACGGAGATACCCAAAGATTATGTTGAACTGCCTTAACCACTTACCTTGGCAGAGCAGATTAGGGTTTGCTTGCTTCTATAGATACTGACAGCCTGTTTGTGTCCTTCCCCCTTAAAATTTGTTCCCTCCGTCCCCTTCTCACAGCAATTTGTATTTGGCTCAGACATTATCCATCTTGTTAGAAGCTATTCAATAAATCTTTTAATTATAATTGGATTCAGTAAATAGTCTTTCCCCAGGGGTCCCAAACGCAATAGCAGAAGGAAAGGACACTATACACTCATCAAAGGAAAAGTACACCAAGAGAATATTATAATTCTTAACATCTATGCACCAAACACAAGGATACCCAAGTTCATAAAAGAAACACTGCTACAGAATTAAATCTCATATTGACTTTATAGTGATAGTGAGTGACTTCAGTACCCTGCTCCTGCCACTAGACAGTCATCCAAACAAAGCTAAACATAGAAAGACTCGAGATAACTGGCATTATGAACCTATTGGTTATAACAGACATTTATAGAACATTTTACACAAAGACAAAAGAGTATACCATTTTCTAAGCAACTCCTGAAACTCCTCCTGAAACTGACTTCATATTTAGACACAAAGAAAGTTTCAACAGATCCAAAAAAATTGAAATAATATCCTGCATTCTATGAGACCACTGTAGATTAAAGAGGGATATCAACAACAGAACAATGGGAAATTTACAAAGTCATTAAAATTGAAAAATGCATTACCAAATGAAAGAACTGAATCAAGATAAAAATTAAGAAAAAAATTGAAACTCTTTTAGAACAGAAAGCATAAACAAAACATATTCAAACTTATTTGACCCAATGAAGGCAGAAAGATCTAAGAGGCAAGTTTATTCCTCTAAGGGCCTACATAAAAACATTAGAGGTATCTTATACTAGCAACTTAACTGCATACTTGAAAAAGCTCTATAATTAAAAGGAGAAATCAAACACAAAAGTAATAACTGGCAATCAATAATTAAACTCAAGGCTAAACAGAATTTTAAAGAGAAAAACATGCATGAATATATGTATATTATATATATATATACTTATGCTATCTCATCATTACATATAATGTATCAATGAAAATCAATGAATAAGAATTGGTCTTTTAAAAAAAGCAACAAAATTGGCAAATCCTTAGCCAAACTAAGTAAAGGTGGAGAAAAAAATCCAAACCACCAAAATTAGAGATAAATGGGAAAATACAAAAACAGACATCAAAAGTAAAACACAAAACAAAAACAAAAAAAAAACAGATTCAAAACTTACATTAAAAAAAATATCTTACTCCACCAAGTTAGAAAATCTAAAAGAAATAGATTATTTTCTAAACATATTCTATCTACTAGCATTAAACAAAGATCAAATAATTTTAAAAGACCTATAAATTCTAGTGCAATTAAAGCAGTAATTTAAACTCCCCCAACAAACAAAAGCCTAGGGCCAGATGGTTTTTGTGCCAAATTCTACCCGATGTTCAAAGGGGAGTTAATGCTCATACTTACCAAATTATACCAAAAAGTAGAAACGGAGGAAACATCACCCAATTCTTTTTACAAGGACACAATTACCCTGATAACTAAACCACACAGAGACCCAACAAAGACAAATAAATACAGGACAGTTTTGCTTATTAACATAAATACAAAAGTATGTAATAAAATACTTTTAAATTGAACAATAATAATGACAATTACACCAAGCCCACAGTCATCATCAACTTCAATGGAAGAAACTCAAGTGTTTCCATGATAATCAGAAGCAAGGCAAGGCTGCCTACTCTCTCCATACTCATGCTCATAGAACTCAAGTGTTTCCATGATAATCAGAAGCAAGGCAAGGCTGCCTACTCTTTCCATACTCATGCTCATAGAACTCAAGTGTTTCCATGATAATAAGAAACAAGGCAAGGCTGCCTACTCTCTCCATACTCATGCTCATAGAACTTGATGTCTTAGCTAGAGCAATTACACAACAAAAGGAGATCAAGAGATTACAAATTCAAAAGGGAGAAGTCAAAGGACCTTTATGTGCAGATGCTATTCCAGTATGCTTAAGTAACTATAAAAGTTCCACTGGAAAATTCCTGATGGAATGATAAATGGCTGATAAATATTTTAAGCAAGGGAGCTGGATGCAGAATTAACTCACAGAACTCAGTAGCCTTCCTGTGTATGGACTAGGAAAGAAATCAGAGGAACAATGCCTGTCACAAGAGGCTCGAATTAGATAAAGTACTTAGGAGTAACTTTAACCAAGCAAGTAAAAGACTTGTATGATAAAAATTATATGACATTGAAGAAAGAAATTGAAGAAGATACCAGAAGATAGAAAACTCTCCCATTCTCATGGGTTGGCAATATTAATGTAGTAACCAACAGTGAACATTCTGATAAAAGGCATCTACAGATCGAATATAATCACCACAAAAATTCCACGGAACTTGAAAGAACAATTTTTGGCTTCATATAGAAACAGAAAACTAAGGATAGCTAAATTATTCGTGAATAATGAAAGAACTGCTGGATTTTCCATCTGTGATCTCAAATTGTACTACAGAGCGATAGCCATAAAACTCAAAGCCAATGTGAGTGAGAAACCCTGAAACATCAGCCTTAAATGAAATGTTTCCACTAAGGACTCAGAGAACTTTGTGAAAGAGAAGGTGGGAAGACTGTAAGAGACAGAGAAGATGAAAGATGCCAAGGAAACAGGGCCTTCTACACAGAACACAGCTGGCACACGTGAATTAACAGACTTTGGCAGAATACACAGGGCTTGCATGGATCTGTACCAGATGTGGGTCTTAGAACTGAAGGGAGAATGAACATACACCCTCATCCCTAATGCAGAAAACATCTCCAATTGGTAACCACTTGCAAATAAAACATTTATTTTCTCCAAGGAGGTCTCAATGGGGGAAATTCTTTAGTGTGGGTCCCATGCCCAGCAGTAAATGGCAAACACAAAGTGAACTCAATGACATCTTTGTAGGTTCTTTGTGTCACAATGCTGTATTGAGTTTTATGACTATCACTCTGTAGTACAATTTGAGATCACAGATGGAAAATCCAGCAGTTCTTTCATTATTCACAGATAATTTAACTATCCTTGGTTTTCTTTTTCTATATGAAGCCAAAAATTGTTCTTTCAAGTTCCATGGAATTTTTGTGTGACTACATTCGATCTGTAGGTGCCTTTTATTAGGATGTTCACTGTTAGTTGCTACATTAATACTGCCAACCCATGAGTATGTTGTGTTACGACATTCCATTTGTCACAGTGCCTCACAAGTCTTTGGTGTGTATATATTATCGCTTTTGTTTTCCTGTTTTTACGGGATTCCTGTGTGTGTGAGATCATGTGTGTCTCTGCATCAGTGTGTGAAATCACATGTGTCTCTGCATCAATGTGTGAGATCACGTGTGTCTCTGCATCAATGTGTGAGATCACGTGTGTCTC
>NW_022196896.1:121863151-121864934 GCF_008632895.1 Mastomys coucha
GTGTCTCTGCAGCAATGTGTGAGATCACGTGTGTCTCTGCATCAATGTGTGAGATCACGTGTGTCTCTCTTGTGCTTTACCTTTGGCTCTTTTCTTTTTGTCCTGTTTGCTTGTTTTCATTTTTCCTTAATGTATTTTATTTTTATTATTCCTTAGATGCCTGTTTTCTAAGAAGAGACATGAGGGGGAGGATCCAGATGGGAGTAAATATGGATAGGAACTGGGATAAATAGGGGGAGTAGAAAGAACAATCAGACTATATCATATATAAATATTTTTTCAGTAAAATAAAGAGATAACAATGCAATCTTATAAGTTTTTTCTTATAATTTTCTTTTCTAGGTTTAAAGAATTATATGTCACAATGGGCATAAAAGATTAATTTTGAACGGTTGAAGAATATGAGTGTCATGTTACAAAACTGATATGAAATTATAAGAATCTCAAAGAGCAAATAAATAAATAAATAAATAAAATTTAAGAAAAAGAATCTCAAAGAGCTACACTCAGGAAAAGTAGTCAGCCCTACATTACTATTAATTATCATGATTTCAATCAATATTCAATTAGTTAATGTGAGAAAGGAAAAGGAAAGGACAGAAAGAAAAACAGAAGAACAAGAAAGAAGGACAAAAATGTAAGTGAAAAAGACCTTCTCTTGGTTGGAGATCTGAGTACATTCAGGAAATTAAGGCTCAAATCATAAGTATTTTTTCCATTTTAATCACACTCAGCATAATTTGATGTCAGCAACCCCATAGTATATAGACATGGAAAAGTGCAGTTAAAAAGATCGTGTATTGCAGATATATTCATGATATGTAAAAAGGTAGCCAAGATTATTCATTTCATCTTCAGAATTTAAGTATAGTAATTCCAGTAGTTTAACATACACATAAATTATGTACACTCCAATAAAATGAAATTCACCTAGAGCTATAGACTAAAGATAATCAGTTTTTATATTTTGGTTTCTTCCATTTCTAGAAATATCTACTGAAACCTGCAACATATACCATTCATGTAATGTATGCTGAAGACTATAGGAGAGAACTAAAGAGCTTTGAAAAATATATAAAATGCACAAACTATGTCATTTCACATAAATGGGTAGATTTGGACAGTTATCAAAACTTTTTCTGCATGTATTGTCATGATACATCTTACCTTGCAGGTCTGGAATAACTGCTCCCTGTCATTGATTCTACAGGGTTTGGAGTAAAAGCCTCCCAGCCTTCTATATGCTTCCCACCATTGTGCCCACCACTGAGGACTTTTCATTTTTCAGGTTTTGCTCACAATGGAATCTTCCATAGATTATTAGAATGTATGAGATGGTCAATCCTATATCAGGAAATTTAAACATTTCCTTAGAAATTCTGTACTGTATACAAAGCAAAGAGTCATATATTTTCTGTATTATTACTTAAAATTATGCAAAAATTATGTTTATGTGTATATCAATTGCCATTTGATTATAAATATTTAGGAAAGAACTGCAATTTTAATTACTTTTTCTAAATTTATTACCTTCAAGAAAATATTTTGTATATATATATGTATATACACATATATATGTACACATATACATATATGTGTGTGTGTGTGTGTGTGTGTGTGTGTGTGTGTGTGTGTGTATTAAACCACTTTGGTTCCCAGAGGGTCATGTGCACACCCTCCCAAGAGCTCTCTGGATTCATGAATGAAAGACATGCATGTAACTTATAAAGTCCTCTTCTTCAAACTTGATACAAGAGTTACAAATGTCAAGCAAAGCATTCAG
>NW_022196896.1:121865049-121894911 GCF_008632895.1 Mastomys coucha
TTAGGTTTGTGTGGATTTGTTGAAAGATTACCTTCTTGCTTCTTCTAGGGTGTGTAGTTTTGCTCCTTGTGTTGATGCTTGTCAAGTTAAGATATATTATATGTGTTTATCATATAGTAGCAATATCCCAGAGAGTGGAAGTAGATTTCTTTGTCCCTCTGTATAGGGAGAAATTTTTTCCTGCCATGGTAAGTGGTTATGTGGACATTATTACACACCAAGAGTTTCTCAGCAGCTAAAGACTAAGGTGCAAGTCTTCCACAGAGTCTAGTTCTCCACAAGGGGAAAAGGGCAAAATGAACAAGCAAATACAAAAGCCCAAAAGAAAAATAAGAAAATATTTATATTATTTGCTAAATAACATATTTAGCAAAAATAAGTATTTTGGCTAAATGCTGAATGTCAAGACAAAGTAAGGTCTTCAAAGAAGAGTCACAGTTATAAAACATCCAGAACAAACAAGTATATAAGAATAAACAGTAGGTAAATAGTGTGATGGGGCAAGAAGCTAGAGGAGGAAAGAAATGGCAAAGGATAAACAATGATTAGATTTGGGGGAAGCATTATTTAGGAACAAATATTCTAAAATTAATTGTGGTGGTGGTTGTATTATTCTATAAAATCTAAAATCATAGATTTGAGAAAACGTCGTATATACATTGTATCTTAGGAAAGTTGATTAAAAATATATGGAGAGAAAGAACTTTCCAGGAAGAGGAAAGAAGGAGGGTAAAAGTCAACAAGAGAAGTCTGAGGAAATACTAGGAAGGGAGAGTAAAGACAAATTTGGTAATGAAGAAGCAGACTGGGATAGGCTTTAACAATTCAATCTCATAGTAAATTCTGGATTTTCCTCTAATTGTGTGGGTTGAAAGAGGCATTACAAGGGGAGGTATAAAGAATGATTTTCCTAACCTGCTTTAATTATAGAAAACTAGTTGTTCAAAAATAAGAGTGTAGAAACAACCATTTGAAGGCATTCTTTAAATAAGAAATACAAAAGTAAAGAGAAATATGATATTCTAAAATCATAGTATTGCCAAATGAGAAAAGCAGACAGGAATACAGTTAGGTTTCAATGCAAAAATCATTGGGAATATGGAAAGTGGGGATACATATGGAGTGGATACAAGAGTCCCTTAAAAAATGGGGAGGAATTTTCGTTCTGAACAATTTAATGTTTTACATACTGATTTACTCTGAGAAATGATAATTGTGCTATTAAAGGAATATTTTCTTCTCCAGGTTTGCTCCCTGGTATTTTCATATTCTTGTTTAAGGCATGGAGAAAAAAGATAGATTAATTATTCAATAATTGTGATTATTTCTGGAAATCTACAATTTGTAATATTTCTATGTGTTTTATGATTTAGAATTAAAACTCACTTTTAGCAATTAGTCTATGAAAATAAGAAATTATGAGTATATGAAAGAAGGAAAACTATGTGAATATTTAAGTAAGGCACTATGTTTGAACACATCCTTGAGAAATAGAATTATCAATAAAACATCTGTTTAAGATTACTTTAGTGACAGAGTGGTAATAGTATGGAATAGAATAAAAATATTATTTTGCCATTATTCCCCTAATCAAGAAATTCTTCACATTATGAGTCTTTTGAATGATGAGGTTATTGATGCCATCACTCACATTATCTCTTATACTCCAAAAGTTCCATTTGTAAAATTAGAATCTAAAAAGTAAAATGTGGAAATTACTTCATGGAAATGCAGACTCAAAGTTATGGTTTGATGACATCTACTTGAATGCCTTAATGAGATTAATACACTGTGATTTTGTTATGCAGGAATTATGAATTAACTTTGTTTCACTTGAAGCTTTGGATTTCTTCAGTATTTCTATATGTTTATTGAGTTCTATTTTCATATCAATTGTCTTCCTTGCTTCATCCATTTATTTGTATTTTCTTGGACTTTAGCTGACAGTATATATAAGCCCTCCTTAAATTTATTCCAGCACTGATTACTGTCATCTTCAAGTTCCTAGAACATATTTATAGTAGCTCATTTAAATTCATTGTTCTGAGTGTCATCTAAGTTTCTCACATTTGGGGCCATTACTATGAGAGCAGTAATTCTCACAGGAGCTGTTTTGTTTTTTTGTATTGTGATTTACAATGGCACTCAAGCACCTGATGTTAGTTGTTGGTTGCGTCTTTTGGTATGACATTGTAGAACATCTGTGTTGAGTAAATAAACATTAGATCTCTATTTGCTGTTACTGTAATTTAGTGGATTTTTAAAAGTTATATTAAAGTTATGACAATTTCATGCATGGGTACTTTATTTAAACCATATTTACTCTTTCTTCTTTACCCTAACTTCTTTTGTATCTCACTGATCCACAGTCCTCAAATTCATGAACTCTTCTTTAATTATCAACATTGCATACACATACACTTGAATAATTAAATATTGCTTAAAATGGCATTCTAAAAAGTGAATTAGGTAATATAAAATTAAAATGTTATAAAAAATCACACTTTTAACTGAAGACTAAAGGAAATTATTACTTCTTTTCATATTTGTGTACTTAACTTAATGGGTTATATGAGAAACTGTCAGAAATTGAGGTCTATTACATGTTTATAAGTATTTAGTATCTACACTTAATAGGATCATAGTATTAAATTTGTTTTCAGTATTAATCAAAAATCAAATGATTCATTAAGATAATATACAAACTAAATTATAAACATAAAGATAACAGGAAATTATATCTACTATATATATTGTACTGGAATTTTGAAGTACATAATAATAAGATTCCTTCTGAAATGGGTCAATAAAATTTAGGTATTAGTATGACATATTGTATGCTGTTATTTCTTTGATCAGAGACTGACTCTCTTTGTGGCAACAGTAGTCTAATATCTGGCCTCTGACCTATAATATTCTGTCAGCAACCATTGTAGGCAGAAAAGATCTATCTTCTCTAAAGTTGCAGAAAAATTGATACTTGTGAAGCTGGTCTAAAGTAACTGTAGGGCTCTCCTTGAAGCCATCTCTGTAAGAGGATGGGAGGGTTTGCTTACGTTTGGTCACAGGCTATAGCATTAGCAAAGAGCCATAAACCTGGGATATAAATGCTTGATAAGTTATTTCTCTTCCCCCAAAATGATTCTATTCAAGCCATATTAAAGCATGTGTGACCAGGTTTATGAGGAAACTGCTCTTGCATGGGAAGATCATCATTCCCAGGAATGAAGCCAGGGAAGTCACCATGAGGAAGAACACAAAGGGGAGGAGGAAAAGTAAGAGAGAAAGCACAAGAGCAGAAAGAGAAGAAAGAAGAAAAGAAGTAGAAGTAGAAGAAGAAGAAGAAGAAGAAGAAGAAGAAGAAGAAGAAGAAGAAGAAGAAGAAGAAGAAGAAGAAGAAGAAGAAGAAGAAATGTCTGGATTCTATAGCAAAGAATCTCTAGGGGAAGGGTAGCCCCAGCCCCTGGGCTGGAAAATTCAGATTTGAGGGCAGCAGCATACCAGTATGGACTGAGGAATGCTTGGGGACCTAGAAGTCTGCTACAGTTTGTAAAATATGCACCTTACCCTTTGTTCTGGGTCTGAAACCCAATATCTCAGCATTTTCTTGATAATAAATAAATAAAAGATGACAAATTATCTGTCACTACTTCTTCCTGACATTAGGGGAGACTTTATTTTGGGGGATCCTAAGAAAATTGGGAAGCCAATTGAGTCCCGGGAGAGCTGGTTGTTTCACAGCTTTCTAGGCAGTGGGACCATGTGAGGTTAGTGGTAGCATTTTGTCTAAATTCCATCCCCACAGTTACCTGTCAACAGCCAGGTAGGCCTGACCCACTATCAAAGGGGCTGCTTGTCCCCTTCTCCTTCTCTTGTTCCTTTCTTGCTCTCTTGGGCTCTTCCCTTCTTGCTCCCTGTCCCCTTGCTCTTCCTCCCTCCCTCCCCATTCCCTTCCTCCTCTGTTCTCAAGCTCATAGCCAGCCTCTACTTCTCTTCTCTTCTCTTCTCTTCTCTTCTCTTCTCTTCTCTTCTCTTCTCTTCTCTTCTCTTCTCTTCTCTTCTCTTCTCTTCTCTCTCTCCCTCTCTCCCTCTTCCTCTCTCTCTCGCCCTCTTCCTCTCTCTCTCGCCCTCTTCCTCTCTCTCTCTCTCTCTCTCTCTCTCTCTCTCTCTCTCTCTCTCTCTCTCTCTCTGCCTTTCCTTTCTTTGCCTCTACTACCCCCTTAACTCCCTCCCCATACCCTAAATAAACTCTATTCTATACTATATCGTCCTGTGGCTGCTCCATCAGGGGAAGGGATGCCTTGGCATGGGGCCCAGCTGAGACATCCCCTGACCCAATACCCCACCACTCCTCTGTAGAACATATCCCTCCTCTCTCATTATCTTTTTATAAATACATCAGTTAGGAGCCTGTAGGTCCAGTTGAAGCAGTCTGTGAGGTTGGGCTGATGCACCTGTGGGAAACTGCTTTGTAGTTGTACTAGATGCAGTTTTGAGTGAACAAGTGGATTTGGCAGTCTGTTGGAATACATACACACACACACACACACACACACACACACACACACACAGCAGAGGATAAAATTAAGGAGTTTAGGGAGAAAAACAAATTTGGTGTGTACATTTGAAACTTTTAGGTCCATGGATTTGGTAGTTGGGGGAGGAGGCTGTCCCAAGACCAAGGAAGGTGGAGAAGATCTCACCCTAAGGAATAGGCAGATAGGGAAGCAAACAGACTGTTGATTGACAGTACTTACCTGGAGTTCATTTGACCTGTGATGTGTGGATCCAAAGGGTTTCCCTGAACCATACAAGAACCTTTTAAGATTTAAAAGAAGATAACTTTCAGATATGTTACTCTTCCCACTGTTTACTGTTAAAGCTCTGAACTTTGAAGTCTCAATGCAACAGTAGCACAGTGAGGGGAAGAAAGCTGAAGCATCTTTCTTTACTCCCACATCCCTTAAATTGCTTTCCTACTGCCAACCAAGTTTTTAATCATATCTTCAACCTTCATAATGTGTTTGCCAACCTCAAACACCTTCCTAGACCCCCAAACACTCTCTTAGACCCCCAAACACTTTCTTAGAAGCTTCCCTATCCTCAAACCTTATACAAACCTTACATGTTTCATTTCTTTTCCTATCCAATTATTCACCATGAAAGACAGGTGGTTGATCACTGGGAGCAGTCATTGTAAAGTGAGTTTCTTTAGATAAAGGATCAGTAAAGTTACTTCCTTCCCTAATCTATTCTTCAAACTCCTCAGAGATGTGAGAAGGATATAATGCAAATGCCCTATGTGCCAATTAAGAGGACAGATTTGCCCATTACCTGGATGGCCACCCCATAGATTCCTGTGATTTCAATGGCTTAGTTGGAGACACAGCTCCCAGTGCAGGATCAATCTTCAGCTTCCAGGACGAGCAAATCTGAGAGAGGCTCTCCTGTGGAAGAGGAACATAGGAGATGGACCTTGAGGCATGTCTGTGGTATCGTTTGTCCACAGTTCATGCTCAGGCCTAGTAGTGTGCAAGGCAATGGAGCAGTCAATCTCAGTAGTTAGTAAACCAAAATTAATTTGCCTGAATCTTCTTGGAGACTATCAAGGAGGGGAGTCACTGCTAGGATTTGAGAGTCTCTTCCTGTCATGGTAAGTTTAAGCATCTTAAATGCCATATTCAGCAGGTCTCTGATGTACCTGAGGACCACCTATCTATCTAAAGTATGGTTGAATAGACAAATTTTACTTGTTTCTCGATACCTATCCTAAGCTTAACCTTGAAAACATATACCTTATTAAATGTATTATTATTTTGTTTTAGCATGAATGCATGGAGGTGTGTTTTTGATACCCCATTAAATAAATCTAGTGGCCAGAAAGTCCATTACTTTCTCATTCATTTAAGACCAATAAGAAACAAGCAATCAATTACTACTTCACATAAGAGGGCTACCAGTCCTATGGCTGCCTTTAAACAAGATGGCGGTGAAGCTATGACTCCATCCTCTTTATCTCATAATCAAGATGGCGATCAGCTACATGCTGTTTACCTGTTGAGTATTTTTTCCTGCTGTCCACTAAAGTGTAGTTAAACCTGGTCAGTACCCAAGTTAAAATGAACAGGCTGGTCACTCATCACCACCGCAATGGACAAGAGAGAGATTGGAGAGTGGAGGGAGTGACACAGAGGGGGGAGGGTGGCGGCACCTGGAGCTCTGTGCTCAGATGCTGAAGTTGTGTTGCCGGGGAATGGAGAGGGGCAAGAGAAAGGTTCTAAAAATATTGTGATATAGGGAGTTCAGACCAATTTAGATAAATGTAGCAGAATTCCAAGAGGCATCTGGGAACCAGTTTTAGACCCAGCAGCACCCATCTTTGCAGCCTTTGCCAGAATTCTGGAACTATGGGACTGGCATCTCACCTGATAGTCTAGTATCCAATGGATTTTAGGGAGCTGTTACCTCAGATAAGATGTCTCTGTATTAAAGGATCCCCTAGAACAATGACCTGGTCTTTGTTTGGAAATAGGCTAGCTCTGTACTGGCTGTGACTCAGCAGAAAAAGCCCAAAAGACTCAGGACCTGAAAGATTAGATAGAAGCTGGAGACAGATTACTTACCAAGTCCAAAGCTGATCATATTCAGTGGAAAGAAAGATAAGGTAAAGGAATGGTCTTCTATTCCCACATGGCTGGGAGGAGGGGGTAGCATCCAACTCCCCTGAATCATGGCACCAGCTGAAGTATTATTTCTCTGCCAGTGAAATGAGCCAATTCACACAAGATTAGAGCATATATAAGCAGGTTTATTGGGAAACTGCTCTCTGGTGGGCAAGTTCACTGGTACCAAGGAAGAAAGCGAGAGAAGTCACTATGGGGAGGATGACAGAAGGGAGGGGGAAAGAAAAAGAGAAAACAGGAGAGAAAGAATAATGGTAAGGGTGGTGGTGGTGGTGGTGGTGGTGGTGGAAGAGGAGGAGGAGGAGAAGGAGGAGGAGGAGGAGGAGGAAAGACCAACATGTCTAGATTATATTAGCAAAAGGTAAAGACAGAGGGATGCTGGGAGAACCTAGAGCCAGGACTACTAACTATAGTATGTAAAATGTGCACCTCAGTCCTTGTTCCTGTAGTGAAACCTAACAATACTCAGTTAGATTTCTTATTACTTTGGTAAAACACTGTGATCAAGGCAATTTAAAAGAAAGCATTTAATTTCTTTTGTAGTTTCAGAGGATTAGAGCCATTGGTGGCTGAGCAAAAGAGTTAAGGACTCAAATCCTGATTTAGAAGCAAGAGGGCCAAGGGAGACATTAATAATGGAATGAATCTTTTGAAACCTCAAAGCCCACATCCAGTGACACAGTTGTTTGCACAAGCCACACCTCCTATTCTTCCAAACATTTCCAACAATGGGGGCAGGAGAATACCAATTAGTCAGCCATTAGTCAGGGGGCATTCCTTAACTACTGCACAGTCTTCCATTCTTCCCTCCACATAAAGCTAGGATGTATCTTACCCACGTGAAAGAAGAACTAATGATAATGAAGCAGGCAGAAACAAACTCTGCTCAACCATGGAAACTTTTACATATTCAGTCCATATGCCACTATGAAAGATGAAGTGATTTGACAGGTTAACTATACAAGCAAACACAGATTCAGTTTTATTGCTATTCTAAGAGTAGGGAACACACACTAGCTCACTTTTGCATTTTGATTAGTTTAGAAATTCAAATCTTCTCGCTTCCTTCAGCATTCTTCAAGATATGCTTGCAAAGGTATTCTAACTTTCCATGCAAAGAACAGCAATTGAGAAAAATATGTAAAATGAGAGACAAAAGGAGAGAGATAAGAGACAATATATAGGCCCACTGCTAACGTGTTTTCTTGGTTATGCACTGTAAATGCTTAGTTAGGAATTATTATGTAGACCCAAACCAAATAAGACAAGCTCCACCATCCTTCCACAAACTGTTCTCAACATTTCCAGGAATTGTGACTATTTAAACTCTACCCATTCTTGAAGGCGAGTTTGGCTTAATTTACTTTTTATTAATCAAAGACACTTGTTAGCCATTATTTATGTAGAAATGGTTACTACTATATTATTACAACTCCCTGTTAACTATTTTCTTGTTAAATCCCAATTCTAAATTTTCACATTGCATATTTAGAAAGTATAGAAATAAATTTTGAGAGCACTTTATGTTTCCAAATATCATAGGCAGATTCAAAAAATGTAGTGTCTTTGTTTTTACAGTTAATAAAAGAGGAGGAGAGGGGCTGAAGAGAAGGCTCAGCAGTTAAGAGCACTGACTGCTCTTCCAGAGGTCTTGAGTTCAATTCCCAGCAACCACATGGTGGCTCACAACCATCCACAATGGGATCTAATGCCCTCTTCTGGTGTGTCTGAAGACACCTACAGTGTACTCATATACATGTAATAAATAAATAAATCTATAAAAAAAGAGATAGACATCTTAACAATAAGTTAAGATGGGAAATAAGTGGGAAAAAGCATAAATATAAAACCATCATTCATTCACACATATGAAAAAGGTAATTTATTGTGAATATTCTTATTTGGTAAAGAGATTACCTTGCACCTAACAATTACATGTTAAGATTATAAATTTACATATTAAAAATTGTTAGGAATGGATTAAAATATTAAGACGTGCTTAATCTCAGCACTTGGGAGGCAGAGGCAGGTGGATTTCTAAGTTTTAGGCCAGCCTGGTCTACAGAGTGAGTTCTAAGACATTCAGAGCTATACAGAGAAATCCTAACTCAAAAAAAAAAAAAAAGACATCATATTGGAAAATAAAATGATTCATTTCCCTTCCTTAAATTGACCATGGACTTTTATTCAGTAATTATTATGATTATGGTCACAGATTATAGGTTGGTGGAAAACAGAAATAAATCATCAATTTATGTAGTGTCCTCTTCTCCGTTTTACAAATAATCATTTAAATATAGCAAACCACTCATATACCTGAATTTACACAGCTTTGCTTAAAGTAAATTACATCAGTATTCTACCTTGAACAAAAATATAAATGCTTCATTTTAGTACTTTAGATAGAAAAATCCCCATAATAATTATGTCTTCTGCTTTTTTTCTACCTCAAAATTTTCTGAGTCAACTAAATAATGTACAAATTGAACAAGCCCAATTAGCTTAAAAACCATAACATCAGACACTTAAGGTGACATGAAAACTATCCTATGCAATTTTATTTACTAAGTCCTGATTTTTATTCTGTGTCATTTCCATATAATTAAAGAGAAGAGGAATTACTATGGCATAGTCTTCCACTTTGCTATTTGAAGATGAAAATACTTATCGTTCTCAAAACAACTTAAAGGAGCTTAACTTATTCTTAATAAGAGAAAATTTAATTGTATGAGAGTACTCACCTGTTGTCCAAAACCTTTAGTATCTTTTAAGAAATATAAATAATTCAGTCATAGTATGTGCTTAGCTATTACATGGTGAACATTTATGTGGAGCCACAGTGGTAATAGGAAAACAACTGTTACTCAGAACTTTAACAAATAAGTCAGGAAGACAAAATGTAGAGAAGATCCTTGACAAGAACATAAAGCTGCAGTGGATAACAAGATGCACTGTGTTGTCAACATGGGAGCATAACTGTTTTGAGAACCTATAGAGAATGTAACAGTTCTCGTGGTTTGATCAGGGAAAGTTCCTCCTTTGTTTATTGCGATGCCCTAATTCACTGGTTCTCCATATGTGTCTTAGTGCTGCAGAGTGGGCTGTGATGTCTCTGCAAGGAGTTTGAAGGTCAAAATATTTTTATATTAACATAAAAATCTTAGGTTTCTTTTCTACCATAGTGATATTTTTACCAATAATACAAAATACAATGGTAGGTAAAATTGCTGGCTGATAAGAACCAATCAAACCAGTTCCTCTAATAGACTCCATTTATTCTTTAACCCCATAGACTCCCACTGAAAAAAGAAAACCTTTGACTTAAGATTGCACTAGATTAAAAAATCAGAAGAGCAATTAAGCTTTATCTCCGTGTGATATTCTTTTAGTATTCTTTGCAAGGAAATATGAAATATATAAAGAGTAGTATTTATATTCAACTATGGTGGTAGTCTGAGTATAAAACATTAGAGATTGAGTTTGCCATTTTTTTCACATGGGGGCAACACATGTTTGGACAAACATAGTTACAAAGAATTGGTTCTGCCAATTACTTTCTCAAAAATAGGAAACAAAGAGCCTGTAACTTCAGGTAATTAAACTAGAACTATTTGTTGTCAATAATAGTATGCTGAATTTTCCATTTAAAACCAGGAATTTTTAAAAACAATGTTCACCCTCATTGTCTTGATTGTTTTAAAATTATTAAACATTGTTCTTATAAAATCAGTGTAATAAGCACACTCTTCCAAAATATTTCATGATGGAAATACTATTTTCAAGATGTGAAAAATAAATACTTGCTTAACAATATTCATTGACACCTTACTCAAAATACCCAGGAAACACAAAAAATCTGAACAGCAGATGAATGGATAAGGACTGGTTAAGATAGATCCAAAAGAATACAATTCTCTGTTTAAAAAATGAAATTTAAAATGGATGGGGATTAAAATCATTGAGGTAACTCAGACGGAGAAAGATGAATGTTGAGTTGTTCTTTCTCATCTGTAGTTACTAGCTCTAAAAACTTAAATGTAAGTATAAAACATGGAATGAGTACAGAAACGAGGAACCATAGGTAGGGTAGGATATTGGGAAGGGAACATCAGTGTACAGGTGTGATAGAGTGTGAAATGGAATAACAGAAAGGGAGCCCAACTGGAGAGGATGATACAAAAGGATGATGGAAGGACTGAGGAAAAAAATCATACAAATGCTGTTTGATAAAGCCCCAAGAAATCATATTATTCTCTCTCTCTGTGTCTCTCTGTGTCTCTCTGTGTCTCTCTCTGTCTCTCTCTGTCTCTCTCTGTCTCTCTCTGTCTCTCTCTGTCTCTCTCTCTCTCTCTTTCTCTCTCTGTCTCTCTCTCTCTCACTCTGTGTGTGTGTGTGTGTGTGTGTGTGTGTGTGTGTGTGTGTGTGTGTATCTTTTTAAAATTTGAGCTGCTTGGACCGATAATGCTTCACACAAAAGACACAGACTAATAAAAACTTCAACACCAAGCATGAGAACCTATTAAATGGTTGCTCAAGGTAGTACAAGTAATTACTCACAAAGTGATATAGAGTATTAGTGTAGCTCATGATTACCTCAAAGGGGTTGAGGGTCAGTCTGTGTTGCTGAAGATACTGTATACTTAGTTAAGTGACTTGAGCTGGATATGTCAGAAGAGGCTATTTATTCAGCCCACGTTCTTGTAAGTATGCAACTTGTAAAGAGAGGGGAATGTAGCAAGAATTTTGGTTTCTTTACAAACACAGTTATGTTATTTGATCATGTTTTTGTTTTAAAGTCAGGTGTGGGATATGGAGCTGCTTCAGATGGTCCATCCATAGCCACTGAGTATGATTTGTCTCATGTTCTAGGAGGGGCATGATTTTCGCCAGCTGCAGATAGTTTACATTTTTGGATTCTGCTGACACTTGAGAGGGTGTAAATACAAGAGCCCTAAGAAGACCTGTTGTCATTATTGCTAGTTCCTGCTCTTGTGCTTGCTGTTTTGCTACATTCGCTGAATTACGGGTTTGCTGTTTGCTGGTTGGCTGGACTGCTGGATTGCTGGTTGGAGATATCCTAGCAACAAAGATTAGACTTGCCCCTAGGAACTCGATGTCCCAAATCAGCAGGGAGTCGTCTAAAGAGATCTATCTCCGCCCAACCCCTTTGTTCCTCTAACCTTCTTTCCCATCTACATAGTGTTTAGGAGTTGGAAGGGATTGGGAGGGAGAAGGGGAGTAAATATAAGAACCTAATTAAGTAGCCAAAATAGTATGGATACGGGGAAGCAACCAATAGTCCTACCCGTCAGCAACACCTATGAGCCACAATCACAAAGAGTATAGCAAGATATGCATACATACATATATGCGTATGCATATATGTGTATAATGGCACTCACACTGTAGATGACAAGCAAGAGCTATTTAAATGGACTTAAGAGCAACTCCACTGGAAAGAAATGTGGCTTGGTACTGAAAATATAGCTAGATTCCTGGAGCTAAAGTCGTGTATGTATCTTAGGAAAAAATCTGCTGCTACTATACTAGACAAACATCATTCCTTATGTTCTAAATTTTATCTTTGTATCACAAATAAGTATAGCCACTAAACCTGATCAAAGAAAAACCTTTGTACAGCAAATGTAGACCATCACAGAAAACCTCACCTAGACACAATGAACAGATCAATGTTGGAGGAAGACTAGCCCAAAGATAATCTACATCATGCCTCCTGCTCAGGGAAATTCATGGAAGAATGGCAATAAAAACTGCAAAAGACCAGAAAGTCTGTTGTGAAAGTAATCCCTCTTAGAAGTGGCTGTGTAAACAAGACAGGACTCTATTAACATCAGTGGACATGTTAACCTGGAGGGGGGTGGAAATCTTACTCTCAGACAAAGATCTACAAAGCACCTAATGACTGCTGGGTGAAGAATTAACCTATCACAGAAATAAGCCTCCATTTGGTTGTTCAATACAGAGTGATTAGTCCTCTAAAAAGAACATCAAATATCATTTATTTTCACACACACACACACACACACATCATCATCATCATCATCATCATCACTGTCATCATCACCACTATCAGCAACAGTAGCAGCAGCAACACAAGAAGGAAGAGGAGGACGAGGAGGACGAGGAGGACAAGGAGGACGAGGAAAACATGAACAAGAAGAAGAAGAAGAAAAAGAGGAAGAGGAAGAAGCAATAATAATTTAAAAACTAGGCTATCAACTTGAGGAGGGGCAACATGTGAGGGGGTTGAAGAAATATTAGGGGCAAGTGGGAGTAAAGGGAGGAGGGAAAGTGGTGCAATTATATTTCTGTTACAATCTTACTAAATAAAATGACAGTTGTCATATTTTCTCTTAGTGCGATTATAAAAGCTTCTCTGACATGGGGAACACAGCTTTGCTATTTTGTGTTATTATTTGAGGAAATTAGGCAGCATATCAGGTTAAAGGAAAAACCTGAAGAGTATTCCTAACAACAAAGAAACTTATGAGGGAAATGCGAGTTTTAGAAGAGAAATAGTAGTACTTAGAAAACCAGAGTAGCCACACATTTATTCAATAAGTGAGATTAAAAACTTAACATATTACATGATCCATTTTACATGTGCTGGATGTTAAAAATAGGATTTGACAAGCCATGCAAATGTATCTGGAATCCAAGCACTCTTGAAATAGTAAAACTGTGCAATTGTTCCCCTTCATCTGTGGAAATTTGTTTCCTGACTCCCTGGGACAACAAACTCTTGAGATGTTCAAGTCCCTCATGGAAAATAAAGAAGTATTTGTATATAACTTATTCATATCTTAATGCACATTGCCCACCTATATAGTTTTATAAAAAATAAATTTTATGTAAGTATTAATTACACTATGTTGTTTGGAGCCAAAATGTTTGTAAGTGTTTAGGTGTAATTAAAATAGTTTTCATTCTGTGCTTGGTTGCTACACAGACATGGAAATCATGGATTCAGAGGAGTAAAAACATATTCGTTGCCTTCAGAAAAAAAAGCCTATGTCATGATGCTTCAGAAAGGTTTACTGGGTTTATCAATCACATTCAGGAGGAGACACTTTGCTCAGAAGTACTTAGCTACCAAAAATAAATAAACAAATTAATTAATTAATTAATAATTAAAACATTCTGTGAGGATTTTCTGTGGGCTTTTTGTTTTGTTTTGATTGGGCATTTTCGGTCTTATTTGTTTTTTTGTTGTTGATTTGAAATTTGTTATTTTTTCATTTTGTTGAGACAGAGACAGAGATCAGAAAGCTGAATGGGTAATAGGAGGAAAGATCTGAGAGGAGTTGAAGAAGAAACAACAAAATCAACATATAAAAAATGGACAGAAATGCTAAAGTATCTACTTGTGATTGAGAATTTCTCAATCTATAATTTTACATACTCTCTATTCTTCCTCTCCCTCCCTCCCTCCTCCCTCCCTCCCCCCTCCCTCCCCTCTCCCTCCCCCCCTCTCTCTGTCTCTCATAGAACCCTTTTTCTCTTGCCCAGAAGCTTTTCCTCTTGTTTGCCAGGCAGGAGGGAGGTTTATAGCAATTAACTTTTACTGAACCAGGAGAAGGGAGTCATGGTTCAATAGGAAGCAAAAGGAAACACTTTTACACAAGCAGATATGCATAAACACAGTCATTCATACACTCACCCATACACACATATTCATACATAATTCCATACGCCCTTGTAATGCCCAGTTACTTGCCTCATATGTGCATACTTATGCACACATACATACACAATACACACCTATAGTTACATAGGCATTTTATTTATTTATTTTTTTTATTTTTTTTTTTTGAGACAGGATTTCTCTGTGTAGCCCTGGCTGTCTTGGAACTCACTCTGCAGACCAGGCTGGCCTCCAACTCAGAAATCCACCTGCCTCTGCCTCCCAAGCGCTGGGATTAAAGGTGTGTGCCACCACCGCCCGGCTGGCATTCTATTTTTTGGTGGATGAAGCAAATACCCTCATGGAGCAAGCGTCAGCTCAGAAAGAATTCATTCATTCTGAATGAAAACCTAAGCTTCAACCTTTATTGCTAGAGAAAGAAAATTTTTCTACCCTTTTATTACTAAATCAATTTTAAAAAACCGTCTCATTTTGCAAAAAAGCCTGACAAGCTGTTTTCTGCTCTCTGCAGCTCCTTCAGTTCTCAGACTCATCTCTTTTCTCCTTAGCCCCTGTTATAGTCTGCTCTGTTATGCTGTTTCTATGTTGCCTCTACTCTGCTTCAGTCAATATTCCTCTTGCATCTACTTAATTCTGCTCTATTCTTTGTCTCTCTTCATCTCTGTACTACTGTCCAGTTCTCCTTCTGCCTGCATAATATCTTTGTTCCTAGCTGTTTGTACCTTTTCAGGAGAATAGATCACATGGTATTCCAAAAGTTCACAAGTTCAAACATAAATTCAAATCATAAATAGAACAAGAAGTTACAACAGCGGTGTTTAGCTGTGTTCCTATTAGGAGTAGTTATCTAACTACACATTCATTATTTGTATAGTTCCCTGGAAGTCTAAAACTAAAATTCTTTTGTCTAAGTTAACAGTTTGTCAAGAGACAAATTGGTATTGAAGTTTTGTATAAGTAAACCCAGTCAATATTTTATCTTCTGTCCTTGCACCTACAATAAATCATTCATTTCTTTTACAAACTTAGACAATGGTTTTATGACCTAAAGGAGTGTATTCCTAAATTGTAAATCTGTTTCAATATCTGCTTTCTATCTCCGTGCAATGAGCTGTTGACACATGAAGACTGGGAAAGTTCTCATTGCAGTGTTCATTTTACAAATGGCCTTAATTGTAGGCCTTATTATGAAGGGCTCAATAATTATTAGTTTAAATTTAGGAATTCTTATAGAATTATCACTAAGAATTAAGAAATTATCTATTTGTCTATATAGCATCACTACAAGGCAGTATATCTTAATTGATCTGCAGAAAATCTGCCCAATAGGGTGGACTAATGCCCAGGAATTGTTATATTAATTTTTTTGTTTTTGTTTTTTTTCAAGACAGGGTTTCTCTGTGTAGCCTTGGCTGTCCTGGAACTAACTCTGTAGACCAGGCTGGCCTCCAACTCAGAAATCTGCCTGCCTCTGCCTCCCAAGTGCTGGGATTAAAGGTGTGTGCCACCACCGCCTGGCTAATTGTTATTTTAATTTAATAATGACAGGAAAGACATTTCAATAGCAAAAATCAATCCTGAGACATTGTCCTTTGGACCTTGCCTCCAACAGCTCATTTGCAGCTTCCACAGTGAAATTACCTCAAAGAAATGACCTGATACTCTCACCCTTTCCTAGATGGCTCCTGACACTATCACAGCCAAATAGGCATTATAAATATTTGATTCATGGGAAATGATTATTTAGATATCTCTCTAAATCAAAGAGAATCCAAGATGATTTCTTCCTAGCCTGAAATCTAGAGATAATGTTTGTTGGATTTTGCTTTATTGATTTTCTTTTTTTCTGGTCTCACCAATTGAGATTTTTCCTATTAGTTTCTCTTCTCTGTTGTTGTTGTTGTTGTTGTTATTTTCTTTTGTTTTTTTCTTATTTTATTTTGTTTGTTTGTTTTTGTAATTTTTTCATGCTTTTTTGGTATTGGTAATAAGAATAATTATCCCACCCACATCCTAGCTACTTTGTTCTCACCCCACTGAGATTATATGAGCCCTCAAATACTGTTTTTATGACAAAAATAATTATAGGCTAAGGTTAGGAGTAAGGAACGAATATTTACTTTTCTATCTTGTTCTCAAGTCAACTGATGGAGATGCATTGTAGTGAAAGGAAGAACTGAGATCTCACTTATGATCAAATATCAACCAAAACACACCTATTGCTAAGTTGTTAATGAAGGAGAAAGTCATTAGAAGTATATGTGTGACCTAATTGTTGCTTGTAGATATATTATTTATGATCTAGGAAGACAGTGGAGAAAGAATATGAAAAAATAGAAACAGAATTAGGGAAATGGTTGTGTCTTATATGTATATAGTCCCTCTAAAGCAGTGGTTAGTGACTTCTTTGGGATTTCATATCAGATATCCTGCATATTAGATATTGACATTCATAATGGATATTTTAATAGTAGCAAAATTATAGTTAGGAAGTAACAACAAAATAATTTTATGGTTAAAGTTGACCAAAACATGAGGAATTGTATTAAAAGGTTATAGCATAGGTAAGGTTGAGGATCACAGCTCTAAAGTCATATATATTGGAGTTAGAGAGATGTCTTAGTGGTTAAGAGCATTTATTGCTCTTACAGAGAACCCAGAATTTTGTTTCCATACCTACTTGGTGGTTTACAACATTCTGTAACTCATGTTCCAAATTATTTGACACTGTTCCTTATAGTCTGAAAATATCAGACTTGCTCGAGGTCCACATACATACATGCAGACTGTAATACATACTCTGGGTTTATCAACTTAACTTCATCTGGAATTAAGCAAATCTCAAGTGCCTGGGTACACCTGTGAACTTCTTTCTCATATTATTTGAAGTGAAAAGACACATTTATAGCTGAATTTTTTAAAGTAGGAAGATTTATCTTTAATCTGAGCAATGTGTTCTGTTGATAGACAGCCATTTCTGGCCTGTAGGGTCCTAGCACATAAGCCATTATAACAAGTCACATATATGTTCATTCTATCAGTTTTGTTCCTCTAGAGAACCCTACTACACAAACCAATGACTTGTATGTCAAGGTATGAGTTGAGAAGAATGATAAGGTATCATAATTTGAAGATTATTGTTACACCGGCTTAGTAATTATCACATTAAAAGTGTTTTTGGCAAAGATGAACCCAGAAGTCCAATTTTGAGGTGCCCATGAGGAAAGGGCTCCAAGATGACTAACTACACTTTGACCTAGGAGACAGTCTTTTTTACCCCATAGTCAGTGTTTATTTTTGTCTGTCACAGCATGCAAAAATGCTGCAGCAAAGCATGGCTGGTTCATGAAGAATTTTGATAATGGCAAAGGAGAAAACATGGAATGTATCTCTTTTCTCTTCCTTGGTATTCTGCCATCTATCTTGATAACACAAAAATCATGGGAATTATCTGAATGTGTATGTTAGTGGTTGAGCAGTCAAATAAATATATTTGATTATCCTTCTACATGACAACACAGATTTCTGTAGTTGGGAAATGCCTTGTGGTCATCTTATTGTATATATATACATATATATATATATATATATATATGCAATATATAGGATATATATGTCCTATAATCCATGTTCGATCAGTTGGCAGAAACAGTTCTCCAAGGAAACTAATAAAAGCAGATTTTATTTCACAAAATGCATTGCACTGAAATTAAAATTCTCAAACTTGTAGTTTAGTGTCTTTTCCAACACTTTATGCACAAGAAAGCACAATTCAATTTTAGGTACACAGGTCAACTAAATGTGACACAGAATGTTTATACGATGTGAATTTCACTAGTAAGCCACACTTCCTGGTGTTAGAACTTAAATGGAAAATCCATGTTTCAATCATTTTTAAAGAATGGAAAAAAATCTTTCAAAAGGCTACAGAATAAGACAAGAAAAGACTTCTTTCCAAGGTCATTTCAAGTAAAGGATAAATATATGGAGATCAAAACATTACAATTTCACTACTACCCCAAAAGAAGTGAAACTGTTCTGATCAAATGAAAAATATTTCTCGTGAGTAGATATGTTTCCAAAGGTCAAGACAGAAGAAGACATCTATTTTTAGTTTGTTATTATCAGTACTTTGATGGATACCTTGGTGTGCCTCTTTCTAAGCAAGTAAAATATCTGTATGACAAGAATTTCAAGTCTCTGAAGAAGGAAATTTAAGAAGATCTCAGAAGATGGAAAGATCTCCCATGCTCGTGGATTGGCAGGAATAATAATAGTAAAAATGGCCATCTTGGTGAAAGCAATCTACAGTTTCAATGCAATCCCCATCAAAATTCCAAATCAATTCTTCACAGACTTAGAAGGAACAATTTGCAAATTCATCTGGAATAACAAAAAACCCAGGATAACCAAAACTATTCTCAAGAATAAAAGAACCTCTGGTGGAATCATCATCCCAGAACTTAAGCTGTACTACAAAGCAACTGTGATAAAAACTGCATGGTATTGATACAGTGACAGGCAGGTAGATCAATGGAATAGAATTGAAGGCCCAGAAATGAACCCACAAACCTATGGCCACTTGATTTTTGACAAAGGAACTAAAACCATCCAGTGGAAAGAAAGACAGCATTTTCAAAAAATGGTGCTGACTCAACTGGTGGTTAACATGTAGAAGAATGCAAATTGATCCCTTCCTATCTCCTTTTACAAAACTCAACTGCAAGTAGATCAAGGACTTCCACATAAAACCAAGTACACTGAAAATAATGGAAAAGAAAGTGGGGAAGAGCCTTGACCACATGGGCCCAGGCGAAAATTTCCTGAACAGAACACCAATAGCTTATGCTCTCAGATCCAGAATAGACAAATGGGACCTCATAAAGGTGCAAAGTTTCTGTAGGGCAAAAGACACTGTCAATTAGACAAAATGGCAACCAACAAATTGGGAAAAGATTTTTACCAATCCTGTATCTGATAGAGGGCTAATATCCAATGTATACAAAGAACTCAAGAAGTTAGACTCCAGAGAACCAAATAACCCTGTTAAAAATGGGATACAGAAAAAAAATGGTGTACAGAGCTAAATGAAGAATTATCAACTCATAAATACCGAATGGCTGAGAAGCACGTAAAGAAATGTTCAACATCTTTAGTCATCAGGGAAATGCAAATCAAAACAACCTTGAAACACCTCAATTAAAACACCTCACACCAGTCAGAATGGCTAGGATAAAAATTCAGGTGACAGCAGATGCTGGAGCGGTTGTGTAGAAAGATGAACAATCCTTTATTGCTGGTAGGATTGCAAACTGGTACAACCACTCTGGAAGTCAGTTTGGAGGTTCCTCTGGAAATTGGACATAGTTCTACCAGAGAACCCAGCTCTACCATTCCTGGGCATATAGTCAGAAGATGCTCCAACATGTAATAAGGACACATGCTCCACCATGTTCATAGCAGCCTTATTTATAATACCCAGAAGCTGGAAGGAACCCAGATGTCCTTCAACAGAGGAATGGAAACAGAAAGTATGATACATCTACACAATGGAGTACTACTCAGCGATTAAAACAAATGAATTTATGAAATTCTTAGGGAAATGGATGGATCTGGAGAATATCATCCTGAGTGAGATAACCCAATCACAAAAGAACACACGTGGTATGCACTCTCTGATAAGTGGATATTAGCCCAGAAGATTGGAATACACAAAGTATAATCCACAAACCACAAGAAACTCAAGAAGAAGAAAGGCCAAAATGTGGATACTTCACTCCTTCTTAAAAGGGGAAACAAAATACCCATGGAAGGAGTTGCAGAGACTAACTATGGAGCAAAGACTGAAGGAAGGATAATCTAGTAACTGCTCTACCTGGTAACCCTTCCCGTATTCAGTCATCAAATCCAGACACTATTGTGGATGCCAGCAAGTGCTGGCTGAGAGTAGTCTGATATAGGTGTCTCCTAAGAGGCTCTGACAGTACCCAACTAATACAGAAGTAGAGGCTCACAGCCATCCATTGGACTGAGTACAGGGTCCACCATGAAGTAGCTAGAAAAAGGACCCAAGGAGTTGAAAGTTTTGTAGCCCCTTAAGACAAACAATATGAATTAACTATTACCCTCAGAGCTCCCAGGGACTAAACCACCAACCAAAGAGTTCACATGGTGGGACTAATGGCTCTAGCAGCATATGTATAGTAGAGGATGGCCAAGTCCTTCATCAATGGGAAGAGAAGTCCTTGGCCCTGTGAAGGTTCTATGCCCCATTGTAGGAGAATGCCAAGGCCAGTAAGTACGAGAGGGTTGTCTGGCGAACAGGGGTATGGGGGAGGGAACAGGGGTTTGTTTTAGGTTTTTTTTTTTTTTTTTATTTTAATTAAATTTTATTTTTCCCCCGTAGGAGAAACTGGGAAAGGAGATATCATATGACATGTAAATAAAGAAAAAAATCTAATAATAAAAAGAAAAAAAACAAAATATTTTAAAAGTTAAGCAAACTCAAATAGCATTTATTATACTAAGTCTTACATATAAGTGCTTTAATTCAGTTGATTATTCAGAAAAGAATATTCTTGAACATTTGATTATAGATTAAGACTCTATTTTTTTAGATATTAAGGCTCTATTTTAAAAAGAAGCTAGGAACTTGAAAGAGGTATTTGGGAGCCAGTGTTTAGAAGACGGGAAGAGAAAATAGAAATGATTAAATTGCATTATCTTAAAATAAATTATAATTTCTGTTCAAACCTGACATGAAATTTTGAATATGAAGTATTCTTTTAACTTTTTTTTTTTTTTATTTCATAGTGTGTGTGTGTGGTGGGGAGTGCACATAAGAATTCAGAGAACAACTTTCAGAATTTGGTTCTTTTCTTTCACTGTGTGGATTCTGGGGTTCAAACTCTGGTGGTCAGACTTGAAGGCAAGCCTCCTTGCCTGCTGAGTCATCTCACCAGGCCTAATGGAAGCTCTTGTGACCTGAAAATCACCAGAACATTCTAAAAATATCAGTGTAAAAATGATCTTAAGTCTATAGACAGTAGAAAATATATTTGTCCTTTAATTTTTAATAGTTTATCAACACTATTTTTCCCTCTAAATGAATGTGTTTATAGAAACAATTCAAGTAATTTCAACAAATAAATTTTCAAGATTAATGCATAAAGCAATTCAGCATAAATCAAAGGATAGACACAAAGAAATTGAAAGTTGAAATTCCAATGATGGCACCTTGCGCTGAAAACTTGATGGGTTCCGTGAAGCTAATTAGTGTTTTGTAATGGAAAGCAGTATAATAGACCCTGGATGGTTATGAGATGAATTTGAAAACAATTGCATATTTCTTAAAATTTATTTTCCTATGTTATCAAACATAATTGTTTTTAGTCTTGCAGGTAATTGGCTTGCAACTTTCATAAAGTTATTAGGTTATGTTCCTTCATTGAAATCTTAAAATTTATATTCCAAAATTATCAAACATAATTGTTTTTAGTCTTGCAGGTAATTGGCTTATAACTTTCACAAAGTTATTGGGATATGCTTCTTCACTGAAATCTTCATAAGCCAAATTTTAGTAACTTTACTTCATAAAATTCAGAATAGGTTACAATTACGGTATTTTGCTGCAAGGAAAATGTTTTGTAATGAAATTGCAATCACTTCATATATGAACTAATAAAATACTTCATCTCACTTTATCTAGAAGACAGTAATCTCTTATATTGCAAAAAGTAAATATTACTGAAGTGTTTGAACCAGCAGATGGATCTAAACTTGGTCCACTTGGTGTACAAGCACTGAAAAGTCACTCTGTGATTGACACATGTGTATGCATTTTCACATGTCTATATTTTGACACTTGACATTTCAGACATGATGAAGCTATGAAACCAGAAACCAGAGGATTATTTAAAATTAAAAGAATAGAGTAAAATATGACTGTCTGTCATGAAGTCACAGAAAAGCAAACAGTAAATTATATATTTTTTTCATATGTCAAGACTTAGACAAGATTTACCTAAGTTGGCAAGTAAATATTGTAATATGAAGCATTAAGCGTTATACTGTTTAATAAACGAGTTCAACAGGTAAAATGTTACCCTATTTAAGTTTTTGTCTAAATGATATCATCAAACTTCAGTCATTGTTGAAGCAACGTTTATTTTCTATTCATAGTACCATACATTGCACGTTCTGGGTAGCTTTGTCTACACTGTTATAGTGAAACAGAGGCCATAATACAACAAAAGGGGTGTGAGGAGGAAATGTGGGACATGAATGGTACGAAGTGACCCTGGTTACAGCTTCCATAAAGATAATTCCAAATTGTTATTTCTCTACGTAACCACATTAAATTTACTTTTTTGTTAAAGTAGCTGAAAACATGGTTGAAAATATTTAAATGTTTTTTTTTTGTTGTTGTTTTAATGAGTTGTTAAAAAGATGCAGCCTATTCTAACAGGATAAATATTTTTAACCATTTCACTTTGAGTTAATGAAGGCTCACAAATGAGCAACACTTCTCATTGAGGAAAACAAAAAGCTGTTGTCGACAAGCGACAGCACACACACACAAACCAAAAGAACTGTGTAAAAATAACTAACTGTTCCCATATTTTTGAAGTTGCTTTACAATGGGATGATATGCACATGATCTTGCTGCAAACTTGACACACAGACTTTAATACATGTAGTCTAGAGACAGACAATTCAGCTCAGGAGGTGCACTCCAGACAATGCAGCTCTATAACCCCCTTAATGCAATTTATTAGTAGTATATGCATATGATATTATGGTGTGCGTTTGTGTATACAAATCTGAGAGACAGAGAATTTGAAGGACACATAGGGAGCCAGAGTAAGTAACAGTAGGGTGGTCTTTTGCTCCCAGATACATTGCCGTAGAGACCAAAGAAAGGCACAGAGCTATGTGTTTTCCAGGACCAATGGAAGAAAGAGGCCAGCCAGGGCATATAATAACCAAGCCCATGTTCTTTTTAACAGACTCCCATCCAGAAAGGAGTGCCTTCCTCGCTTCAGTAAAACTATTCCTTTCATTTTGTCTGATTTCTGTCTTCAGTCTTTTCCAGATCTTTAATTCTTTGTCTATCTCATGGAACAGAGCTGGATAAATCCCTAAACAGCCACCAGCATCCGTGGTATGATGATAATCTTTCAGGAGTCAAAGGACAATTTTATCAAGTTGATTATTCCCATCTGTTCTTACATGGGTTTAAGATTGTTTTCAAACATCTGTGTTAGTTTCAAAGACAGTGGGAATAAAATAATTATCAATGAATTGATCTCAATGTTGTCAGGCTTATCCGGTAAAGTGCCTTTACCAACTGAGCAATCTCATCAGCTTGGAATCATACATTTTTGTATCCTTATCCTTAAACCTTGAGTCTTTCAGCTCTTTCAACTTCCAACTAAATTAAAGAATATAGATTTTTATCCACTTTATCATTTATATCAGACTATGACAAATAATAATTTGTTAACATATAATGAAATTTTTTGTTTATTTTTATAAAAAGTAGACTATTTTACTATGAGTGATTCTAAAAAAAAAGGATTTATTGATTAAAAATTACCACAATTCAGTAGATTAGAATAAAAGTAATTTAAAGTATCTCTTAGATTACATCCCAATTCTGGGTTTTGTTGGTGAGTGCATCTCATTGCTGAGCGGCCCCCTGTGATAGATGGTTAGGATGGCTTCACTCTGGCTAAACTGTTGCCTTCAGGATGCATTTTTTCTTCATATGTCGGCTCTTCTTCAACAAGCTCAAGGAAGTAGAGAGAAAACGTGGAAGACACAAAGGGACATGAAAGGAAAACATGAAGCCATTCTACAGAACATCTGAAAGAGCTGGTCTAGGTTTCCACATTCAACAATAATTAAATATACCCCATGTGTCTAACTTTGCTAAATTCATAAAAAATTGTATCTACCTCATAAATCATCTTACCAAGCCAGGTTAAATGATGTGTGGATTAGGGATCTACTTAATGATGGAAGAGTAAGATGTTTTCTAAATGTCTATAAGTTTCTGTATTTCATTTGTGCTGTTAATTTTTTTGGATTAAAGATGTGCATAATATTCTTTAAAATATTGATGATACTACTATAATAATTTGTTTCTTTCTCTCTGTTTTTCTTTCTTTCTTTCTTTTTTTCTTTCATCTTTCTTTTCTGACTTGCAATGATTCTGAAATCATGAGCTTTATTGAGATGGTATTTTCCATGGCCTCTTTTGTGGAACAAACTGAGACAGATTTCAGATTAGAAACCACATACCTCCACAAATAAGTACAACTTACTGTTCAAGTTTCCCACACTTCAAATACTCTGCACAGACAACCTGTTCATTTTGATAATTCTTCTTGTGAATGTATTTTATTTTTTATTAATTTTTTATTTTTAAATTTCTTTTAGAAATAAAAATTTATTTTTTTCCTTTTTAAAAATTAGATATTTTCTTTATTTACATTTCAAATGTTATCCCCTTTCTCGGTTTCCCCTCCGGAAAAAAAAAACCCTGTTTCTTCCCCCTTCCCTCTGCTCACCAACCAAACCTCTCCCACTTCCTGGCCCTGGCATTACCCTACACTGAGGCATAGAGCCTTCACAGGACCAAGGGCCTCTCCTCTAATTGATGACCGACTAAGCCATCCTCTGCTACATATGCAGCTGGAGCCATGTGGCTCACCATGTGTACTCTTTGGTTGGTGGTTTATTCCCTGGGAGCTCTGAGGGTACTAGTTAGTTCATATTGTTGTTCTTCCTAAGGGGCTGCAGACCCTTCAGCTCCTTGGGTCCTTTCTCTAGCTCCTTCACTGGGGACCCTGTGTTTAGTCCAATGGATGGCTGTGAGCCTCTACATCTGTATTAGTTGGGCACTGTTAGAGCCTCTCAGGAGACAGCTATATCAGGCTTCTGTCATCCAGCACTTGCTGGCATCCACAATAGTGTCTGGGTTTGGTGATTGAAGATGGGAAGGATTCCCAGGTGGGGCAGTCTCTGGATTGTGTTTATTTCTAAAAATTGGTGTTATTTTCATTTTATGGGAATGAAATACTTGTAATCAACAGCAGTTTTGTTATTAACCAACTTACATTTGAGGACATTTAACAAAAACTTGGAGATTTTTAATATTTTCACAATAGAAACACACATGTAGTAAACATCAATACATTTTATACAAAGGTAGACTCTACTCACTGAGCTGACTTAAAACCAATTTTCTTTGAGTACTGTGGAGTTCCTAATATTTCAATACATTTCCTAAAATGGAACAAGATAAAAATTGAAATTTGATGAGTGTAATTCTGCTCCCTCATGGTGACTGCATGCTGAGTCTAAGGACACTGAGATCTGACTGAGTCAGTCAGGCAGAGTCCTGACTGCAAACTCCATCCAGTATATCTTTTATTAATGAACCTTCCACTTATTAAAGACCGTTTTTCATCTCCATGAACTGTTAGAAAGGAAAAAAAGGCAGTCTAATCAGGTTGATATTAAGAACAAGGATTTTTTAACCAGCATGAGGAAACATGAGAGTCTAACAGTGAAATTGGACCAATTTTCTTATGTTCTTCTGTTCTTTTACAGAAAATAGGTAAGTTATTATAGTATTAGAAATATTTTAACATCAGGGTAAAATTATATAACTTAAACTATCATATATCATGTAAATATTTATAATTCTTCAATATACATATGTCAATTCTTCCATCACAATATATTTTGATATTATAAAAATAATATTAATCATATGTAAATATGAAAATATTAGCATATATTTTAAAGTATTTTTATCTATTTGATTTTAAAGTTACATGTAATATATTCATATGCTTACAAAATTTATAGAAATACACATTGCACCCCAGATAACCAAAATCATGCTGTGTAAATTCAAGCTCTAGATCTATCCTTTGGAAAATTATTTATGAGTCAGTGATTACAGACTAAGAGACTATGATGGCATATTATGATATGCTTTTGATTTATGAAACACACAAAAACAAAAATATAGTCATGTTCAAATGTTTGCATATGAACAATGCAAATTATATTGAATTCTTTTAAGAAAATTTTTATTGGTCCTTTGTGAATTTCATATCATGCACCCCTTCACACTTACCTCTTTATCCCCTCATATTCTGGCTGGAATACAGACATGCCTTTAATCCCAAGAAATAGAACCAAGCAGATCTCTGAGTTCAGGGCCAGCCTGGTCTCCTGAGCAAGCTCCAAGTAAAGAAAAGCTTAAGTCCAGGTGTAGGGGTACACACCTTTAATTCTAGCACTCAGGAGTCAGTTCTGTGTAAAGCAATGGAATGAACTGGGAGTCAGTGCAGGGAGTGAAGTGTAGCAGAGTTTAGTTCCCACATAACTTCATGCAGCTCAGTGTCAGGTCAGCAAAGGCAGTTGAAGACAGAAAGAGCCAGAAGATTAGAACAAATCTCCAGAATTAGTTTAAGGTCAAGCAGTCAATTCAGTGAGAAGTTGAGGGAAGCCAGATTGAATCAGTCAGCCTGGACAAGAGTTTGAATCGGAACAGCTGAAATGAGCCAACCAGCCAGTGTTTAGAAAGAACTAGAAAGTGTGAGCTTATTTGGTAGTTATTCTCGGGCTGAAAACATTCTAGGCTTACATTAGTAGACAAAGGCTGGAAACTTCAAAGTTCAGGCTTGCAGAAGATTAGATTGTTCAGAGGCTAGAAGCCTCCAGCTCTAGTCCTAGGGGTGTTATATAGAAATGCTCTTGGCTTCACTCCAAGCCATCTTCTCTCACAGTTTGGGTGCAGCTCTCATCTGATCACTTCATATGAGGAAATAAACATTACATTTACATACCCTCTGGACTGGCTGGGTTTGTGTCAACTTGACACAAGCTGGAGTTATCACAAAGAAAGGAGCTTCCACTGAGGAAATGCCTCCATGAGATCCAGCTCTAAGGCATTTCCTCAATTAGTGATCAAGTGGCAAGGGCCCATTGTGGGTGGTGCCATCCCTGGGCTGCTAGTCCTGGGTTCTATAAGAAAGCAAACTGAGCAAGCCAGGGGAAACAAGACAGCAAGTAACAACCCCCTCCCCCATGGCCTCTGCATCAGCTCCTGCTTCCTGACCTGCTTGAGTTCCAGTCCTGACTTCCTTTGGTGGTGAACAGCAATGTGGAAGTGTAATCTGAATAAACCCTTTCCTCCCCAACTTGCTTCTTGGTCATGATGTTTGTGCAGGAATAGAAACCCTGACTAAGACACCCTCCCTCCACCCTTGAAAACCCCCTCACAAAGGAGAAAGTGGAAACAAACAAACAAAAAACCTTGTTGTGGAAGCTGTAGTGTGTCATAGTGTGTCCCACAATACACCCTTGTTTTCTTGCAAACATTCATTGTAACAAATCTTTGATCTGGTTTGAGGCCTGTGAGTTCTGCTACGCTACCAGTATTGGAACCTCACTGGGACTCCTCTGTGTCATGGAGATCGTGTAGTTTTGGACCTGTAGAACTGGCCCCTTTATACACTTCATGAGGTCTTCAATGGGGTAGATGTTGAATCTGGTCATGAGCTGGCCTACCCACCAGCTCTCCTGCACCCACACCACCTGGGCAAGCTCTCTGATCCTGTCTTAGCTTTGAGCATTCAGTGCTGCACCCAGCAAAGGGCAAAGCAGGCTCTCCTCTTCTCTTGCCCTCAGGGCTGGTCTTCCCTTGCCCATGTCATCAGGCCCATCTCTGATACCACAGTAGAGATGCAGGGCTGGCTTTCCCGAGTGCTACAGCAGGTGAGGGGCAGAAGCATCCTTCCTGCTATGAGGGACTTGGAGCCAGCTCTTCTGCCTGCTGTGGCTTGCAAGGGGTGATGATGTTGCTTGAAAGGGGACATTTCTTCCTTTCCAATGCCACCAAGCAGCAGACAGGTTGTGGGACTAGCTCTCCTATGCTCATGGTGGCGGGGTTGGGTCCACTGCAACTCCCAACTAGGACTATCTCTACTGTGCTTCCTGGGCCATATGCAAGTTCAAGGGACTACTCTGTCATGCATGTGACTAGGGACAAGCTCAGTTCTCCTGCTTTAATGCCCTAGATTCAGGTATGCCACCATGGCCAGGCAAGAAGTGGGACAAGTTCTGTACAGCTTCCAGAAATCAACATGTTCCTGAGACAGTGCAGACTAAGGACATCTGTGTGGTATTGGTGGTGAGAGATCCCTCCTGCTGGGACATGGACAAAGGTGTGCTCCCCACATCCCTTGTGGAAGAACAAACCAGGACACAACCACGGTTCCAGGTGCTATCACTGGCTACTAACATCAGTCTCTTCCTTACTATCTTTGGGTCTCCAGTTCTGCCTCTCTTTATTGTGCCCAAATCCTTCTGCTTCGCTTTCTCTTCTATTTCTCCACTAGTTATTTGCTCCTTTCAGTAGCACACCAGGCAGTGATTCATCTAGCCTCTGGCTTGCTCCTTACCCTGGGAGCACAAATATATATAGTTGTGAAAATTGCAAATTTGGAGTTAGTTATAATTTTAACTTCTTTTTCCTTTTATATGTTCAATTTAAATTTTATTTATTGTCCATGTTATACATGACTCCTGAATTTACGTAATTTACTAGCTCGTTTTCATCTTTAGTTATTTTTTTTTTTGCATACACACTTTATGTGTCATTATGTATGTGTGTGTGAGTGTGTATGTGTGTGTGTGCCCTGATGAATCCACTTGATATTCCTCATATGTCCATGTGTTTAAGGCTAACATCTTGGGTTTGGTAAGCTATCAGGGAACCTGTCTCTGGGTAAACTGACTCTTCCCCTCTCAAGGGTTATTGATTACTTATAGCTCTTTATCAAAAGGCAAGGCTTTGTGAAATTTCCCTCATTTATGTTGATATGTCAATGGGTGTTGTTATTATTTATTTAGATCTTGCCTAGGTAACTACATTGTTGAGATTTGATGAATTCATGATACTTCGCTGTTAGGTTTAGAAGACTCTATCCCTCAACAGGCATCTTGTCGTTTCCCCTTCTGTGATTTACGCTGAACCTTAGTTGTAGGAGTTGTGTGGTAAATTTATCAGTTGAGGGTGGGCACCCCAAAGTCACTTATTCTTTGCCTTTTGTTCAGTTGTGGATTTCCTGGGAGTGCCTCAAAATGCAGGGGCATGTACTATACCAGCACTCTTCGATAAAACTAAAGAGATACATTTCTTCTGAAATTGGAAGATTCACATGGTTATGAGAAGTTACTTTAAACAAAGTTACCTTGTTGATATGATTTCCTAATTAAATTTTTTGGTTTTGTTTTGTTTTTCACTTGTTTTGTTTGTTTGTTTCGAAGCAAGGTTTCTCTGTATAGCCCTGGCTGTCCTGGAAGTCACTCTGTAGAACAGGCTAGTCTTGAACGCAGAAATCTGCCTGCCTCTACCTCCAGGCACAGGGATTAAAGGCGTGTGCCACCACTGTCCAGCCCTAGTTAAATACTTTTTTTTTTTTTTTT
>NW_022196896.1:121895894-121897225 GCF_008632895.1 Mastomys coucha
AAAAAAAAAAAAAAAAAAAAAAAAAAAAAAAAAAAAATAAAAATAAATTTCTCTTTTCCTGCAAAATATCCATTTAGCTTTTTGTTTGTTTCTTTGTTGGTCTTACTAAGTGTAGTTGGTAAATATAGTCCACACTACCTCTATCTGATCTGCATAGTACCATTAAATGACCTTTTATTATTTATATTCAAAATCCATCCTTCATTTTATTAATTTCAATGTCCAGTTCCTATAACCCCCAGTTCTCATTCCTCAGACTTCTCGCATTTTCCATGAGATCACAGCTTGAGTTGCCAGGCAGACACAGAAAGTCTGAGCCCCAGGGTGGTCTTGGCTTTGCTGAGATGCAGTCTTCTCTTTTGTAGTGAAGACAGTAGCATGCTCTTCATACATGTGTGCTTTTATTTAAGAAACAGGGCCTTTCTATTTTTTGTTAAATAAATGTGAGTACCAAGATTTCTGGTCAATTCTGGTCAATTGTTTACTTTTGAAAAATGGTATGACCATATTTGTTTTGCTCCTAAAATATTCTATCTTTATTTGCTTATACTCTTCATTAGAATGTGTAAAAATCCATTAATGATTGCAAAATGGTTAAAAGTGATTAAGTTTTTCTTTATTTGATATCTTCTCTAGCAATGAATTAATTATGTATTTGTCCCTTCCCAATCAGATTTGGGCAATTATCATATTACTTCTTTGTTCAGTCTTGTAACTATTTCCATCCCAAAGAAATTTAGATTTTCAGATGTCATAAGAATATTCTTTTCCAGTTTACTGAATTCAAGGCCCTTTTCTGTATTTTACCATCTTCGGGATTCATTTTGACAATTCTACTGTCTTAAGCATTCTATGTTCTATTAAACCTGTCAGTTATCGCTTATGATAGTTACTTTACAACATAAAACCATTTACCTTAATCTGTAGACAGTCCAGTCATGTAAGAGTGAGAGACCTTGGAACATCCCATCCAAAATGGGATGTCTCCATCAAATCCATCCCTTCAGATCTCAGGAAATCATGCAGAAAAGGAGGCAGAAAGATTCTAAGAACCAGAGCCATGGAGGGCATTAAGAAAATAAGGCTTTCTAGACACAACAGAACAGTGTACATGTGAATTCAGAGACTGGCAGCCTCCACAGGCCTGCACAGGTTTAACCCTAACCAAGTTCTAGCACTGAGAGAATGCTACACACGAGCTCTCATCATCTCCTGTCACGGACCGGGATTTCTCGAGGGGTCCCTGTTCCGCGGGACAAGGGATTCTGGCCAGGTGGGCATGGGATTTGGCTTTGACAAACAGACTACACACGGGTGGTGTAAAATCTGAG
>NW_022196896.1:121897754-121904805 GCF_008632895.1 Mastomys coucha
AGAGTGAGAGAAACCTTTCAATTACTCTCTAGTACTTAAAACATTAAATTAGGATAGTTGGAAACATTAGTGAAGGTCAGAAAGCAATGTCCGAATTTTCTCTTGCTAACTGTAAGAATATGATATCTTGGTGAGTTCCTAGCACACAAGTATGAAGACATCTGGGCCACCTCTGAGTTTGGGGTGCCAGGCAACAATGCGGAGGCAGGAGGCTGACTTTCCTTGAAGTTTTCGCCTCAAATACCGCCATCACGCAAGTGTGCGTGGCAATCTCCAAGTGATAATCCCTTGAAAAGAAAAAATTAGTTTTCTCCAACAGAGTCTCATTGGGTATTATACCATATTTAAAGGTAGCTCCCATGGCTAGCAATAGATGCACAACACAAAATGAGCTCATTGATAGGTTTTGGAGGACTATGTCTGTTTGTTTCATAATGCTTTTTTCAGGACATCTTTTTGTTTGTTTATTTATTTTACAAATTTATTTTGCTTACTTATTTTTTCTGACTCCTTTTCTGTGGGATTTCTATGTATGAGTCTCTGCATGTTTCTTGTGCTTTTTCTTTGGCTTTTTTTGCTGTTGCTAGAGTACTCTAGCTTGTTAATTTTCATTTTATCTTATTTTATTGTTATTATTTATTATTATCATCATTGTTAGATGCTTATTTGCTTCCTAATGAGAGAGGAAAAGAAAAGGTGTTGACTTGGATCATGGGAAAGTGGAGAGGATCTGGGAAGAGTGTGGGGATGGGAAAATGTAATAAGAGTATATTGTATAAAGAATCTATTTTCAATTAGAAAAACATTTATCTTAAATCAAACTTTTGTTTTCAACACTGGGGTGGATGTTACTCTATTCTTTTCTTTTTCATGTGTTTATTGGTTATTTTATTTATTTACATTTTAAATATTATCCCCCTTCCCAATTTCCCCTCCACAAACACCCTATCCTCTCCTTTCTACCCCCTGCCGACCCACTCCCACCTCAGCACCCTAGCATTCTCCTATCCCGGAGCATTGAGCCTTCATAAAACTAAAGGGCTCCCCTCCCATTGATGCCAGATAAGGCCATCCTCTCTTACATATGTGGCTGAAGCATCCAGGTATACTCTTTGGTTGGTGGTTTAGTCCCTGGGAGCTCTGGAGAGGTTGGTTGATATTGTCGTTCTTTCTATGGAGTTGCAAACCCCTTCAGCTCCTTCAGTCCTTTCTCTAACTCCTCCACTGGGAACCCTGTGCTCAGTCCACTGGTTGGCTGCGAGCATCTGCCTCTGTATTTGCCAGGCTCTAGTAGAGCCTCTCAGGGGACAGCTATTCCATGCTCCTGTCAGCAAGTACTTCTTGGCATTAGCAATTGTGTCTGGGTTTGGTGTCTGCAAATGGGATGGATCCCTAGATGGGGTAGTCTCTGGATGCTCAGAGCGAACCAATGGACTGAGCATGGGGTCCCTGATGGAGGAGTGGGAGAACAGACTGAAGGAACTTAGGGTTTTGCAGCTCCACAGGGCAGCAACAGTGTCAACTGTTGGGACTGGACCACCAAACAAATAGTACACATGGAGGGACCCATGGCTCTGGCTGAATATGTGACAGAGGATGGCCCTATTGAACATAAGCAGGAGGAGTGGCTCTTGGGCCTGAGGGTGTTTGATGCCCCAGTGTAGGGGAACACCAGGGCTGGAAGGCAGGAGTGGGTGAATGGGTGGGGAAGCACTCTCATAGAGGCAGGGGTATAGGATAGGGGGGCTTTCCGGAGGGGAGACATGGAAAGGGGATAACATTTGAAATGTAAATAAAGAAAATATCCAGTTAAAAAAAAGTCTTGGAAAGATCAGGAATCCAAGGCACATGCCTAAACATAATAAAAGCAGCATACAGCAAACCACCACCAACAAAAAATATACTGTAGAGGTATTTTCATGTTAGTAAATAAATCAGCCTCTTCAAATATTTTGTGCAAAATTTACAGATTTATGGGGGTGATAGATGACTGATTTCTATGGCTCCATTTATAGAAATGAGGCTGAAAGACCCCCAGAACTGGGAAGATCCTTACTCAAGTCTCGGGATGACGCGACCACCCAATGACTCACGAGAGACCGAACTTGCTGCAATCACATGAGGATTATTGGGGATACCGGTACCGGGGTTGATCTCGTGACCATGCTGGCCAGTGGAGTTCGACGCCGAACACAAGAAGTGTGGGGTATTTAAGAGAAAATCCAGAAGCTGGGGGCGGAGAGAGGGTTACCAAGGAAACAGAATATAAACAGTGGAAACTTTCAGAGGGACCCAACCCAAGGTATTCAGTTAGGGAGGGGAACACATTCATTCTAGGAATGTAATCTTCATCTACTGGTCGACAGGGTGGAGAGTCTCATAAACCACTAGGCCTTCATTCTTAGTTCTGCCCTCATTGTGGATCATTCAGGAGGGGCAGGTATCGGGAACCAGAGCCCTGAGACTCTGAGTTCCTGGAACTGGCTATTTTATATTTCTGGCTGGCTACAGTGCCCCTCCATGTCCTTTTAGGTAAAGGTTATACACCATACATTTGTATTAAATGCCCTCATTTTAAATTCTAAGATTCTCCAGCCTTTCAGAGGCTACCTGCAGTATATTTTAAATAAAGATTAGCAAACTGTTTGGATTTGCCTCAAACTAAAATGACTCTTAGGATATGTGATTTTCAGTGGTATAAACAATAAGTTTCAGACCCAGTGAACGACCGAGTGAACTTGTATATAAAATGTTCTAAAGCTGGACTGTACTCATAGCATAAGCTATAGAAATGTCCTTACTAATTTAAGTGTACACACACCATGATTAAAAGAAATACTAACATGCCTCATATGCAGTATATTGATTGCTAAGAAAGTAAATATACTAATTAAAAATAAGTATTTGGAGATCACAAATACCAAACATGGGGGAAAATCTGAATTAACTAAAAATAATTAAATCAGAAACGAAACTTAATTTTGTGCTAATTTCTGAAAGATAAAAATAATGTTTATCCTTTAAAGGAAGGAAAATATACTGCCTCAGAAGTAGAAGAATAGAATTGACATGCCTATGTCAATCCAGCACTAAAGGGAAGACACTGTCATATGCAGGAATGGCAGCTCTAGATAAGCAACTGGACACATAGTGAAACTTGCTAATGTAAGATTCAACTACCAGTTGCAAGAACTTTATATTTTATAGCTAACTCACTGATGAATTCCCCACTTTTATTATATGAACATTTTATGCACTTAGCCTGTCTCAGCTCCCTTTACAATATGATAATTCTACTTTCTTTACTTAGATAACTACTCCCAGAAACACAGCCAATAACTTTTACTCCTGTGCAGGTAAACATTTCACAAAAGCTGGCATAAAAGGATGTCATGTTTTGAAATTTGCTTTTATTAAACATTATTCATAGTCTCTGAAGTACCATCACATGTCTTTCATTTTAACTTGACACACAGAAAGAAGTTTTTGAAGTGAAATTTAATATTGTGAAAAATCTGACAGTTTGTAAGCCTTTCACTATGAAAGGGGAATTTAGGCTAAAAAAAATCTCTGTCTTGTCAGTAAACAGAAAAAAAGTTGATTGAGCAGTACTATATCAAATACCAAGTGACGTGATAGAATCTAGATCGTCTCATGGTATCCTTTGAGGCTGATAGAAATTAAAAGGGTCACATAAATGGCTAATGGATGAAATTATGCTGTAAATAACACACCTATAAATGTCCAAGCAAAGAACAGAAAACCTGAAGTACAAAGTAAAATTCAATTTCTTTTTTTCTAAAATGTGGCTTGACACCAAATGATATTACTCAGGGGGCAGGGCTTTACCTCCACAAAACTAATACAATCTGACAGACGCCACCATTCATATTGAAAGCAAATGTCTCTAGACAGATTTATGCTAGGATCTCTACCGTGGGGCTCTTCAAATTCCATTTTGTAGAATCTATTAGTTAAAAAAGATAATGTTATTAAATTTCTAACTCAGAAAACCTAGAGATCCTCCCCCTCAAGTAGAAAGTTAAGGGTTCTTTGAAAAGTCGACGGGATGGTGTTTTTCAGGGGCAAACACATGCAGGAATATTTCCTTAAAGTGGACACAGGTGAAAGGCTAAGGCAGACTTTCGAAGGAGCATTTAGTTGAAGCAGACATAGGAGAAAGGATGTTCTGCTCAAGCAAGCACATGAAAAGACACATGATGAAGGATTGTTTGCTAAGAACACATGTGTATTGGTCCTCCTTGCATTGGGTATTTGAGCTCCCTTTTCCTGAACACCATAGAGAGAATCAAGCCAAAAAAAAGAAATGTCTGCTGGTATGCCCTGGCTGTTTTGCTACTTCTGCAGACTCAAGCTGATTGGCAGAGTGATGTCAGCTGAGACAGATGCCTGTGCTGAGGCAAGACCCATGGAGGATGCATGATGTTTGGAGGTATACATAGGACTCCACAGACAGTGACAGCGGTTTAGCTTGGCTTGCTGATAGAGCTAGCTGTGAAATGCTTGTGGGTCTCTGCTGATCTGCACTTTCCTGAGAGAGGCTCTGCCAAGAACTTCTCCTGGCATTCTTTCAGGTTCTGCCTGCTGACTGGAGCCTAGGCTTCTGCCCGGCTGTTTCTGTGAGGTCCTACCACCGCTGTTGCTGAATGTTTGTGAGTGAATCAAGCTGCTGCTGCTGCTGACCTGTGAAGTGAACTGCCAGTTTCCAGACAACACAGACAGGAGTTTTTCCAAAGAAACTTTCTAAACAGTCCCAGTTCCCCAGTATTCTTCCTCCCCTCCCTCCGTGTCCTTTCTTTCCCACTTCCTATCATGGATGGGGTGATGGGCTACAAGGGTGATTAAAGTGTTCAAGAACCATCATTAAAAATAAGGTTTGAAAAAAAATTAAAGTTACAGCCCTCCCCTTTTACACCAGTTACAAAGAAAAGAAAGGAGGCATGTTTGCTAAAACAGTAAGGACACTTAAGCGGCTCCCGAGGCTGGCCAAGGCCAAAACACCATCACCACCAAAACAAATTATAGGCGATTTTATAGACAAGTTTTTTGTACATCTACTCAAGGTAGATGCATCTCAGGCAATGCTGCATATTTGAAGTTTTCCTTTGAAAGGTAGTATACTTCACACTTTCTCACGAACACCCTAGAAACATTTCTGGAGATGAAGCAAGGGATATGGAAAAAGGAAACTAATCCTGGAGCACAGTTGATGAGCCAATTAATTCTTTTAGGTGTTGACACGGGAAAAAAAAAAGGACTTTAGTTTCCTCTCAAATGGAAAAATCAGATTTATTTTTTAACATTAAAAGTATACTTGCCGCAGCCCGGAGCCATGGTGATATCTATAACCCATGCTGCCACTGAAAATCATGTGGATGTCCATTGACCCTGCTGTCACCTAAAGCCAAGTTAATGTCCATGGGCTGGGGACACTGCTGCTATCTGTGGCCCCATTCTTCAACTGAAGACCATGGTGTCGTCTGTGGTTCATGGTGACCTAGTAGGGCAGGTAAATATCTGTGGTCTGTGCTGTCACCAGATACCGAGCAGAAGTCCATGATCCGTGTTCCTGCTGACTGTAAAAACCAAGGCAACTTCTCCTGCTGTGGTATCAGTGACTGCAGACTTACAACTGAGGAAGAGACATTGAAGTCTTCTCAGAAGGCCCCAGTCCCAACATCACCACCCTGCCGGCCCCCAAAGAGCAACAATCTAGACAGGAAACAATGGAAGAGAACTCTTACAGATTGTGATAAGTTTGTGGTAGTGTACCTTTCCACAGTAGATGATTTCTGACAAGAGAGAGAGTGGGAAAGGACTCACTCTTCTTTAGGGACTGACCCCAGGGAATTTGAGGATGGTCCAATGAGTATATGGAGAACACAAATTGAACTTTTAAAACTCCATTTTTTTTTTCTGAGGAGGAGCCCACAAATTGGGCAGACCTGAGAGAACTGGGAAGTGGGGGTTATTGGAGTGCAATGTGTGAACTTCCTAAATAATCAGTTGTGGAGCGCTGCTGCCGTGCCTTAAAGATGGTGCCTGCCATTCTTCTGCTAAGGAGTAAACAAGTCCTTATTTGGCAAGAGGGTTGCACCTGCCAGTGGTCTGATCTTTCGTCATGAGGCTATAGCCAATGATAGCGCAAGACGTGGTATGGGCTCATGGGCAGTCCTACGAAGGGTATTTAAGCAGCACTCACAGATCATTCGGGGGGGCACACCCTTGATTCTCACGTAACTAACAGCTCCTGAGTAAACTGTTGCTGGAAGGAACTGGTGTGCTAGTCTTTCTTCCCTGCTGGCCAGGGTGATCGGCGTGGCACAACTGGTGGCCCAGACAGGGAGTTTCCTGCTAGATTTCCCCGAGTTCCAGAACCGGTAGCAGACAGGGAGATTGAGATCGGAAAGTGGCCGGTAAGTGGGGCCCGTCAGTGGTAAGGTCCTCAGAAGGAGGCTTCATCTATTAAGGTCCTCGGAAGGAGGCTTCATCTATTAAGGTCCTCGGAAGGAGGCTTCATCTATTAAGGTCCTCGGTAGGAGGCTTCATATATTAAGGTGCTCAGAAGGAGGCTTCATATATTAAGGTCCTTGGAAGGAGGCTTCATATATAAGGATCTCGGGAGTAGAGACAATAAAATAAGGTCTCCGGGTTGGAGCAATAAAGACCTGGGAAGTAGAGGCTATAAAGAGTAGTGAACTGAAAGTAACAGAAAAGTAACAAGGAAGGGGTAACAAAGGTAACCATGGGCGCTTTGTATTCAATTTTTCTGGCTCTCCTAGAGCTGTTAATGTTAAACTCAATTTTTTGACTCTTTAAGAACTGTTAAGATCTGTGTAGAAGCTCGTTAAGAACAAAAATGGAAGATCACCGCTGTTTTAAGGCTGTGAAAGAGCTGCCTTCAGCAAGCAGCCCTATGCCGGGGTGGGTGAATTCAGCTTGGGAGATACTAGCCACCTGTTTCTGGTTGATGTTAACCCTGGCAGCAGCTTGGTATCCCTGGGAAGCCCAAGACCTTAGGGAACTAAAG
>NW_022196896.1:121906066-121927247 GCF_008632895.1 Mastomys coucha
CACTGCACATGGGATGGGTGTCCAGCCTGTTTCCTGGGACTCAGCTCTTGCACCTGGTGGGCTTTGCCAATTGTACCCAGTAGAGTGAGTGCCATGGTTTAAGCCTGTCTGCCCTTGATCGTGAGATCCTACATAATGGAACTTGCTTGATCGAGCAGTAACTGCTCATCCTATTAAAACAAAAAGGGGGAACTGTGGAGCACTGCTGCCGCGCCTTAAAGATGGTGCCTGCCATTCTTCTGCTAAGGAGTAAACAAGTCCTTATTTGGCAAGAGGGTTGCACCTGCCAGTGGTCTGATCTTTCGTCATGAGGCTATAGCCAATGATAGCGCAAGACGTGGTATGGGCTCATGGGCAGTCCTACAAAGGGTATTTAAGCAGCACTCACAGACCATTCGGGGGCACACCCTTGATTCTCATGTAACTAACAGCTCCTGTGCTAGTCTTTCTTCCCTGCTGGCCAGGGTGATCGGCGTGGCACAATCAGTAAAGTATTTTGTTAAAATAGAAAAAAAAATGTTTCCCTAAAACACTTGCACTTTATTCTCAACTGTGGGTTTCAGACCTTGAGGTTAACATTGTTTGCATGAAAATATATTGTTCTTTCATAAATAAAAGACTCAGAGAAATAATGCTATTAGCATGTTTCAACCATGACATTTGTAAGTTATAGTGATATAATCTCATTTGTGTAGATGTTATATGATAGTATTCTCCATAAACAGTAAAAGCTATCCGTATATCTTATGCATATAAAATACTCTTGATATTTTAATTTAACTAAAAATGCATGCTTTATTAATAATGGTGTTAACTTTCTAATGGTAGCCTTTTCATTGATATGGAACCTGTAATAGCAACTTTGAGACAGAAACAAATGTTTCCAATGAAACAATTTTCAAATGGTAAGCCTGTGATTGAGACAAAACCTTCTATCAATCAGTAACACTTCACATAATAGCAATTTTAAGACAGAAGCAAATTTTTACTACCTGTCTCATTCTTTCATTACATAGAGACAAAGGTGATTGCTGACATGAAATTGAGAGCTGATGAAGCAGTATGAAGCTTAAAATTTTTGGAAATTTTTCAAACTACTTCCTGAAGGAAAGTCTAAATCCAAGTAAGAAAATTACATATTAATATTTTAACAGGAGGTTATCACCATTAAAAATAATTTCCAAAATATAAGTTGGTCAAGTAATTTAAAAATTAGAGATGTGTATTAGTGCTGGAAATAAAAGATTCTGCCTACTGTTCAAATAACTCACTGAAGAACACAGTGATATTCCAATTCAAGTATATGAAATGTCACATTCAATGCCTAACATGTTATTATAATGTATGTGATATTATTCTTATTGTGAATAGTTATTATCACATTCAGTTTAGCCTGGTTATGAATCATAGTATAAAAAACACAAGTATAACCTCTTACTAAATTTTGATTAAAATTATATCACTTTCAATCTTCCAAGTCCTTGTTCCAGTCCAACCCAGGTGCAATCCCCTTCAAACTCTCCCACACTGCCTTCCTCCTCCTCCCACAATGCCTTCTTACTCCTCCCATTCAGCTTTCCTACTCTTCCCATGCTCCATTCTTAAACTGATTGTCTTTTAATTTGATTATTATTCCTACACACACATGTGCATGCATGCACACAAGTGTATATGCATTTACAAATATATAAATACAATCTTCTGGGTTTATTTTTATTGTTTGTATGCATATCGTCACAGTATTTACAGCTTGTATTAGATAAACAATAAAGGGTCTCATCCCTGAGACCAATTCTCCCTCTTCCAGCAGTCAGTAGTTGCCTGTAGTTCTTTCTGTACTGCTGGGACCTCAGGTACTTTTCTCCCTTCCACATTCATACAGCTATTGATATGCACTTTAGCTGACAATGCTCCCCACAAGAACCAAAGACTCTAGTGCCAGACATTAAAATGCCCTTTTGAATGGTTGGTCAAGATAGTTTAAGTGACTCCTAGAACAACATGGACTACTGGTATTACCCTTGTTTGTCTCTAGGAGGTTGAGGCATAACCGGTGTTGCTAAAGACCCTGTTTACTTAAGACACAGAACTAAGATTATTGGATTATATCTAAGCTGGAAGCCTCATGGTCATGCTGCAGTGTGACCAGAAAATTAAATGCAAGGTAACAAAGGAGGGAAGCAGTTAAGAGTCCTACTCATATACAACAGCTATGAATCTCAACAGTGACCAGCATGGTAGCTATAAACTTATGAACAGTAGCATTCAAATGTCGGTGGTGACCATGGCTGTCTAATTATTGGACATAGGGCATATTTGAAAACAAGGAAATCAATGCCTGGTACTAAAAGCTGAGCCACCTTCCAGGATGTAATAAGACCAAGGATCTAAATCTGCATTTGGAAGTTTCTCCTTAGCCTTAGATTACACACAGCAAGAATTTCATCCAAATTTTAACTAGCACCTATCCAAAAAAATCTTGTACACTGAGCTTATAGTTACTCCATTTTTGCAAGACCAAAATGAGCTAATTAAATCTAATTAATTATAGTCTTTACTTGTTTTAAAGATGCTTTATCAAAACTACAATATAAACTGAAGTTCTAGTTGATTCCTGTGTTGCATTTCAATTTAATATGCAAATAAAGGAGGACTGGCATTTAAAGTGAACATAAAATGTGATCTAAGCAGCTCTCCCAAAGACCATCAGAGCCATTTTGATTCCATGCATTAAAGGCACTGATCTTATTCACAGAAGAGCTGGCTGTGCAGGACCTATCTCTCAGTGCTTCTAATAATTTATTTTTAAAGTTTTAGTTTGACTTTTACAGTAACATCAGAAAAAACAAACTATGTATCTCATTCATTAATTCTGAGTCAAAGAGAAAATACAAGATTTCACTTCTGCAAATATTTGGTCGATACACATTGCTGTAGGGGAAAACAGATTTGTAAGGTCCTTCCCTTTGTCTTGCTTTACTCCTTTTTGTCTTGCCAGGACACAAGAACCTATTTCCAGACATTTTCATTTTCAGAAATACAGATACAAAATGCTGTAATAGTTTTATAACTACTACCCAGCAATAACACTTTTTCCATTTCTATTGGCCAACAGTTTTACACACTTAGTTAATTTTAGTTCTATTCAAGCCTAACGACCTCCCTCACACACCTCCTACTCCCTCCATCACTTTGCTGATCAACGAATCCCCATCTTGTTCATATGTCTTCTTTTTCTCTGTGGCCCACTGAGTTTGTAGCTATTTGTTTATGTAAGGTTAGAAAGTTATTCCATGGAACAACAACAATTTATCAGTAGCTACCATTGAAGATAATGGTAGTCCTTTCTTAACATGCTTAAGTTATTTAGCAAGCGGGCAGGGGGAAAATCTTATGTCCTGTCCCACCCCTCAGGATAAAATGCTGATGCACTCTGTCTGCCAGTCTTCTGTAGATGACTTAGCTATAGTGAGGCCTTGGGTGGAGCAGCTATATGGTTTTCTGCAGACATGTCTTACTTGGCACATCTCCCCATCCTCAGCCCTTACACGCTTTCCATACTCCTTTATGTAAACTGGGGATTCAGTGTTGTGGCCATCTCAACTGGAGACAAGCACTCCATCATCACTTACTCTCAGCATTTTGGCTAGTTATATATATCTCTGCATTAACTATATGTGACATTTAATTTCATTGTATCTAGAGTCCTTTGCCACTAGTAAATTATCACTGAAACAAACTTCCTCAAAAAAGTAAGATAGACAAAATCAGATGCCAAGTACTTCTCTTTTTTTAATAGATATTTTCTTTATTAACATTTCAAATGATATCTCCTCTCCTGGGAGTTACCCCTCCGAAAAAATATAAAAATCCAAAAACTAACCCTATTTCCTTCCACCTCCCCCTGCTCACCAAGCCACCCTCTCCCACTTCCTGGCCCTGGCATTCCCCTACACTGGGGCATAAACCTTCACAGGGCCAAGGACCTGTCCTCCCATTGATGACATCCTCTGCTATACATATGCAACTGGAGCCATGAGTCCCCCCATGTGTGCTCTTTGGCTGATTGTTTAGTCCCTGGGAGCTCTGAGGGTACTAGTTAGTTCATATTGTTGTTCCTCCTAAGGGGCTGCAAACCCTTCAGCTCTTTGGGTCCTTTTTCTAGCTCCTTCATTGGGGACCCTGTGCTCAGTTCAATGGATGGTTGTGAATCTCTACTTCTGTACTAGTCAAGCACTGTCAGAGCCTCTCAGAAGACAGCTGTATCAGGCTCCTTTAAGCTAGCACTTGCTGACATCCATAATAATGTCTGGGTTTGATGACTGAATATGGAAAGGATTCCCAGGTGCAGCAGTCTCTGCTCCATCATTTGTCTCTCGACTACTTAGATGGGTATTTTGTTCTCCCTTCTAAGAAGGAAGGAAGGAAGCATCCACACTTTGCTCTTCCTTCTTCTTGAGTTTCTTGTGGTTTGTGGATTGTATTTTGGGTATTCTGAGCTTCTGGGCTAATATCCACTTATCAGAGAGTGCATGCCATGTGTGTTCTTTTGTGATTGGGTTACCTCACTCAGGATGATATTCTCCAGATCCATCCATTTCCCTAAGAATTTCATAAATTCATTGTTTTTAATAGCTGAGTAGTACTCCATTGTGTAGATGTACCACATTTTCTGTATCCATTCCCCTGTTGAGGGACATTTGCAAATACTTCTATTCCTTGTGCATAGAACAAGTTAAAGGGAACTCTTGTTGGGCAGTGGTGGTGCATTTTTCAGTACTGAACACTGGGTGTTCTGAGATGTTTCTAGGTTCTTACAGGTATAATTAAATTTATTGACATATAAAGTCATTTTCCTTTGGCTCTTATGTTTGTCTGTATCATGACTATAGTGGTTACTTAATATATGTTTTACCTCTGTCTGTATAATTCTTTGACTTTTGTGACTTTAGCAGTTAACTTAAAAATAGGAATTTGGTTGACTTTGAAATTATATTACTCTAGTTTTGACTTGCCCATCACAGACTTAGCTTTATCAACCTTACTTTTTTTTGCATGATATGAATATGCTTAACTGTGTAAAAGGTATCAATTTGTACATTGTAACACTGATGTGAGCTATGTAACACTATTATTGTTAATGATAGAATAATTGCAGAGAAACCAAGCCTATATTCAAAGAAATGAGAGCTTATTTGTGGATATGTCTTATTCTTCCTATGTTATTAAATATTATCTAAGTGAAGAGAAAAGAAAGGAGATGCAAGAGATGTAGAGGATTGAAGATAAAAGTGGTATAAGAAAAGTTCAGTTTTTTCATGACTAACAGGAACTAGGACCTTCATTTCTGGCTTCACTAAATAGCAGGGCTCAGGTTGTTTTGGGAATGATATCTAACAGCCCAAGAATAACCTTGGAAAATGAAATGTTAGATCAAAGTATGTTTTCTAGCAACTTATATCTGTTTGACTGTCTAGCCTTCACTTTACTTCACTGGTCCTCAAACTTGTGCTTTTTTTTTTTTTTTTTGAGTCCTGATTCCATATCACTTCACTGTATAACACCAGCAAATAATTTATTCAATTTAAATACATCACGCTGCACTCTGATCTAAGCATAGCATGAACAACTATTCACAAGAGACAATATTTTGATGAAATTTTATAGAAAACAGAAAAACAAATAACATTTATTATGTTAGTGTATGAAAGTTCCTGATACCAATATTATTCAGAATGAAACACAATTAATATAATTGGCATAGATATTTGTCTTATATATTTTATTAGAAATTTCAAGGAAGGACATTACTATCATATATGTGTGTATATATATACATATATGTATATGTATATATATACCTAAAATATTTAAAATTAATATTTGGACAGTCTAAATAACTTCCTTTTGCAATAAATGTTAGCTTAATATATTATCTACAACAATGTACTGTCTACTGTTAAAGATAGACCTTAGTAAGTTTCTCAATGAATAAAGGAGACTGAATTTGTACATATCACATATGTAATTAAAAATTCAAGATGTAACAGTCATACCCTCCCTCTCAGTACTTCAGGTGTAGAACTCAGAATTTGAGGTCATCCTGGGATGATATCTTATGGTTTCTATTGCTGTAATGAAGCACCTTGACCAAGAAGTTGGAGAGGAAAGGTTTATTCAGTTTATACGTCGACATTGCTGTTCATCACCAAAGGAAGTCAGGACTGGAACTCAGACAGGGTAGGAACCTGGAGGCAGGAGCTGATGCAGAAGCTATGGAAGGGTGCTTCTTACTAGATTGCTTCCCATAGCTTGCTCAGCTTGCTTTCTTATAGAACCCAGGACCACCAGCCCAGGGATGGCATCATTCATGATAGGCTGGGCCCTCCCCCATTCATCACTAATTGAAAAAATGTCTTAGAGCTGGATTTCAGGGAGGCAGTTCCTCAGTTGAGGCTCGTTTCTCTGTGATGACTCAGGCTTGTGTCAAGTTGATTCACAAAACTATCCAGTACAGATGCAGAAAATGTTTCACTCTGCAAAGCCCTGTCTCTAAAAGTAAAAAATAGAAAAAGGAAGGAAAGCTGAGAATAGAGTTTGAAGGTGGCAGTGAGAATAACCTCTGAACAAGCCTGATGACTTGTGCTTGATCCCTGGCTCTTACAGGGTACTAGGAGAAATTTGAAGTTCACAAGATGGCCTCTGACAGACACACACACACACACAGAGAGAGAGACACACACATGTGCACACACAGAGACACAGAGCACATATATATAATTAAATATTTTAAAGAATCTTATTACTAAAACCCCCAAAATATATAATTGTATACTTTAAAAACTAGGTTCACAAAATAAAGATAAAAATCTTTATCTATAATTATTACAGTAATGGATATAGTGCAATAATATAGATGAATTGGAAAAATAGCTCTCTTTCCTATATTCATGGTAGTAGCAATGCATTATTTTTAACAATAGTCCTGATTCCCAGACTGTCCAAAATTATGGGTTAAGAAAGTCTCTTCAAAGATTTATCATCACAGTTTCATGTGAAATGCTGTGACTGGAATTCTGATGTGTATGAAATGTAAAATCGCATTTTCTATAACGGTGACAGTACTGTTCAAGGTTCCATTGTGCTCAATGCAATGAGGACATTTCCTCTTGACAAAATGAGCAAGTCTTTGAATGTAAAGTTCAGTGCATTTATATGAAATCCTTTGAGAGGAAAGGTAAATGCCACATCTTCAGAGCACCTATTTTCTGTTATTAGCAGGCAACTCAAACACGCTGACCACAGTGTCAACACTGGCTGCACTACTGGAAAGATTACATTGGCAGTGCCCTCACAAGGATGCAAGATTTCAGCAAGAAAAGATCATTGATGCAATAATGTCCTGCCCCTCAGTTGACCAAGGGGCGGGGGCGGGGGGAGGAATGCTGTTCATTTTCTACTGCTGTTTTTCTTAGTACAATAAACATAGTAGTTTAACCAATGTAGGCTTAACTTTCATATTTCTGAAGGTCAAACCTGACATGGGTCTCATCCACTGAAGCTAAGGCAGTGTGGTATTTTTTCTGCAGATCCCAGGGGAAAGTTTCACTCCCTGCTTCCCTGGATTAACACACTCTGACCTTGCATGATGGAGCTGAGATCTCTGCTTCCTGACTGTTCACCAGTTGATGTTTTCCCAGGCATCCCAAACCTGCCTACATTTCTTAGATTTTTCTCTTTCTCCTTTTTAAACCCACAAATAGGAAATGTTACTATATAGTTTAAATTTCACCTCTTTCCTGCTCCATACCATCTCTGTGGATTAAAACGGCTTCTTTCTTTACCTTGAGGAATTGGCTAAATACATTGAGCTGACCTAACAACTCAGGATGTTCTCTGATGCTCAAGGTTAATATTCTATCTCTTTGGCAAAGCCCCTTTCACCATACAAGGCATAACATGCCTACCTATAAAAACCATTGAACAAACATTTTAAGAAAACTACTGCAAGTTTATGCATAGTGTATAAAATAAACAGCATAGCAATTTTATGGACTAAGCAATTATAATATGTTTACCCTAAGAAAATACATTTTTCATATCCTATAAAAACTTAGCATATGCATTATACCTTCCGGTGCTGGTAACAGATGTGTTACTACTCACACAATTTAAAGATTTTTTTTTTTAAAAAATGGAAAGTAGGAAGGCAGAGCTTTAACAAAACCTACTAACAATTATACAAAAGTACTTCATACATCTTATAAATACATAGTCTTCTTCAGAAAAGTTGAGTTAATAGGATTCATTTATTTTCATCTGGGTGTTCTCAAGTCTTTTCTTCAAATGCCCATTATGCTATATTTTTTGTAATACACAGATTAGAATTATTAGAGGAATTTTGTTATTTGGTTAGCTTCAAAGGTAGAGGCCATAAAGCTCATCAGGCAAAGATGTTTTTATTTTTTCTTTCCTACTATAAAGCTCTGTGTTGGTCATTGAACATTATATTTATTGATTTGCTGTCTTCATTAGAAAATGGAGAAAATATATCCAATCAATTTGTGTTTTATTCTATTCTGCCATTTGAGATAATTTTGAAAATTTATTTTGGAAATTATCTAGATTTGTTTCCCTTAGAAATGAAACAATATATTTTTGGCCTCCTAGTATTAATCATCCACAGTTACCTGAAGTAAAAACTTGAGACCCAGTCTCAGCTAGAGGTTTAATAACAGAAACATTTATTTTTGAAGACATCTTCATGTATATAACAAGTAGTAGGTGTGAAAATTTGAATAATGTACTGATATCGCTAGTTCTATATTTCACCTGAAATTATAAGAATAGTCTACAAGAACAAGAAGATGTATTGTCCAGTAATTCTGTTACTGGTGAGATATAGTTAGTTTAAGAGCTTGACATCCTTGGAAAGATAATATAATGAACCCAGTTGTTGGTATATTTACTTATGTTCTTCTGTTCTGCTTAGAACAGAACTTTTAAGTATCTTATCTGGAAAACTAAAATATAAATTTTCTCTTATTTAACATGAAAACTAGAATCGAAACCCATTGAGATGATTCGTAGATGCCAAGCTGATTTCTGAAAATATACATGAGACTCACTTGAGGTTTCTCTAAGACATTTACTGTAATTATAATGTCATCCTTTGTAGATTAGTGCAGATTTCATTTCTCATCAGTAACATCTTTGACCTTTGTTCAAGAAGACTAGCACCTAACTGAATTGTTCATTCCCATTTGAAAATCAGTTGTTCATTTCTCAGGACGCAATTTTACATGAATATATGTTGGTTAATGAACATACTTGTGATGATATTTTTATATTCAGTAATATTTTAGATATTTCAGATATATGATAATACATGCATGTGGGGCAAGGGGACCATGCCAACAGACAGAAGACTTGGTAAGGTTGAAGCAAAAGCCCTGGAAATTTTTATAATTGAAAACAGTAAGCATTGGAGCCAGCTTCCGGCCAGGATCTACCTGTCTGGGAACTCAAAACCGCAACATCCCATTGAGAGGACCGTAACAACCAGTCACATGACATAAAAGCCTAGAGTTCTCCAAGCTAATGAGGTATCTAAATCTAAGTGTTTATCCAATGAACTTCCTCCAGGGCATCCCTTCTGACAAAAGGTATTTAATCCCTGGTTCAGCCTGAGAACAAAGTATGCATTCACAGCTGCCATAAATAAAGCATTTGGACTGGCAAGGATCGTCTTCTTCATCAAGGATAGCTGCTGTGGGGTTGGGGGATGTTGAGGGCAGGCCTACATCATAAAGAGCTCCACCTAAATCTCCCAAAGAAAGCCTCTTTTCTATCCATCCTGTACTTTAGACATTGACTCAGAACCGAAAGGGATCCCTCAGACCCAGACATCCCCATCCGGCCTGGTGCGGAAGGGAGGCATAGACTCTGGAACTACCATTTTCAACCCCTCATGGTCCCCAGCAGCATCTGGGTACACAGGCAACTGAGAACTAAAACATCCATCCCAGCTTCAACTGTTTTTTTTTTTTAATTTGGGGAAACATGGGCTTGGATCCCTTATCTTGGGCTGTGTTCTGCTTTCAATGAGCAGCATGCCAGCTGCGCTCTGCCATCTCAGCAGTTAGACAGACACACACCCTGACACGTGTTAACAAATGCATCACTGCCTCAGCATTTTACAAGTAAAATTGATGTAATTGATTTAAATTAATACCCCATAATTGATATCTGTTGTGGTACTTTTCTATCATTGTACGAAGACACCATGACCGAATTTATGTATATATATATATATATATATATATATATATATATATATATATATATATATATATATATATATACATATATATATATACATAATATATATATATATTCTATTGCATTATTAAACCTTGTAAACAGCAGCTTGTGTGTAACAATGTGGAAGGAAGACATTACATTGAAAGAGATAAAAAATAGACACAGATAAAATAGCACACTGCATGATATCATTTATGTGCATAATCTAAGACAATCATGCTCATAGAGGCCAGGAGTAGAAGAGTTGTTACCCAAAGCTTCAGAGAAGAGTAAATGTGGACAAAGTCAAAGGATACAAACTTGCTATTATACATCTATGAATCTAATACATAATATAGGAGGTATGAGTAATATTGTATTGTATGCTTCAACTTACTACATATAAACACACACACACACACACAATGTGAGGTGATATGTATGTTAAGTAGCTTTACTGCAAGAATTATTTCACAATCCACTTATATAAAATCATGACATTAGATCTTAAATATGTTGTCAATTATATCACAATTAATCTCAGACAATTTTTAAGGAAACTCTACTAGAGTTTGTTGAAGAGTTGACTCCAGAAGTATCTCTAGTTCCAGCATCATTAGCAGTAGCTCCACATGAGATCCTGATGTTGACTGTAAAATTCTCATGGAATTTTCAATGCTATTCCAAAATGTCTACTTATTTATGAAAGTGTTTATTTTCATTATCCATGAAAATAGTATTAACCTTTCTCTTTCTAAAATAGTTGGGAGTTCCACAGACAGATCAAATCGATTCAGGACCTCATTGTTATTATTTGTGTGTGCACGTGTGTGTGTGTGTGTGTGTGTGTGTGTGTGTGTGTGTGTGTGTGTGAGACATATGTTTCACAATCAGTCTCATATAATATTGTGCTTACAAAGGAAAAAAGTATTTGTGTGCATGAACTCATTCGCACTCATGATATATGTGAACTATTTCTGGATAAACTCTGAAGGAAAGCATAGAACCCACCATGAAGGGAAAGATTTATTTAGACTACTGGCAATGAGAATTTGGGTTATTTTTTTAATGTTTAAAAATAAATTATTTCAGTTCATACAGGTGAGTGAAATGTTGATTTAAAAGCCATCTTTTTATGTACTTAGTCAAGCGGGTATCTGAAGTTAGTTTCTATTTTTAATCATGAAGTATATTACTTGCATAATAGAAATGAATCAGACATTTTGAGATGCACACAAAAATTAAAACTTTTACTTCATGCTTCATCTTAACTTTTTGTACAGGAATTTTGTTATAAGATAAACAGTTCAGTTTTGTTTTACACTTGATATTTTAGCATACTTAGCCTTGACAATAGATATGATAATTATATCATTTCATAGATCATTTGTTATTGTTAAAACTATTTTTACTCTTATTCATCATACCAAAATCTATTTTTACAACAGAAGTTTATGCTTATGTTATTGTTTAAAATACAACATCTTTATTTAGGTCATAAAATTCAGAAAAGTAATATCCAAAGTGGCCAAAAGATATGTGTTTAATAAAGAAAACATGCAATGCCCCACCTCATTTCCAAATAGTTTTTAAAAGAAGAGTTCAGATTGTAAATGTGCTCTTTTAGTAGGTATAAGATTCTTAAAATGAAGTTCACCTCTGACTCAAAATATTGATAATATTTTATGTTAGTAGATGCACTATAATCTCTATTGAGCAGGAAACAATTCACCTATCCTGGTTTGGTATTTTGTTTTAATTCATACTTTACTCATATACACATAAAACTATATTTTCTCAAAACTTTCTTAGGAATTGTTTTCTGATGATATTCTTCATAGACAATTCAATTAATACAGCTGTAAAGATCAATCAACTGTTTTCTGAATATTTGTGCTTATCAGAAACACAATAGAAACAACTATGTAATATTCTATTTATGCCTACAAATTTTATCCTATCTTCTGACAGAAGAGAAACATTATCTAGTATTTTGTCCAAGTTAGACATTTATGTTTTATTCAACAGAGATATATTTGTCATGTTTCAAGGCTTGAGCATTGTCTTATATTTATTCAAATGTTTTTCAAGGCTATTCTAAAAGAGAGCTAACTAATATTTCAAATTACCTCTTGCTATTTATATGTCCTATTTCTTTCTATTTACTTGGGGCTTAGCCAAGACTTCTCTATTGAAAGTTTTAGAAAAATGGTATTCTTTTTTTAAAAAAATGCAATTATGTATTTCAATGCAGCTGCAAGAATTTGGTTTTGTTTGTTGGGAGTATCAAACACATATTGAGAGAGATGCGTTTACAACTTCACTGAAAATGAAGTGTGTTAAATTAGTATCTAACCATATAGTACTCACTCCAGTTGCCATTGCTTGCTTCCCTTTTCAATATAATGAACATTCATTTTCAATTCAAATGTCAGGTGGCTCTGTACATTTCAAATTTGTCTTGAGATGTCTTGGAAGACCTCTTTATTTGCTTTAGCCCATATTAAGGTGGCAGGTTCATGATAATCTCATCTGGCACAATGTACACATTACTTCCTAAATCTGACATCTAGCACTGCCTGAAAAATTGTGCCTCAGAAGATGACTGGTGTATAATTTTTAGAATGAAACATGTGACACATTATAAACAATTATTTAGTATTTACCTTTCAACATCGATCATCTTGATGCTTTGGGAGAAAAGTTGGTTATAAAGTAGCAAACTTTGAATGTAAAAATATGAAATAGTTGTCTCTAACATACATACATAATATTTTTGGTTTTTTAATCATAGTGGAATGATGGTAAAGAAGAATATAAGTACTCAAATGACCAAATATAGGAAATTTTAAAGGGATGCTTCTTAGGGAAGAGAGAGAAAGGTATAGAGAGGACAAGGAGAGAGATTGGTAAAATAACAGTGGGTGCATGAATATTCATATGCAGGTTTAATGAAATGCTCTCATCTAGGTTGATGATGATCTTTTCAAAAGGCAAAGACTACAAAACAAAAACTTCATGGCAGACATGGGAGGCACTCTTTTGAGGTGTTAGTCAGATCTATCTTAGGAACTTCCAAAACTACATTCAGGCTATTGCTATTGCCCTTTGTCAATCTCAATAATAGCACCTAAGTCTCTATTGCTGAATATTCAATGATTTCAGAAAGAGAGCTATGAGACATTAGGTTGGAACTGACCTCAATAGTGTGGACTAACTTTCATGGTACCACAAGGTTCCATACAAGCTTCCAAAGGAGGGAAGCCACTCATAATCTTACTCTGTTATGACACTTAGGAACCACATAAATTTTCAGCATAAGACTATAACCCTGTGGTTGTGGTATTAGCACATATACATTGTCAGTAACCAACAGTCCTCTAATAAGACTAAAGATCCACACAAGAGGGATACCATACCTTTTTGTGTATTTTAGTTAGGAATACAATTGCTGTGATAAAACATCATGACCAAAAGCAATTTGAGAGGAAAGATACTAATGGAATTTTTAGCTTTTGAAAATATGAATGCTGAATTCAAAGAAGTGATCAGACCACTGAGCAAAAGGTCAGCATCAATACATGTATGGATTAGAAATACAGCTGATATTAGAGCTCATTCAGCTAATATGCCCTTAATAGAAGATGCCATCACTAATGGTGTGGAGACCAACCAAACTCTCAAATGTCTTAATTGTGATGAGCAAGTTCATTTCAAAAGAAGTTGCAAAGCAAACAATATTAATTCTAAAAGGCAACCTATGCCTTTTAGGATATATATTAAAAAAATGTGGTAAAGGCCAATATTGGATTAGTGAATCAACAACAGACAAATGGAGTAACCCCTTCTCAAAAACTCTCAGGATGCCACTCCCAGGCCACATTACCAAACTGCAAAATACTCTTCCACAAACAATTAAGCACTACTGCTCTGAAAACAGACATTTTAAGATCAGATAGCAGATTCAAAATGAATTCTAAAGGTAAATCAAAAGCTGGAAAGTAGCCAAACACCAAATGAATATTTTGGCAAACTTCTAGATGATCAAAGGCCAAAACTAAAGGTGTATATAAATAATATTTAAATGGAAAGAATGATCAACACTGAAGCAGATGTCACCCTTATTACTCCAAAATCTTGACCTCCAGGGCCACTTCAAGAAGTAAATATCCAGTTCAAAGAGTTGGGACTTTGTCTCAGATAAAACTATGGAAAAGATGGCTTATTGTATAGGGCTTGAAGGTCAAATAGGAAAATGGCCATACATGGAAGATATAGCCATAAACTTATGTGTAATAGTTTTGTTACTACTATGGAAAGCACAGATTAACAGTCATACACAGTAAGATTAATGGGGCAAAGAACCTGTCACCAGATCAGTTATCATGTGCCCTAGCAAAAAACTCAATATTGTAATTCTGCTAATGAGACAGAATATTAAACTGACTTCTAATCATATATGTGTATGTGTATATGAGTTTTTGCATGTACATATACATACATACAGATAAATGTATGTGTGTATATCTATACATGTCTGTATTGCAGTACATGGAGGTTACCACTGATACCTCCAAATGATCAATGTGCAAAGAACAAGAAACTACTAAAATTCCTGGTTCAAATGGGGCATCTGGATCACAACCCTTCTTCCAATTGCTTAGATATTTCACTGGAGGAGGAGATGTAAAAAATGTGGCCTTGGAAGAGGCCAAGAAGAAAGAAAGTGCAAGTTGAGTTGGTATAGAAGAATGTGATTATTGGATGAATTAGGAAATGTGGTGAGTATGGACAAAATTTTATCTTAGCCTATTGCTGTAAAGAGACACCATGATCAAGTCAACTTATAGAAGAAAGAATTTAATTAATGGCTTGCTTACAATTTCTAGAGGTGTAAGCAATGATCATCATGGCAAAAAAAAAAAAAAAAAAAAAAAAAAAAAAACCAAAAAAAAAAAAAAAACTAAGCAGGCTTGACACAACATTTTAGTAATAGCTAAGAACTTTACAACTTAATCTTCTGCCAACAGGTAGAGAAAAAGAAACACTGATCCTGGTGTGGGTCTTTTAAAACATCAAAACCCACCCTCAGTGAAAGAACTCCTGGAACAAAAGTCTACTTCCCCCAATAAGGGCACACTCCTAATCCCTCCAAAGAGTTCATCAGTTGTGGACAAAACATGCAAATATATGTAAATTATTATGCAAAACATTCTCATTTATGCCACACCCATAATGAAAATCTCAAAGAACAAGTAAGAACAAAAAAGACAGCAGCAATGGATAACCACAATGGAAGAATAGTCTGCAGACACAACAAGGCTGTTGCATATAGGAAGTTACAATGATTGTAACAACAGACACAAGACGTGGGTAAAATGATACAAGATAAAATACTATCATGGAAAAGCTATGTTAGCACTAATCTCCACCCTTAGCTTCTGAGATATTGACAGCTACCAGGAAAGGCATATTTTACGTGTGTATCCCCTGGTATCATGCATGATCCAGGGGATGACCCTGTACCAAAAACTACATCAGCAGCACAAATGAGTCTCAATGTGTTTAAAATAAAAGAGAACATAAATTTAAAGATGTGGGTGGAGGAAGGTGGACATGGGAAGAGTGGGAGATATAAGGGGGAATTTGATCTAAATACATGGTACGTCTATAATTCACAAAGAATTAATTAAAACATTTAAATTAATTAAAACGTTAACTCTAGCTCCCTGGTAGAGACTATATCAAGGCTATACCTAATATTACTATTTAATAACCCAGATAATTATCAGAAATTTGTTTTTAATAGCAAGTTAAATAAATCAATTTTTTACATTCTATTGAAAATCAGATCAGTACTCCCCCTAGAGAGCCTCTTTCTCCTGGAGGTTAGACATTGCTTCATGATTGCATTACTGTAATGTCTGAATCTCAGTGAAGATAGCTTTCCTCATTAGACTCTCAGCATTGCTCATTCTCATAGAAGTTTATAAAAGCAATGGCAAGTATAGAATTAGATCACTCCTCTATTCCAGTCTCTCCAACAGCATTTTGTTAGTTATAGAAATTAGTGATACAAAGCAGCTAGAGTCATGATCCTCCAAATAAAAACAAAGACTCCCATGACTCCACACAGAAGAAAACTGAAACCATCCCAATACAAAGCAGGCATTATGAAGATGATATGTATTAACTTGCATAAACAGAGAATAAAAACAGAGGTAAGTAATAGAACTATGTTGTAGCTACAAAGGCTAATTCTACAACTCCTGTGTAAAGAATTAGCAAAATAAAAATAATTGTTACATCTCAACAATATGGTGCTACACTATTTCTTTCTGCTTCATAGTTTGCAAGTCCCTAACATCAATTACTTGTGAGAAGCAGCAGAATTCCCAGATAATTATTGCATGTGTCCATGTAGATAGATTCAAAGGCTACAATTAGTGGTTGAAATTGATTTGGTTTTGACAGGTATTGGTTGACATAAGAGAAAAGAGCCAGGCTTCTGTCTTTAGAACAGTATTTCCCATCATGAGTCTTGATAGTGGGAATTGCACCTGTTTTGTGTGACCCCAGAGGGTATGTTTCACTGAATGCTCAGCATACTTCTTGTTTCAAATTAAGTATTTAGCTATGATTCAGAAATTCAAATCAGCCATGTACAGGAACTTGAGAGAGCAAAATTTAAAGAAAAGATAAGTATAAATTTGTGTTAAATCATGAAATAGTTATGTTTTATCATTAATACTTTTAAAAGAATGACTTCTGCTTACAAGCAGTTTGATGGACTTACTATGAAGAAATTGAGTTAATAAAACTAAACTATAGCCAAACATAAAAGGTTTCTTCACTTATGATGTCTAGGAGACATTTGACTGTCAACTATAAATATATCAGCTGAATACCAAAACAGCATGGAGGAGGAAAGAAGGAATGAGGAAGGGTGGAAGAAAGAGAGGAAGAAAGAAAGAAAGAGAGGAAGGAAGGAAGGAAGAAAGAAAGAAAGAGGGAGAGAGAGAGAGAGAGAGAGAGAGAGACAGAAAGACAGACAGAGAGACAGAGAGAGAAGAAAGAACTGTTCTTGCTTCTTGGTTTTTGAGTCTATGATGAGAGCTACCATTTGTGGCTTGTTACAGGTTGAAAAGGTGAGACTTTGGGATTGCTCAAGGGGTTTTAAAATAAATGACCCTTTAAATTGTCCTGAAAGTAAATTTGTTCCTTGGAACAATCTTATTCAAAACATAATACAAAAAAATGTCATAAAAACTCCCTTATTCTAGGACCCAGGAATATATAAACAGGTGAGTTTTTTTTTTTTTACTTTTTTTATTAGATATTTTCATTATTTACATGTAAATTTCTCCTTTCCCAGTTTCCCCTCCAAAAAACAAAGAAACAAACAAAAACAACAAAAACAAACCCCTGTTGCTTTCCCCCTCCCCATGCCTGCCACCCCACCCTCTCCCACTTATTGGCCCTGGCATTCCCCTACACTGGGGCACAGAACCTTCACAGGGCTGAGGTTCTCTCCTCCTATTGATGATTGAATTTGCAATAACAGGTGAGTTTTAAGGGAACATCTGATGAGTACAACATTGAAAAGCATGGTTTCCATGGTGACTTTGCTTGTTACATAGGGTGAAATATACTGGATTCTGTTCATGTAAAGAAATTCTATAAGAAACAGCTAGTGGTATGCAGACACTGAAAATCTACACGGGCTACAGTTAACAAGTACCACTCATTATAACTTGACACAGTTCAAATGTCACTAAGGTTTTTAGTGAAAAAGTTAGCTTATGATGTGTAATTTTATCTTCCATCAATAGAGAGTATAACCAGTCTATGAAATATCAATAATATAATGATCCCATCATTTTCCCAAATGTTTTAAAACATACTATATAGCAAAAACTAAGAACATAAACAACAGATACCATGACTACTTAGCATCATCAGAAGCCAATGATCCCACCACATTGAGTCCTGGATACCCCAACACACCAGAGAAGCAAGACTGGTTTAAAATCACACCTCATGGTGATGATAGAGGAATTTAAGAAGTACATAAATAACTCCATTAAAGAAATACAAGAGAACAAAGGTAAACATGTAGAAGCCCTTAAAGAGGAAACACAAAAATCCCTTAAAGAATTAAGGAAAAACACAACCCAATGGGTGAAGGAACTGAACAAAATCATCCACGATTTAAAAATGTGAATAGAAACAATAAAGAAATCACAATGGGAGAGAACCCTGGAGATAAAAACCTAGGAAAGAGATCAGGAGTCATAGATGCAAGCATCACCAACAGAATACAAATATAGAAGAGAGATTCTCAGGTGCAGAAGATACCACAGAAAACATTGACACAACAGTCAAAGAAAATGTAAACCACAAAAAGCTCCTAACCCAAAATATCCACGAATTCCAGGACACAATGAAAAGACCAAACCTAAGGATAATAGGTATAGAAGAGAGTGGAGAGTCCCAACTTAAAGGGCCAGTAAATATCTTCAACAAAATTTTAGAAGAAACTTTTCCTAACCTAAAGAAAGAGATGCCCATGATCATACAAGAAGCCTCCAGAACTCCAAATTAGATTGGACCAGAAAAGAAATTCTTCCTGTCACATAATAACCAAAACACCAAATGCACTAAACAAAGAAAAAACACTAAAAATAGCAAGCGGAAAAGGTCAAGTAACATGTAAAGGCAGACCTATCAGAATTACACCCAACTTCTCACCAGAAACTATGAAAGCTAGAAGATCCAGGGCTGATGTCATGCAGACCCTAAAAGAACACAAATGCTTGCCCAGACTACTATACCCAGGAGAGGGTGGGTTAGTGAGCAGAGGTAGGATGGATGCAATAGGGGGTTTTTGGAGGGAAAACCAGGAAAGGGGGTAACATTTGAAATGTAAATAAAGAAAATATCTGATTAAAACACACACACACACACACACACACACACATACACACACACACAAGAATCTAGCTATGTGTTTGAGTGTTTGAATTCCAAGGCAGGAGAGATTGTGTAGTTGTTAATGTCTTTGCTTCTCAAGCTTGAAGGTGAAAGTCTAATTTCTAGTATCCACATGAAAAGCCAGGCATGATGGGGCCCACCTGACAATTGCAGTGCTTGGGAGAAAAAGATTGAGCCCTGGGGCTCACTGGCAAGCCAACCTATAAAAACGGATAGGTAGAAACGAAGGAGTGACATCTGAGGTTGACTTCCTGCCTCCAAAGACACATGCACTTGTGAGTACCTGCACACACATGAACATGCAAACACAAACTAACTCATTAAATAAAATATATATATATATATATACTAAACTCAAAAATCTTAAAGCTTAACTGGAGGTGAAACATGCTGTCTAGCATCTATGAGTCATTCCAGCAGACTATGCGTGAACTCAAGCTCTGTCAATTAGTTTCATTTTAGTCATATCATCTAAAATTGAACTAGAAAAATAAATTGAATTTTCTGCATTTATTTATCATACTATCTTTATTTATTTATTTGTTTTGTTTCTTTGTTTTCTTTTCCCCCTTTTATGTTTTTGACTTTATTCTACTTGATTTTAGTAGCTAGTGTTTCCGTGTGCAATAAAATATCTACCCCTGTTTGAAGGGAAGTTGCCTTCTTAATCCCCATTTCCTTTGGCTGGGACAGATGGCTACACTTGCAGCCCTCAGCCACTCTCCCCTAGAAGGACAGAATTTATAACATAAGCTTAACTGCTCTCTTCCTTCTAATCTCTTCAGTAAACTTGTGAGGCAGTGAAGGGCACAAAGCCAAAATCTCAGTAAACGTTAATTTGATCATTTATTTGAAGTATTAAGAAAGAAGCTTTTCGTATGTAGTAATAGTTATCTAGTAGAATATATTCATGGGACACTATGTGACCTTATGAAATATTCACGTCAAGGTTTCATATGAACATAAAAATGCAATGAAGGAAGTCAGAGGAAAGTGATAGGGGAAACAAGTGCATCATGTATGATTATCCTGCCATGGGAAATGATGGACCAAGACATGCCTTACGTTAACATAACTCATTCCCTTAAACTTCCTAATTTTCTGAGCCAAAATATTTCCTTTAAAGCCAAATAAGCAATTTAGTTAACATTATGTCTCTGTACCTCTAAATTCCCTAGCTAATCCACTTGAACAATCTATCCAAAGAGAACATTGTCTTTAAAACTTGCATAAAGTAACTCTGTAATTATGCCTTTCGCTTTATATTGTTATTTGACTCTGTGATATATTGTAAGCATGCCCATAGCTATGTTATTCAAGCAAAACTTTATGGAGGAGAAATGAAATGACTTCTATATTCTAAGTTTATTCATTTTATTTTATTTTATTTGCCAGTCTTTAGACAAACCTTTAAAGAAAAATAATTCAGTATTAAAACAACACTTGATTCCATCAACAACTCTACATAAAAGTATTTAATGACAATTTTCGTGCACAATTTTTCCAGAACAATATATCAGAGTAAGGAGAACTGTCACCATCATATATTGTGTTTATCTTTGGTTTAGCAAATATTGGTGGAACAGAGTCCTCTCCCTGATCACAAATTCTGAGGAATGTTCTATATAGTACATAGCCTCATAATCATGGCAAATGTCCTGAATCCAGTTTTTATGATGAAACAAAGCTGCTTAAAAAGTTGTCACTATTCAGGCTACACGATTCCCTCTCATCACACATTTTAGCATCTTATAATTCCTAGATGGTGCAATAAAAATTAGAAAGGAAAAGCAAAGCAGTAAAGATTTAAAGAGGGGACAATCCTCTCAGCTTCCGAGTGACAGAGGGGGTTCAGCGTCCTCCTCTGCCCCTTCCCTGCAAGTGG
>NW_022196896.1:121933454-122002624 GCF_008632895.1 Mastomys coucha
CTGGGAAAGGAGAAATTCGCATGTAAATAAAGAAAATATCTAAAATAAAAAAAATGAAAAAAAAATAAAGATTAATAATACAAGAAAAAAAAAAGATTTAAAGAGGGAAGAGTACTTCTGGAGGGAGGGCTTCCTGGTTAAGAGGAGGTCCTCTTCTTGCTGAGGACTCTGGTTAGATTCCCAGTCTCTATGTGGCACTTCAAAACAATCTGTAACCCCAGCCAGGTCCAGGAAAAACAGCAGAAAGGCACATGTTATGTATACATCCATGCAGGCAAAACATTCATAAATATAAAGTAAAATAAATGAAGCTAAAAATGTTTGTTTTAAAGGGAAGAAAGGATGTATTGTTAGAAGACAAGAATGTGAAGAAAATCACAAAGAATCTACAAAGTTCTTTAAAAAAATTGTGAATTTGTAAAGTTGTATTTTATTATCAGTGCACTGCATAGTTGTGTGTGTATGTACATGTGTGTGCATATATCTATGTGTGGTAATGTGAGTGTAGGTACTAAGGTGGCTTACTGCTCTTATCACAATCAAAGGATAATTTAGAGGAATTAAAACTCTCCTTCCATCATGCATTTCAGGGACTGAATTCAAGTTGTCATATTTATGTGATAAAATATTTTAATCAGTGAGAAATGGTCCCAGGAAGTGCCATAAAGATTTGCAGGAGCTAGAGATAGGACCCAAGGAGCTGAAGGGTTTGCAACCCCTTAGGATGAACAACAATATGAACTAACTAGTACCCTCAGGGCTCCCAGGAACTAAAACTCCAACCAAAGATTACACATGGTGGAACTGATGACTCCAGCAGCATATGTATAGCAGAGGATGGCCAAGTCAGTTATCAATGGGAGGAGAGGCCCTTGGCCCTGTTAAGGTCCTATGCCCCAGTGTAGGGGAATGCCAGGGCCAGTAAGCAGGGGGAGGGTGGAGGGAACAGGGGTTTGTTTTAGTTTTTTTGGAGGGGAATCTGGGAAAGGAGATATTGTAAATAAAGAAAACATCTAATAAAAAACCGATTTGCACAATGCAGGATTAATATACACAATTAAACACAGTCCTTAATTAGTAAGTAAAATTTGAAATTAAAAGCAGTATAGGAAGCAATCGACGGCCTTACAGAGCTATGAAATCTACAAATCACAAGCATCCTAAGGTTGTCCTAGTGATACACACATTATGGCAATGAACAGCAGTGCTATAGCTGGAATGAAGACCCACTCAACTCAATAGAAATTATGGATGACACTGGAAGCTTAGCTTAGATGGCTAATCTTGCTTGTCAACTTGACTATATATTTTTCTTACTTCAAAATTCAAAATCATTTGAAACAGGAAACCCTACCTTTAACCTGGATATTTTAAGTTAGGAAAATCTACCTACATCTGTGTCACAGCTTCTGGTGGCCGCCTACATAAAGAACCTGGAAGAAGAAAGATTTTGCTCTTTTCTTCTTGCCCCCACTTTCTCATTGACACATCCACTGGCATTAGAGCCTTCTTTTTCCGAATTCAGCATATACTGAAGGCCAATTGAGACATCCAGCCTCTTAGATGCAACAAGTACTAGCTTTTTAGATTTTTGCATTCATAGACAGCCATAACTGTTGATCAGGCTAACTAGACTACTACCTGTAAACAGCTCAATAAATTACCCCTTTCTCTATATAAACCACTTTACCAGTTCTGTTCCTCTCAAGAACCCTGAGACACATACTAAACAACTATTTAGGGCTAGTGAAGTAATGAATCATAGAGAAGAACCTATAGCCATCATTTTATTAAGCTAGCATAATTCCTAATTGTATTCTAAATATCAATCCTTATACTCTTAGATAAGTGGAGTTACTACCATCCCCTCAGCAAGGAAACTTCTCTTTGCAGAATCTAGAGAACACTTTTAGAAAATATGCAACCAAGTCCTAACTGATAAATATATAACACTATTCCTATACCTTTTGTTCAGAAGACACCAAACAAGAAGGGATAAAAAGAACTGTAAGAGCCAGAAGAACAGGAGTTTTCTGTAAGATTATTTCTCCTAAGAAAATCAGAGACTACACACAAAACTCAACTTCAAATGGATCTAGGACCTCAACCTGATACCCTGAATCTCAGAGAAGAGAAGGTATGCTGCCAAAGACCAGCCTACGTTTGGAAAGTGGTTTCTGAGAGAAGGAGTGTCTGGGAGCTGCGAATCAAATGACTTGAAGTCAAATCATGGGTTACAAGATAGCGACCTATGTTCTGCTCAAGACAGCTTTCTAGATTGATCTCTATATTCTGCTCATGGCTCCTTTCTCTTGCTACTCTAATCTCTCTCTGGATACTTCACCTCTTGCAAATCTAAAGCCCAGTTGTTTATTTACATGTCAAGTCACTCATTACCCCAGACTAGCCACAAACCCTTCTATCAAGGCTGGATGAGGAAAAGCCACAAACCCTTATATCAACTCAGTAGGAGGAAAAGGGTCCCAAGAGCAAGGTTTTTATAAACAAATACCTTCCATACTTAATAGTACTCAAAGAGAAGAATAAATTCAAATGATTGAAATAAAAACAATATTTAAACTTACTACTAAGTGACAATAGTAAAGGTAATGTTGACATTGATACATAATGGGTAAATCGAAAAGCAGATCTATGGAAATAATTAAATAATATTGGCAGCAAAGGAGTATAGTCAATATGAGGAATGGAAGGAATGATTTCTTTCCTTGAGCATTAACCTTCAACATGTATTTCCCTGAATAAGTTTTACATGCTCTTTCAATTTATGTTATTTTACCAATTAAATATGCAAATACATATTAAGTCTGTTATACATGGTTCTTTTCAGTATATTATTTTATTCCTTTTAAAATTATAAAATATATTTTATTCATATTCATTCCTACTCCTTCCCCTATCTACTCCCAGTTCCATGTTTACATTTGTCCCTACCAAATCCTCATCTTCTTTTTGTAATAAACCACTGAGTATAACTTGTGCTCTTTGACATACAGTGAAAAAATAATTGGCTTACCTACCAAGGGACAAACTTTCAAAGAAAATGGATTCATCCTGCCTTAAAAGTAATAACTGTGAACAATATATATATATATATATATATATATATAAATACATATATATATACATATATGCTTGTGCGTTTGTGTGTGTGTGTATGTGTGTGTGTGTTTGTGTGTGTAATGCATATATAAGTTCCTCTGCATCTCATGATAGAATCCTGACTGGCTTGATCTTGTATAGGTCACAAAGTGCTGGCAACCACAAATCTATGAGATCATGAGTTCAGTGGTTTATTCTTCTCCAGAAGACTCTATCTCACTAATGTCACCACAACTTCTGGCTCTTACAATATTTCCTCCCATTGATCCTTAATTGTCCCTAAGTTGAGTAAAGTGATACAATAGAGCACATATATTCTCTTTTATTACCACTTTTCAGGTTCTGTGTTATTCACTATCTACTACCACCACCACCACCACCACCACCACCACTACTATTACTACTACTACAACACACACACACACACACACACACAAGTCTGATAAAGTCTGAAGTTGTATTTGTGTAAAATTTGAAGGCACTATGACATTACACCATTTAGTTAGCAAAGTATTCACAGTAGGCATACCCCTGGAGCCTATGAGTTTTATATAGTGAGTTTTGATCATACTCATACCTCCGTTACCATCTTCTCCTAAGCCAAGTCCTCTTCTTCTGACAACCTAACTTTGTGTCTCCCCACTCCATCAAGTTTAGTTAGCACTGCCTGTATACTGTTGGTTCTGTGGCCTTCCATTAGAACATGATCAATTCATCAAGCTAAAAGAAAATCCCAACCCTCAGGGAGCAGAAGGAGGCAGTTTGAGGCTAGCCTGGTCTACAGAGTGAGTTTTAAGACAGCCAGGGCTACACAGAGAAACTCTTTCTCAGAAAAAAAAGAAAAGCAAGAACAAAAAGAAAAAAAAAGAAATGAAAAGGAAAGAAAGGAAAAGAAAACGAAAGAAAGAAAAAGGAAAACTGACTCTCTTTCTCTACTGGCAGTTATCAATTGCTAAAGATCTTCTGAAGTAGAGGTGGGGCTTTGTTCCCAGTTCCCTTCTATGTTCTGGGATCTGGTCTAGCTTTAGTTTTCACAGGTACGTGCTGTAACAATCACTGGAGGCTATCTGTGTCTCTGCCTGTTGTACCCAGAACATACTGTTTCCCTGCATTCGTCAAACATTGCTCTTAAAATCTTTTTGTTCCCATTCCACAATGATCTCCATGCCTGGAGAGAAGGAGAAGGGGCAGTATATATGTTCCATTTAGTACTGAGCATTATATAGTACCTTACTCTTTATACGTTGGGCAAATGTAAGTCTCTTGTTAATCACTATATAGTGCAAATAGAAACATGTGTTTGTTGAGAGACATATTAATTTGTGCGTATAATGATAACTCATTATAAGTCAAGTTAGCACTATATCCACTTAGTAAATAATAATAATTTGCTACTTAGCAAATAATAGTAATTTGTTCTTCCCTAGTACTTATAGTTCTACCCACATTCTTGGCTGGGCAATAGTGCCAGATATGGGTTATAACTTGATTGACAACTTATGTCAACACAGAAACATTCATATAAAAGTCCATATTATCACTGTTCATAGCTACTAAAATTTCTAATTAACAAAGACATAGTTAGTTGATGTGTTTGGTTAATATGCTTTATAGACCCAGATAGCATAATAATATTTAGTGAAAAAAATACAATGCAGTATTAAGTCATTCAAAGATACAGAGGAACAAAAGTGCATGATTGTATACGAAAGAATACGTTCTACACTACAGGCTCCATGATTTACAGTTCCAGCTGTAAGCTATCCACAAAAATCAAAACTATAGAAGATACAAAGATGAGGACATAGGAGTGGTAGGGAGAGAGGAAGCAATGCTAGATCACAAAGTTTTCTTTGGGGAGTAAAAGTATTCTCTTACTATAATGCTGAATGAGTGTCATTACGTATTTGTATAAATCTGTAGAAGTTTCAACACCAAGATTGAAGCATAATGTAAGCATATGGACTTCCAGTGATTAGAACAAGGTGTTTCATGTTATGATGGATGTATTACACTGGTAGATGATATCAACAGTGATAAAAATCACAGTTGTGGTGATCATGCTATATGGACACTATCATCCATTACTTGCTGATAATATCAAATTTCTTTATAAAATGAAGCTTATTGAAAATAATCAACTGTTCAAGAGACAGAAGACAAAAAAGAACATTTCAACTTTAGGGACATATGTGTTTGAACATTCTGCTCTGAGTGGTTATTAGCATTAGAAGCATAACAGTGGATAATATATTTTATATCTCCAATAAAACTTCCTAAGCTCCATTTTTCATTAGAGAATCTATTTGTATGAGGTTTCCTATTTAAACATGAACAAAATCCCTGAAATAGTCTTCAATACACATCAGAACCAATAGAGTTTTTCAAACTTCTTACAAAGTCAAATTCCAATCACAAATGACCACATTCTCTTAGAGCTTGAACATTTTACTTCTCCATAATATATCCCTAGTTAAAAACCATAAAGAAAGGAGAAATGTTATACTTTAGCAGTTTAATTAATTTGGTATCTTATTTTTACATTGCATAATATCAAATCCTAGCTATAAATGTAGGTTCTTATTAAATATGACAACTCCACTGTTCTTTTTACAATTGAATTGTATAAATTTAAGACAAATTATTTTTATTTAATCATATTTGAAAATTATAGCATATTATGTCTATAATCTAATTTAAAAGTTACTTATTTCCAATGACTATGGATAGATAGATAGATAGATAGATAGATAGATAGATAGATAGATATGCAAAATTCTTATATTGGGGTTATATAAACTTTTTATTGATATAGAAAAAATGAAGTGGTTTCTACTGTTGGAGATGTTTTTCATCTGAACATTCTCATGGATTACACCATAAAACTGAACCTCATCATTTTCTTTTATGTTTTCCTGTCTGAAAGGCCATTGGAAGCATATCAGCTTCAGACAGAAACATCTAAAGCCATGTGATATCAAGTTTCTGTTCTCAGCATAATAGCCAGTGGGCAGATGCCAATATATCATATTAACTGTCGTGACCACTAACATGCACTAGGTGAGAATGATGAACCAGGCAAATCTGCAGAGAGGTGAAGGTTCTCATCATTAATTTTGTTTTACTGTCTTCTATCTTTATTACAGTTGTATTTATATTGAATTTGGTCCCAGAGTATCATTATCTTATGGAAATAAAAATAGATTAGTCTGTTCCCAAAGTGTGAGTGCATGCACACACACACACACAAACATGCACACAGGGTGGGGCATATCAAAAATTGTGATTAAAATTACACTAACAGTGGCATGTACTGATATGAACTCACACAAGGCAATGCCAAGGCTTAAAATAATACATTTTTGAATTTTGTCAGAAGTCCCATATATCTTCGGTATGTGCCACAAATCACATAAAACATTCTCAATTAGGATACTACATACAACCACTGCCCAAAAGCTTTAAAGATCAAGGTTTGAAAACAGTTAATAAAAGAAAATATGCTGCTACATTTGACTTTTTAAAAATACTCAACTGGGTGTATTTCTCTATTTCTTTTTTACTAGATATTTTCTTTATTTACATTTCAAATGTTATCCCCTTTCCTGGTTTTCCCTCCGAAAACCCCCTATGCACTCCTCCCTCCCCCTGCTCACTAACCCTCCCACTCTGCTTCCTGGTCCCCACATTCCACTATACTAGGTCATTGAGCCTTCACAGGACCAAGGGCATCTCTTCCCACTGCTGACTGACAAGGCCATCCTCTGCTACATTTGTGGCTGGAGCCATGAGTCCCTTCATGTGTACTCTTTGGTTGTTGGTTTAGTCCCTGGGAGCTCTGGGAGTACTGGTTGGTTCATATTGTTGTTCCATCTATGGGGCTGCAAACCCCTTCTGCTCCTTAGGTCCTTTCTCTAGCTCCTCTATTGGGGACCCTGTGCTCAGTCCAACATGAACTACGTGCATAGCAGCATTATTTATAATAGCCAGAAGCTGGAAAGAACCCAAATATCCCTCAAAAGTGGAATGGATACAAGAATATGGTACATTTACACAATGAAGTACTGCTCAGCTATTAAAGACAATAAATTTATGAAATTCTTAGGCAAATGGATGGAACTAGAAAATATCAACCTGAGTGAGGTCACTCAGTCACGAAAGAACACACATGGTGTGTACTCACTGATAAATGGATATTATCCCAGAAGCTTGGAATATCGAAGATACAATTCAGATACCACATGAAGCTCAAGAAGAAGGAAGACCAAAGTGTGGATACTTTGCTCCTTCTTAGAAGAAAGAACAAAATACCCATGGGAAGAGATAGAGAGATAAAGTGGGGAGCAAAGACTGAAGGAAAGGCCATCCAGAGACTGTCCCACATCTGGATCCATTCCATATACAGTCACCAATCCCAGACACTATTGTGGATGCCAACAAGTGCTTGCTGACAGGAGCCTGATATAGCTGCCTCCTAAGAGGATCTGCCAGTGCCTGAAAAATACAGAGGTGGATGCTCTAAGCCAATCATTGGACTGTGCAAAGGGTATTTCTCTATTGTATAAGTTTGATAATAGCCTTTTTTTTCCAACTTTTTAAAAAAATTTCTTTTCTTTTTTTTTTACACTCCAGATTTTATTCCCTTCCTGGTCTCTCCTCCACATCTCCTCCCTGCCCCCCTATCTCCACGAGGATGTCCCCACCCACCCACTATCCACCCCAACAGACCCTTCTTAGACTCGCAGAAAATAAATATGGTTCAGTCCTCTACTAAAATTTATGACATTAGAAATGAATAAAATTTGTTTTAAAAAGCTGTCAGCTGTTGATATAGAGATTTTAAACCCCAAATACATGTGTTATATATTATGATCCACACTTTGTCAGTGGAGGAATTAGACAAAATACTGCACACTTTATTAAGTAGAGTCCAAAATGGTTCCACTCAGTTACGACCTATTGAGACTAAATAAAAGATATCAGAGTATGCTTTGAAATGTTTTGCATACACACACACACACACAAACACACAAACACACAAAGAGTATCCACCAACATAACTTCATAGTATGATTTTGCAGAATGGCTTTCCTGAAAAAAAAAAAACGAGGAAAATTTCTTCTAGTGTTTCTGACCTAAAGAAATGAGTGTCTTGGTTCTGTGAGGACATCAGAGTTGATCACAATGATGGCTGTCCTTTGAGAGACTCTACCAGCAGCTGACTGACACAGATGCAGATACTTTTACAGGCACCATTGGACTGAGGTCAGGAAAATTTATGGAAAAGTTAGGCAAAGGATTGAAGGAGCTTAAAAGATGGGAACCCCACGAGAAGACCAGCAGTACTAACTAACCCAGACCCCTGGGAACTCCCAAAGACTAAGCCACCAACCAAAGAGCATACATGGGCAGGACCGAGGCCTCTCTCACAGATGTAGCAGAACACTACCTTGTCTGGCCCACTTGGAAGAGGATGCTCCCAATCTTGTAGAGACATGATGCCCCAAGGAAGGAAGACAGATATGCAAGTTGGGGTGAGGTGGGGGTGAATGAATGTGTAAGCTGGGTGGGTGGGTGAGGGGTGAGGGGGGTGAGGGGTAAGGGAGTGCTGGGGTGGGAGAGTGGAGCAGAAAAGTGTTAGTGAAGGAAAAAAGAGAGGGGTAAAGAACTCTTAGAAGGGGGACCAGGAACCAGGAAAGGTGGTCGGGGACAACATTTCAAATGTCAATAAATACATTTCAAAAAGAAGAACTTAGGAAATCTCACACTCTGGGATCCTGAAAAACAGTCTGGGCCTGGAACCTCTTTCAAACTCTGGAGGAAATGGTTAATTAGAACTTTCCATGTCATAGGATAAGGACATGGAGTGAATGTGGAATGACCTACGCTGAAATTTTATTAGTCCTCTTTTCCTTTCTTATAGTAGTCCTCTGATTACAAGCTACTCAACTTTCCAAGATGTATATTCTGAATAATGTGCAGGTGTCACTCTTACTTAGCATGTGTTCCCTGACAAGGAGCATGTCCACAACCTTCTCACCATCTGAAAACAGAGATAGAGAAGTAAATACTTAAAAATTATTGACCTTAATCCACCACAGCATGTTATTTTAAGACACTAATTATTTCAGATAATTAATAAAAATATACTCAGAAAAGTTTCATTCTCATTAAAGACTAGATAGAATCCTTATATCTGTACTACACTTTTTCACTCAATTAGTAAAGTGTATTTAAGACTGAAATCCTCTAGTTAACATTCTAGTCTTCTATTTTTAATTTATTATTTTAATAATATATATGCATGCAATCACAACTAATGAAAAAGAGAGGCCACGAATTTGAAGAGGAGGAAGAGGTATATTGGGGGGTTTGGGTAGAGGAAAGAGAGCAAAGAAATGTTGTATATTTTATTATATTCTGAAAAAAAATTAAAAAATATTTTGAAAGTACCTGGAAAAAATGTGCAAGTCCTCTGAAAATGATAGCAAGCTAAATGATTGGCACATTAAATATATATGCCCTACTCTGACTTCTCAAAATCTATGTCAGTTTGCATAAAACTTCAAAAGGTGCATTATTTAAGATAGATAGCTCTGAAAACATATATAAAATTAACATTGTATGAGCTGAGCAGGTTGTTTTTAATAATATATGTGTACATACATATACACATGCATGTAACAGTGAAAGAGAATAAGGATAGGTATATGGGAAGGAGGAAAGGGTTAATCTAACTATATTATAATAAAAAAGAAAAGGCCTAATAAAACTTTTACAAAGTCACTATCTCTGAGAAGTCAGGGTATCTGAGTCACTCAAGGAAAGGTATTGACATTCTCCATCCACTGCTTCACATGAAAAAACAAAACATGTGTGTGCTGTAGTTAATACTATATATAACATGGCATGACAAGAGTGTCCAGTTAGAACAGTGGCAGGACATGAGAACACTAAGATGTGGTGCCACTAAGCACAAGACCTCTTTGCTGGAGATTTGAAACCAACTATGTCTGCTAACACTGCAGTATGCAGCAGCACTGTTTAATATTCATCTTTAACTAGATTTTAAAATATGCATGTAATATATTATATCTATTGCATGCAATATTATTATATTATTATATTATATATGTACATATGTATAGATATACATGTACATATATGTATATATACATATATATGTGTGTGTGTGTGTATATATATATATCCTGAAACACACAAGTAACATGCAAGGTCATATTTTGGAATACAATGTATATTTTATATATATATATGTTTGTGTGTGTATATGTATGTGTGTGTATATATATACATATATATATATGTGTGTATATATATTTATATAACATAGTGTGTCTCTCCATGTTACTTGTGCTTTCAGGGTTAATGGTTTGGTCCTGGCTGACCATTTTCCATGCTCTTGTCTTAGGTTGCAGTTTCCTTATCCTCTGTTTTCTGTTTATAATAACATTGATACTGGCCCTATGTTGTGTTCTCTACTCTTTGAGAAAAAATTAAAGGCTATAATTAATTCATTAAATATGTTCTTGAAACATACATAAAATGATCCTGACCTGGGATTTTCTTTATTGGAGAAATTTGATTTTTTGATCCCATATACTGTAGCACTGAGATTCTCTTAAATGGTGGGTAAGATAATGTGAGAAATACTATGAAAGCTATTCTTGTTCGTCAACTTGATTATATTTGGAATTAACTAAAATATTCAATTTCATCTTCTTATATGATAGAATGTGACCATGAATATGTGATTTTGTGATTGTATTTATGAATCTGTTATCTGTGTGCCTGTTCTGCTATGGCACCCCATCTATGTTTAACTAAAGATAAGAATGAAATAAATTCTCTCCATCAAAACAACAAAAACAAAACCCAAGCAGACAGGCACACCTACTAGAGTTTTTTAATTGAATCACAAGAAGTGGAAAAACCCAGTGTAAATGCAGATCGTTTTAGGTCAGAAGACCCACCCTAAATCTGGGCCACCCATTTTTGTGGTAGCCCCAAGTGCTGCCACAGCAGATGCCTGTCAAGTTTTGCTTCTGTGTAACCACAATGTGGCCTCTCACCTGGCAGCCAATAACCACAATGTGGCCTCTCACTTGGCAGCCAAGAATCAAGAATCAAGACCTTGATTTTCAAGAATCAAGACCTGGTTCTCCTCCTATGGCTTATGTCTACTTTCTCTTGGGTACTTCATTTCAACTCAGCTCCAATTTTTTGATCTTATACATTCTTCTTTCATTTCATTTTTAATCCTTACTAATCACTCATTAGCTCACTCAGTTATAGCAGTTATATATTTATGTGCACATATTTCCATTATTCTTTCCATCTTCAAACTTTTGTGTGGCTTATAGGAACCAGGAAAACACACAGCTCACACACAGCCTTATATTCCAGACCTTTGCTTTTGTTCTTCTCAATCACAAAAAAAAAAACCTCCAAATAAAGAACTATAAGATACTTACAGACCTAATCTATCATTCAATTAAATTCTAAATGTCAAATTAAGAAAGAATGACAATTTTCCAGAAAAAGAGAGCTGAACAGAAAACATTTAAATTCCAACATAAATAGCTATAGGTGAAGAATACAACGGCCTTTCAGCTCTCACAAGTAATTAGTTGGAATGGTTGTCTGCAACAAAAGAAAGATTAAAGTATAAAATTCTAACCAATTTATGGTTTTGAACTTTGTATCCCTGCATAGAAATTATTGGATAAAAGGTAGTTCTAAAAGAAATGCCTTCACATTCTAACTTGCACAGCATCTTAGAAGAACAATAATTTCTTAGAGAATCTGCAAGGCAAAAAGACAAAGACATGGTTTCTCTATGGAGAGCAACATGAAGCAAGTCAGTAAAGCTGCTTAGCTAAATTTCACTGTGACCATTTGCCAATAAAAGTCATTGGTAGATAATTTTTGTTCTCTGCAATGCAAGGGGGGAGCCAGATAACCCTCTGTCTTTGCAAATATGTGTTCTGATTGTAGGCAAAAGGAAGATGGGAAGAGTGGTTTCATGTACCTGCGTTTTTTAAATTATGTTCAGTTCAACAATTCTGACATATATTATATCCCCATATATCCACCTATATCTTGTATCCAAAACACAAATCAAAATATTTAAAATTTTTTCAACACTATAGAAACACATATATATGTTAACCATAAATTGAGATTAATAAAGTGCCTTGGTCCTTGGGTGAGGTAGCCACATATTAGGATTGCCCCACAAGAAGACTCTATCAAAGATCCAAAAAGAAACCAGAAGGAGTTTTAAGAAGACTTTTATTCAAAAAAGAGTTCAGGGGGAAAAATGCATGTTTTGTAAGATTAAGAGGCATGAGAATGCATACAACAAGGCACCTGGGGTTGTTATCTATCAAGTCTTATAGGGTGCTAACAGGAAATCCACATTCTGCCTAGTATGTCATAAGATACATGAAAACTGCATTCAAGTGGCACAAACCTACGATAGGAGCCACAATAAAATGTAGTTTACAGAAGTTGACATAATTTTGAAGTCAGTGTGCAGTCCAAATTCAGGGTGGATAATTGTCATAGTATAGGCATAGATATTTTTCAAAGCCTACCTTATTTAGGATTTTTGAACCTCTCTTCTAGTCCACCAACCAAAGTTAGGAGAATAAGGCAGTTAATAGGAAAAGTGGGTTGTAGACCTGTTTAGTAGTTTCTTGGGGATGATTTTAATCTTTCGTGTCAGGGTACCAGCAGCCCAGTCCAACAACCAAACACGAATCAGTAGCAGTCGTACCGGCCAGCAGAAACCGCAAGGTTCTGCCAAATTGGCATGAGTCAGTGTGAGCAGCAAGAGTCAGCTGGAATACCAGGAGGTCTTTGGCACGTTTCTCTCCATGAAGTGAAGAACAGTGAAGACTGGTGAAGACAGAGGAGCAAAGCATTGCAAGGAGGAGCAATGCAAGAGCATCCTTGTTCTTTATGTGTGGCTTTCTCCTTTGTGAATTTTTATAAGGGTTTTCTCTAAGAGTGTTTGTCACCCCAGAAAGAATAAATGTATGTAACTCTTCTGGACCTCATGCTAACATTGGAAATAAAAAAAGGAAACAGTTGCACTCATCATCCGGGTTGATTTAGGAACAGGCTGAAAGCATGGGCGGGAATATTTTCCTTCCTTCATCCATCACTTGCTACAACAGCTCTTTCCCTGAATCCTATATTTTGGTTTCCGCTAAGAGAGAAGACCTCCTTGGCTTTAATGCATTGAAGCCATCATTCTTCACGGAATGCTCTTCTGAGTCACAGGAAACTGCCAATTATCTGTGGTCAAGAGCAGCTGCTCCTAAGGTTAGCACACAAGGTTAAGGTGCAAAGTGAGAGAAGATTTCTCATGAAGGAAATGTATTTTATTTTCTAGAACGAGTAGTTGCTATAAGTACATAATGGGAAAAAGCCTTGCCTGAAAGCCCTGCAGGGCTCAATGTTGACACAAGTTCATCAATTCGGTCCGTTTATTTTTGTACCCATATTGTTCTGAATATTCATTATAGAATGCTTTTTAAATTCAACAAGCAATCCTGCTGTCACACAGGTGATCTTAGTTATTATAAGAAAGAAGCCACATACACCACTCAGTATCAATAGGATAATGATACATTTCAAAGAAATCTTTTATTTATACTCTCAAAACTCTTTAGTAGTCTGGATATATAGCTTTTGCTTTTAGAAGCTGTAGCAGTTAATGACCTTTTCATATGAAACAGGGAGAAATTATAGGTGTTATAAAAGAAAAGAAAAAAATATTTGAAAAACCTTTTATCTTATTCTGTTCTGACACATACACTTTCAAATACCAAAAAGGCATTTGATGTAAAAATAATACAGATGTGCGTCCTGTTATCTTGGGGAAGGTTGTTTGTCAGAATGAAAGCATCTCACAGAAAATCTGACGGTTAATTTACTCTCTAGCACAATGGACACTAAAGATTCTGTTAGAAATTCCAAAAACACTAATTAAATCACAAACATTATAAGTGTAATAAAAGACATGTTAATTTCACACTCAACTTTTTATTTTAAAACTTCATCTCAAGAAGAATAAACTCAATTCACAAAGCATCAAAGTTTATTCCTACATACAAGATTTTAGCCCAACCTTAAAGAACAATGACTTCTGTTCTCTAAGCAACACCCAGAGATGGCACCTGTTGATTTTAATGGATTTACTTAAGCATATTTTAGAAACCCTTTACCTAATGATGACATTAATGCCAGGTTCTTAATATACAAGCAATATATGTGTACGTATAAAATATACATATATGTAATTTTATATATGTATATATCAGAGAAAGCAATTATTAGGGTTGTATTTTCCTGGAAAACATAAAATTAGACTTACACATGCTAGAAATACTAAATTCACTTGAAACTTAACTAACTTACTATTAACTCAGAATTTCCTTACCTAACTTACTATTAATCCAGAGTTTCCTTACCTAACTTACTATTAACTCAGTTTCCTGAACATTCATGGATACTTTTCTTCTCTGATCTTTACCTTAGTGTTCCCTCTTGATCATTCTCAAAGTTGTATCCAGATTCTTATTTGCCCTCAAATACTTATCAACAAAATAGAAGGACTAATGAGGTCACAGACAGGCTGAAGTGAAGCTCAGTTTGATTTAGTAACTGTAAATGAAAACAGGCATCTGTTATATATCAACATCTGAAATGATGGATGATTTACAAAATTTTATAAGCACTTAAAACATATATCCCCCTCCCCAAAAGAGAAAGAAAGAGAAAAGAAAGAAAAAACCCAAATCTTTAAGAATTCAAGTTATAAGCCAGGCAGTACCTGCCTTTAATCCTTGCACTTGGGAGACAAAGACAGGTAGATTTGAGTTCGAGGTCAGCCTGGTCTACAGAGTGAGTTCCAGGACAGCCAGGGCTATATAAAGAAACCTTGTCTCAAAAAAATTTATGATATTATTACAAATTGGTAAATATGACTTGAATATTTAGAGACACGGGAGGAAGAGACACCAGAGATGAGGTTGAAAAAGCAGAGGCAAGAGCACAGAATAAAGTCTTACAAAGGTGTCTTCCTTTCATCCAGAGGCCACCAAGATCATTTAGGGAATCAGCGGGGTCAGAGAAGACTTGGCTTCTTCATACTTCAAGGTACTAAACAGAAGGAAGGCATCAAAGAGGGGTTTGGGAAGTTCATTTCACAGCTCTAAAGCCATGCACTGGGGCTCTAAGAGAATCATATCGTGTTGAAATAGACGAAATGTAAGGGAAATATAAATCACACATACATTATCTCTCCCCCAAATTACATACATATGAACCTAGTGGTTATAAGGTGGGGATACAAACATACAAAATAACTAAGAGTTCCGGAAAATTGTGACTTCAGTTATAAATTTATACAGTATTCCATAATTGGTTCATTAACACAAGTAATGTAAATTAAAATGAATAGATGGCTCTATGGGTAAAATGCTCACTCTGCCAGCATGATGATTGGAACTCTTGCAGCTGTGGAGAAACCTCAGTGTGTTGGCACCAAGTGTATGGCAGAAGGAAGGGGGTCCTCAGAACTTACTGGGCAGCCAGTCTACCCAATCCTTGAGCCCAACAACCAATGAGACTTGATAGAGGAGACAAATGATGTCAACTCCCAGTCTCAATACACACGTAGACATATTCATACATGTACACACAAAGATATACACACATATCCCACATTGAAAAACTGATGCTAAATAGATAAACAAGTAAATAAATAACATATTCATTACTCACTATGAATATCAGTTGTAGGAACTGGCCAGTCACTCCTCCTAAGTGGGAGTTATTGTTCCACCCCTAAAATTCAATTCTTATTAGATCAGCAAATCAATAGAATAGGGGAAAGATGCCATTATTTTTCACCTTTTAAAGTCATAGTAAGTTTATTTAGAAATTGCCAACATAAATAAGTTTTAACAATTCCACATATTGTATTTAGATTGTTCATATACTAACCTAAGTTCCACTAAATATTCCACTTTGGTAAAAAGATAATATTTTTCCACATCCATCATTCCAGTGACAAAAATTGCATATGGGGCTACTAAATGTGAAGGCGACTTTATATTTTCCTATCTTTTCTTCTATCATGTAGAAATCATTTAAATAATCCACATCTGTAATGGAAACTGCCAATCAGGGTTAAAGTAATTTCACCATCAAATTACAAAAATTTATAAACTAACAACTGACGCTAAATATCTCGTTTAAGGGAATTTAAGTTGTCTTGAGCTCTAATTGAGAAAATGTCAGTGTTATCTACTGAGAAATGAAAAGGGAATGAACTCAGTTAAACATGGTTATAAATCTGCATTTCTGAGGCTTAAAGTCCATTTGCACCACTGCCCTACTGCACAGCATGGACATCCACAAGGCAGCTATCAATGATCCAGATATAGAAAGAAAAATGTACACACAGAATGGAAATGTGTGCAGTATTCACTATTGAATATATTTTGAACATCCATTTCTTGATAATTGTTCATAATAACTTAGCCTTTCAAGGCTTAACATCCTCTGATATTTGAAATATTTCATTGCCCATTTTTTAAAGTATATTAAAAGGAGTTTAAGGTGTGATAGATTTTTCTTTGAGGGTCTTATTTGCCAGAAACACTTTTTCTGAAAATTGTTATTATTGTTTAATATTCAGAAACTGGTTTCTGATAAATTATACATGTTGAGTCTTGAAGTCAGTTATACCTGTGTTCCTATCTTTGTAAAATCCTTATAAGTTTATATTAGTAACTTTCAAAGTAACCAGGCATATATTTTGATAACATTAAAAATATGGAATGATGTCTTTTAATTTTATTACTATAGACAATATAATGTTACAATTCTAAAAAAATATATACCTTTTCCCAAATGCAACCATTAGTTTCTAGTATAATTATATTAATTTGATTTTATCTTTGACATTCTTGTTACAAAAATGACTGAACTTAGTACCATAGAATCTAATAAATATTCAATGTTAACAAAATTTATATATGTTTATAAAATGTTGAAGCAAAATGAATGGAAATATTCCCATTTTTTATTAAAGTAGAAATTTATGGTTTACTAGTTTAAATTTTGTATCTCAAATTGTCTCCAGCAGGAACAACTGAAAGAAAATGCACAGGTCCTTTTAGTGAGACATTTCTCAGACAGGTATCAAATGTTCTCAGTACAATGATCTCATCATTAAACATTAACATGACGAGCAAAGAGAAGTTCAAGCAACATGTTTCTGTGTACAGTGCCATTGGTTTCAATTGTTCAGATGTAAAAAAGAAATACAGGTTTCATAACAGATTTGTTTATTTGTAGTAATGTAACAACTCAAAAGATAGCCAGTTATACTTTGAGACGGCGTCAGAACAATGACTGTATCTTATCCTGTCTATAAAGCAGCTGCTGAATTCATAACTGAAGCTTCATATGGAAAAAAAATCCTCTATCAATATGATACTAAAAACTCATAGGCTAGGCTATACAGTAGGAGTTAAAAGTCATAAGTCTCTTTCTTGTGTGAGAAGAAGTAATTCAGAGAACAAGAGAGGTGCTACAGACCAGGAGAGGTAGAAACACCAATTAATTAAGGAAACAAAGCAGTCAGGATTGAGCTACAGGACGAAATCTGAAGCTGCCTGCTTCATGGTCCCTTGCCCAACAATTAAACATGGTTACCAGGTAGTCACAGTCCCATTGGGTAAGATCTTAGGTTGTTCTTTGACAGTTAAGCAGAGAATATCTAATACAGAGTGCAGTTCATCACATCACAAAATAGGAATGATAGCACGATACCTGTACCCATTTAATAAAGGTTAATAAAGGCACTCATTTCCCTTTGATATGGCTTGTGTGAGTCTTTCACTTGAGTGGAAAGTAGATATAGTAAAATAGATACAGTAATAATAGTAGCATGTAGAGCAATATCACAGCTGTTTCCCCCATCATCTACAAATATGCAATGCAACGATATACTCAGCCTTCACCAGCCTAATATCAGCCACCACACAGGCCATCCCTTCTGAATTAGCCCCATTGGCCTGCAAAATTTTTTATGATATTTTCCTTATTTATATGTCATATGCTTTCTCATTTCCCAGTTTCCCCTCCAAAAATACCCAAAAAACAACAAGAACAAACCCCTGTACCCTCCCCCCTCCCCCCACTTGCCACCCCACCCTCTCCCACTTAACTGGCCCTGGCATTCCCCTACACTGGGACACAGAACCTTCACAAGGCCAAGGGCCTCTCCACCCATTGATGACCGAATTTGCCATACTCTACTATACACATGCTGCCAGAGCAATCAATCCCACCATGTGTAATCCTTGGTTAAGATTGTGGAGAAAGAGGAACACTCCTTCATTGCTGGTGGGAATGTAAGCTGGTACTCTGGAAATCAGTTTGGCGGTTCCTCTGGAAATTGGACATAGTTCTACCAGAGGACCCAGCTATACCATTCCTGGGCATATACCCAGAAGATGCTCCAACATGTAATAAGGACACATGCTCCACCATGTTCATAGCAGCCTTATTTATAATAGCCAGAAACTGGGAACAACCCAGATGTCCCTCAACAGAGGAGTGGATACAGAAATTGTGGTGCATCTACACAATGGAGTACTACTCAGCTATTAAAAACAATGAATTTATGAAATTCTTAGGGAAATGGATGAATCTGGAAAATATCATCCTGAGTGAGGTAACCTAATCACAAAAGAACAAACATGGTAAGCACTCTCTTCTAAGTGGTTATTAGCCCAGAAGTTCGGAATACAGGAAGAACCACTCACAAACCACAAGAAACCCAAAAAGAAGGAAGACAAAAATGTGGACATTTCATTCCTTCTTAAAAGGGGAACAAAATACCCACGGAAGGAGTTGCAGAGACTAACTATGGGGCACGGAAGGACAAGCCAGCCTATCTCCTGAGAGGCTCTGACAGTACCTGACTAACACAGATGTAGAGGCTCACAGCCATCCATTGAACTGGATGCCAATTCTTAAGAGACCATTAAAACCTGACCCTAGAAAATAATCCATCAAATGGAATAAATATGAAGCCAATTCTGCATAAATTGTATTTTATATATTGGAAGGAATTAGCTCCATTCAGGCTTGTTTGATAGCATACGAAACTACTGACTATATAAACAGCTGAAGCAGATGGAATGATGGTAGTACCACACAGATTTCTGCTACATATTAGTGAAAGTAGAAGCTACTAGAATAATCATCAGTGGGTGGATGGAATGAATGAAACACCTGCAAACCCAAGTCATGTCTGTGAGTACAAGAAAGAACACATGAGAGACTAGTCTTTGCGAAAATCGTACAGGAGAGTAGCAGACGTAGCTCCCATGAAAAGGAGATTCTACATGAGGGCCAGGTTCCACAACAATTCCCAAGAAAGCAGTATTTATACATGAGCTTGGCTCTATGCAGAGCAATGAGTACCGGAGAAGGCAGTGGATGGAATGAGTACAACTGGATCAGTGCTTAAGAGATTAACCCTCTCCTAAAGTATTCCAGAACTGTGCCCCTCTAGACAGCCTGGGCCCATTATAACCCTTGGGTGATATATTAATCTTAATTAATTAGGTGTCTTTTGGTGTCAGTGGAGCTTAGTTCAATGCTATAACATCACTTTTATGACTAGTATTGTCATAAAGATGAGAATAAAAGTGTGTTCAAAATATTGGGTTTTATTTCCTTTTAATATGAGCTCAGGAGTACTTTGGTAGGCTATGTGGTGGCTCTATAAAAGTTTTTGAGGGACCTACATATGACTTTCTGCAATGAGTGTGTTAATTTTCATTCTCACCAAAAATTTGTAACATATTTTCTCTGTATCTTAGACAGAACTCATTAACTCTCATCTCTTTAATAATAGACATTCTTTTTTATGTAATAGGCATTCTTAATTATGAAATGCATATATTCAAGTGATTTACATTCGTGTTTTCCTGATGATCAATAAGGTTGAAAATTATCCATCTACCTATGTGCAATTAGTATTTTTAAGAAATTAGATTCATTTGTGATATTTTAATTAAAACAAATGTTTCAAGCCACAATTCTCACCATCTCTTTCAGATAATCAAATCCATACTTAACTTGGTTAATTTTGACATCTTCTAGAATAGAAATGAGCATTGTCTTCTTATGGTAATTTTAGGTCAGCAATTTTAGACTTTAGAAATCACTGGAGAGCTACAATAAAGGCTTTTCCTCTTGTTTAATTTACAACTATTGAAAAGTAAGAAACAACTGGAAAGCAGGTTATTTTTATTTTGTCTTCAGTTTTCAAAGTAGCCCAATACAATTTTTATTATTTCTGATAAATGTTACTTTCCCTTCCTGCATGTAAGTAAATTAATACATTAGTTGTCACAAGTAGTTATAAAAGAAAATTCAAAACTGGAAAGTTTTTCCTAAAATCACATAGATTTTTGTTACCGTCTTAGAGTTTTGAGATGTCTGACATGTGAAACATTTGTATATTTTGCATTCTCTTTAAGCTTGGCTTTTGTTCTATACTGTTTTTTGTAATAAAGCAATTGTAATTGGATTTAAAACTTCAAGTGTTTGTTTAAGGAAACTTCACTGTCATGTTGCCTTTGTAGGACCCACATTTTACTATTGGTTGTAGTGAAGATGAGAAAACACTATTCCAAAATGCTATCGATTTTAAAACTAAGTGAATAATTTTCCTCAGAGTATATGAAATTTATTTACCCTACCTAGGCCTGTTCACTCCTGGATGTTCCTTCTTTAATCCTCAGTTTCTTAAGAAAAAAAAGCAACTTGTTCCTTAGAGGTAATTACCATTGAATTGCAATCTAATTCAAGAAACAAAATTATGGCATATTTCCAACCATACTTTATTGTAAATGGCCTTGAAGTGCATTATTTCCAAATCCCGTAAATTACACCAACTATCTGAAAAGAGCAGGAATCTGTCCAGTGAAAACAGAGGCTCATCGAAATGTATTGGCAGAAAATGAAGGACAACAATTTACAAAAGAAAAATTCAACAATTGATCTACTAAATGTATTAAATATGGCTGTTTTTTTTTTTTAACGAATCAGGCATTTGGCCATCCAGACATTTTCGTGAGTGCACGTGCACATGTGTGTGCGTGTGTGTGCGTGTGTGTGTGTGTGCGTGCATGTGTGTGTGTGTGCATACTATGCATCTTTATACTTGTGTATGTATATGTGTGAGTTCTTTGAGAATTTGTAGCATATATCTTGATTGTATTTATCAGCAACTCTCCCAGATGTATCTCCCCTTTCAGCCCCATTTAAATGTGTGTTCTCTAGTTTTAAACTGGACACATCAAGTCTTGTTGACATTGTTCACGGATTCTTGGATATGTGGACTTTTTCTGGAGCAGAGTGAAATTATCAGAGGCTACACTCTTAGAGAAAATGTTTCTCTGTTTCCTAATCACTAATGATTCCCAATAGATCTCTTCCTAGAAGTGGATTTAATGTCATCATAAAATCTCTATGCTGGGATTCAGTCAGTCTTGCATTTGCAAAGGTTTTTGTTTGTGCTGTCTCAAGTACTATGTATTCATGTACACAGCTGCCTGTTGTGTCCAGAGGCGCTGGCTCCTTGTAGTCACCCACTCTCTAACTTGTACATTCTTCCTTCCCCTCTTCCACAATGTTCTCTGAGCCTTACATGAAAGGGGTCCAGTATACATGCTCCATTTAGGGATGAATATTTTGCAATTCTTTATTCTCTCCTCCATGGCCAGATGTGGTTCTCTGTATTAATCCCAATTTCCTGAAAATAAAAGCTTCCTTGATGAGGGTTGAGAGATGCTTTTATCTATAGGTATAATAAGTCATTAGGAGTCAGTTTGATATTTTATTCATTTAACAGAATAATAGTAATAGATTATCCTCTAGGGCCTATGCTGTTTCTATCAAGATGTTCTTGAATTGTTAATGGTGCAAGTATGTGTTTTATCTTGTGTAGTGTGACTTAAATCCAATCCGAGAGTGGTTTCTCCACAGCACCCTTGTCACAGTTGCAGTGGTATGTCTCATCAGACAGGTTATTATTGGAGCTTGCAAGGCTCACAGCTCAGTCATGTTGCTGATGATTCTTTTCCTATGAGGCATACACAACCCATTCCAATGCTATGAAAGTTGGACCGTAGGAAAGGTTATTACTTGCATAATATCCCCATGAACTCAATGCATGGTATCTTAACGAATAAGTCATTACCATCAAGTTCTGAAGGGTAATCAGGAGTATGGCCTGCAATGGTTGGGGTCCTATGAGATATCATTAGTCCATAAGTTCAAAATAAAAAACCCATTCCTGGCACCTGGGTTGTTCTTTGTTACCTTGTGGTATCAATGTCCAGACATTGTTGTCCCATTATTGTGTAACTCTAGTTAAATGTGTGTGTGCTCGCGCATACATGTGAGTGTGTGTATGTTTCAGAGCCTACAGCAATAAGTTGCCATATAGCCTTTTAAAGCAGTATTTAGTGTTATTTATCCCGCCCTGTGTTCACTCTTCTATCCTGTCCACCTCTCCTCCACATCAATTTAACTCTTCCCTCTGTTTTTCTCTTCTAAACATTTCAGTGTCTTGCTTTATTCACTTAATATGACTTACTCAAAATCTATTCACAAAAGGCAAGATTTTGTCATTTCATGATAAATATCATCCATTTTACACACACACACACACACACATCATAGGCATAGTAGTTTCTTCATTTATTCACCATTTATTGGACTCACATATTCCAAATATTACAATAAACATGGGCATGCAGATATCTCAAACGTTTACTCATTTTTTCTCTGAATATATGCCACAGTACCAAGATTAGTGACTCATATGATGATTCTATTTATGGTTTCTTCAGAAACATCTGAAGTGTGTTCCATTACAGATGTACTAATCTATATTTTCACCAACAATGGATAGGAATTCATCTGTCTCCTTAGTGCCACCCAGCATTTACTCTATTTTTGGTAATGTATATTCTTTTCAGCATAAGCTTCTATATAATCTCAATTTTGAATTCAACATCTCTAATTGTCTCATATTGAATATTTTCATCTTCCTATTGTTTACATATGTATATTTCCTGAGAAATTTCTATTGAGATATTTTGTCCAGTTTGATAAGTTTTTTTTTTTAAACTATGGAGATGTTTGGATGTCATGTATGGTCTAGATATTAATGCCATTTTCGAAACGTAATTGACACGCACTGTTTCCCATGCCGTATCTATTTGCTCTATGAACTGTTTCGTCTGAGCAGAAGCTATGTAATTTGATGAAATCTTGTCTTGTCACTGTGTCTTTGTTACCTTGGTCTCTAAGGCAATAGCTTAATGCTAGAATGTTGCAGGCTACATTACAAGTGGAAAGATCTTGTCCAGTACGTACTGACCTCACTGAACTTTCAAGAAACTAATGACCAGAATTCAACAAAATGTAAGAGTTGGGGAAGAAAGTAAACTCTGAGCCTCTCAATGGACATACCCTCTATTGCAAACACAAGAGAAATAAAACTGTGATTCTCACTTGTTATACATTCAAGTGGAGTTTTCTCCGTGTAAGCATCACACCAGAAGCAATATTCAAAGTGTTTCAGATGCTTAAGGCACCTTTTTATCTGATGTTCACTGGAAGAACAAAGTGGTCTATCCAAGGCTAGGGTCAAATAAGAGGTTTCTTTCTGTTGGATTGTGCGTTGCAAACACAATGGATCTAAACAATTTTCTAGAGTATTTTTCTCAGGTTTGAATTACATCATCCTCCCTTTAGAATTTAAATTGCATCTAAAATGTGATCCCACTCCCATTATCCTGAATGATTCTGAAAACTTCATGACGAACTTTCTAACTGGTATCCCCTCATTCTAACCTTGGTCCTTTTACCACTGACCCTTTAAGAACTATCAAAGTGAAATTTCTAAAATAAAAACCAGATCATCTGTCTGGCCTGATTAAAATCCATCCCAATGAAATTTTATTGCCTGGAGTAAATGCCAAGTTATTTAGTTTGACATAAAAATCTCTCCTTGATTTCACCTTTGGCAGTTCATTTTCATCTAATCTGACCAAGCATTCCTAGCACTTAATACTCTAGCCAAACTGGTTTATAGTTTATTCTAAATAATCCATATTCTTAAGTGTGTCTGGAATACATTTCCACCATCCTTTCTGCTGCCAGCTTGTTACTCATCTTTGAAAACCCAGCCCAGATATTACCTTCCTACTGAAGCCTTCTTAAAGACCTCAGACAAATTGATTCTGTTCACATCTGTATTTCCTTTATACTTCTGCATATTCATGAGAGAACTTCCAGTTGGAGCCATGCACTCCATTTAATATATTGTTAATTTAGTAGTATGGGACTACAATGATGGCTCCATTAGAAAAGAACCTGTTGCATAAACATGAGGACCTGTGTTTGATTACTAGTACACATTCTGGTTTTGATTTGATTATTCACATCCATCATGGTTAGAAAACAACGTGAAACAGGGGACTACCTATGTCTTAGCATTAAGGAGAATGAGCCAGGAGAATCTATGGGGATTAATGGCCTGCCAACATGACCAATTTCCAAGGACAGATTCTACAAGCAACTCTGTCTCAAAATATAAGATGAAGAGGAACTGAGGAATACATGTGGCATCTACCTCTCACCTCACTACCTCACTACACACACAGACACACACACAAAGACACACACTGTAACTTTTACTTAGTCTTTCAATGTAGGAGGCAGTGCACGATTTATTAATAGTTCTCCATCATATCATCCAAATTCTGTTACCTGTTTATCTTCCCTGAGATGAGAATCCCTATGATTTTTCTCACTTTTAAGATTGCTCATAGTTTTTCATTGTATTCCAATTCCTTTTAAGGAGATTTACTAATTCTCTAGAATTGATTTGATTATTGTCTGTTTTTTTTTTTTTTTTTTTTTTTTTTTTTTTTTTATCTTTGTCAGCTTTGACTTCAGTCACATGGCTCACAGCCTTTGAGCTTCATGACAATGGGGCTGCAAATTAGATACAACTCTGAGATGGATGGAAAATATAAGCCATGTTGTGCCTTCTCCTTTCAAGATTTAGGTAAAATCCTGAAAAATCTTCTCAATACTGATCAATCTTTCACAAGGTCCAGAGACAAAGATTATAAAGCAATGCCACAATCACATGCAACATTTCTTCCTAAATCTGCTTCTAATGTAGAAAGAAAAACCTGGCCTGGCCTGAAAACAGTCTTAAAATGTTCTCTACCTTACCTACAACAAGGTACGACATGGGTAAAATGGCTGGGAAACTGATCAAAATAATGCAATCTACTATTTAAAAGTGTACAACTTGCTATACCTTCACCACATTTTAGTCAGATAATAAAATATGCACATGCTGATACAATAGAATAATCCTACGTCTCAAAACTGCTAAGGCCTCGGTAAAATATTAAGGCCTAGATGGAATGGTAATGTGCAGGTAAAATGTGAAGACCTGGGTAACTGTTACCTGCCAAGCCTTACATTTTGGGATGTTACTAATAATATAAAGAAACTGTCCTATATGTTGTTATTGTTGTTACAAGGATGTTCTGTGCTTTGGTGTTCTTGGAACCCAATCACAAAGAAGTCAGTTAGAACTGCTTTGTATAGTTAGCCACAATAAGGTTGGATGTGAACCAACTGCCCAGTGGCACTTCCTGCACCTGTGTATATGCTTTTACAGCATTTGCTTTTATAAGCTGTCCCTGGGATATACCCCAACATAAGAAAGACAACTGCACAAATATTAAAAAAAAAAAAAACTATTTGGAATAAGACTTCCATTCTAAGTAGGGGTCAAGTAAAGTTTAAGTCCCAAGACCTCCCTGGAAACTGACATCATACTTGGCAGAAAAAGACATGTTCATGGGTAACCGACACCCTCATTGGCAAGTTAAGATGTGAATGTTAGATATGCCCCATCCTGTTTAAAATTCAACATATGAATTTTAGAAAACATAAGTCCCCTCCCACTGTTGAATACCTCAACCAATGGAACAGAAAATAGCCCTATCTAAATCCTGATTGGTGGAATGACTTGGCACAGATATTTGTAGATCTCAGATTTTAAACGTCCTATAGGATCTTGTCTCAACAGCTCCCAAATCTGACCTGTGTCCCTAATCGATCAGTCTTGAGTCATGGCATTGAATAAAAAAATCCTGCTTTGATTGAGATTTGTCTCTGAGTGGTGTGTGGGGTGATTCCCTGACCCCAACAACAACAACAACTGCTCCTTTTTTTTGCCCACACTATATAGATATAAGCAGCAAGAGAGTAGAGCCTACTCCAATGTTTAGCCCCCTACTCAGATGCTGCATTGGTTGCTCAAGTTCCATTGCTGCTTCTAACTCATTTGACTTTTGTAGAACAATACTATGATTTTTTTTTCTTGGTCCTGGGACCAAGAATGCCTAAGTTGTCTCTGTGACCTTCCCTCCTAAACAATTATCTCCTCACTACCCGATATCTTTCCTTACACTTTTCTCCAGTGTCACTGTGCAAGGCATATAGACAAATCCAATAGTTAGGAAAGCCATTTTCATGTCCATTCTGTGAGCAATTTTGTTCTCAATTCATTCCCTCAGTCAATGCATGCCCTTTTCTCTTGTCTAAAAGGAAGTAAAAGCATGAATGCCAAGTAACTTAAGGACTGTAGAGTTTATAGAATTAACATGCTTTACCTCAGGTCTGTGCATTCCTTGGATGAAAATCAAGGAAAGAGTATGTATGGTGAGATGGCATATTTCTGTTCTTGCAGAGAACTCAGGTTCAATTCCGACATGCAAATCAGGCAGTATATGACCACTTCTACTTGTAGTTCTATATCTGGCCATCTCTCTGGCCAAATCATTTTTCTGCATGCATGTGATGCACATAGATCACTCAGGCACAATCAAAAATAAAGGAATAAAGAAATATTTATAAAAAGAAGGGAGCATTTTAGTTTACTGCGCAGCAGAGGAATAATAAAGTAAGGTATTGGGCTTTAAAGATAGATTAGAATTTCTTATGTATTAGTTGCTTTTGATTTTTTTTTATTCCTAGGTATGGTGGTATACATCTTTAATACCAGGACTCAGCAGGCAAAGGTAGACAGATCTCTGTGAGTTCAAGTCCAACCTTGTCTACAAAGCAAGTTCCAGGACAAACAGGCCTACACAGAGAAATACTGTCTCAAAAACCAAGCAAACAAATATGGGGTTGGGGGGACCTCTAGGAAGTCCCAGAGACCTGGAATGTGAGAAGCTACCAGGACTCAATGGGGATGAGTTAGCTTAAGTCCCCAACACTGGGGAGATGGAACCTGAAGAGACCACCTCCAATAGATAGGCCAGGTCTCAGTTGAGGCAGGGGACCCACTCACTCATCTTCAAAACTTTTAACTCAAAGTTGTTTCTCACTAATGGATTTTCAGGGACAAAAATAGTGCAGAGACTGAAAGAAGGCCAACCAATAACTAGCCCAACTTGGGATCCATCCCATGCATGCAGACCAAATCATGACACTATTACCGAGGCCATATTGCGCATGCAAAGGTGTCTTGAAGAGGCTCTACCAGCAACTGACTGAGACAACTACAGATACTTACAGCTAACTATTGGATTGAGGTCGGGAACTCCCCATAGAGTAGTTAGGGAAAGGATTGAAGGAGCTGAAGGGGATTGCAACCCCATAGGAAGAACAACAGTCTCAACTAACCTGGACCCATCAGAGCTTCCAGAGACTAACCCAAAAATCTAAGGAGCAAACATGGGCTGCTTCATGGCTCCTGGCACACTTGTAGCAGAGGGCTGCCTTGTCTGGCCTCAGTGGGAGAGAATGCATTTAATCCTGAACAAACTTGATGCCCCAGGGAAGAGGAATGCTGGTGGGGGTGAGGTGGGGATGGGTAGGTGGGTAGGGTAACACCCTCTCAGAGGTGGAGGTTAAGGAGAAGGGGAGAACTTGGAGAGTGGAGACCTGGAATGGGGCAACTTTTGGAATGTAAATAAATAAAATAATTGATTTTTAAAAAATTCTGCAGCTTCCTTTAAGTTTCTCTTTCAATTTAGTTTTGAAATTAAAATCAAGGCTAGCTAAAACAATTTTAATGTGTAGTCATTATGTGCCTTGGGAAAAGTAATATTGCCACTGAATAGCGATTAGATTTATTGCTTCTTAAATATTCTCACCAATTCGGTTACATATAAGATCAGTCAGATAGTCACATGAAAAAGAAAACAATTAGCAGCTTGAATGTAATTTTGACAGGATATATGAGTTATGACTCTGTTCCACTGTGGTAAAATCAGGCATGTGTTATTGTTACAGGCCTGCTTCCAATCGGAGATGCTGAAGAGCAGAGTTAGCAGTCATTCTTCACGATTTACAACCACAAATTAGGTACCGTTAGCTGTACTTTTAGAGAGGCTCAAAATGAGCATAATAACAGTCACTCCTTCTAACCTTTAAATCAGTGTTTGGTTACTAAAAGCTCTTTAGAAAATGATTTTGGAATTTGCAAAAGCACTTAGAAATTTTTATAGCAAAACAAGGACTTCTCAATGCATAGAAAAACCCTCTGAGAACTCACCTTCCAGGGAGGGCATGCCTATGGATAGCACCCCAACTATAGGACATCCTAAAATATTTTAAATGAGGTAGGCTATTTTATTTTCCAATTTCTTCTAGAATTAAATGCTGATTGTCTCTCTGAATCAAAGCTCTTAGCAGCAAGCCTGAAAATTCCTGTCAGCATGTTTATCGCTTTATGATCTTACAAGAAAAACGAGTATACCAAGCAAACACATTTAGAATGTACTTTTGTTAGAACTAAATAGGATTTAGTGATAAAACAAATAAGTAAATCTTCCAAATGAGACAGGCTGCCTGAGGAACAATAAGGAAAATCTTCATTGCATTGGCCTCATTATCTCCATGTGAACTACTCAGAAACAAAACATCCTGAATGTTAACCTTCAAACCTCCAGAGCAAGGAACAACAGAAATGTAAAGTATCAAATGTTGATGATGCATGAGAAGCTTCCCAAAGTCTGATATTGCGGACATCACATAACTTTTACAAAGTTCTTAGAGATGTCTTGAAGTATTGTGCTCATTTTTCCTCTTATTTTTTGATGTAGAAACACTTCAATTACATTTCCAGTATGATTCTTTTGCAAGATAAACATTAAGTTATTACTTTCTACTCACTGTCCTTTATCCTTGTGATTTTTGAATTTATAGTCTTTGAGGATAACATCAGTTAATACAGAACTTTTTTATCTCCTTAATAAATTGTACCTTTTATCATTGTGACATGTGATCAGTTATCATTTTAGTCCATGTGTCCTAATGGTAATTCAGCTACTGTGACTTACCCAGATATGCGATGTGAACTGCATATTATTTACCCTCAATTTCAATCTACTGTGTCTGTGTATGTGAAAGAACATCTACCCTGACAACCTCCTATGTAAAGTTTGAGTAACTCCTATGATGAGGGTTTGTGTCTACTATTGTGTTATGTACCCTCCACTTGCATCTTCTCTGTGTATCCTCTTTCATTTCTCCCGGGAAGAACAGAATGTTGTCCAGTATTGTACCAGTTTTCTAAGCAAGGTTTATATAACATCTTCATTTCATTAATCCCTACTTGTTGGTCCTTGTCTTTATTACATACTTTTCAACTTAAAATACCCATGAAGGTGAATAACACAGACACTTGTTTTATACAGTTTCAGCCATTATTTTTATTCCCACATATAATGTTATAAATGACAGCTTGTTATTTGACTTCTAAACAAATGATGAAAATCAACATTCTACTTTCATATTGATGGCTTTGTTTCAGTTATCCCTGTGAGTCCAGGTTATTACACAATATCATTCCCCTTTCATCTGAAGAACGGCCTTTAACATTTTACACAGTGTGGTATTGGTTTCTTTCCTTGTTGCTATTATAAAATGCCTGACAAGAAGTCACAGTTCTTACAGTTCACAGGGACCCAGTGCATTGTGATTTGGAAAGCATGGTAATAGGATTAGGGCATGTTGGTCCACACTCAGGAAACAGAGTGAACAGGAAGTAAGGCAGGGTTAAGAAACCTCAAGGTCTGATACAAGTTGACTTGCTTCTTCCAGCAAAGTTCCACTCCCAAAATGATTCACATCTTTTCAAATAGCACCGCTGCCTAAGGATCACATGTTCAAACCCATGGGCTATGGGGACCATTTCATGTATACACCTCAAAAATGCATTCTGTTCCCTTTCTTTTATTCAAAATATGTTATCATTTCATTGATTTTTTTCCCAATCCTCTTTAATTCTACCTTAGGTCTCTGGAATATCCAGTCTCAAGTTCTTGGCTATCCATGCAGTGTAAGACATGGGATTCCTATCATGGCATGGGCTCCAGTTAAATCAAATATTTTTTGGCCACTCCCACATACCCCAACACATTTTGCAAGTGGGACAGATTAGAAGGTGGAGGGTTTTGTAGCTTGGATGGTGTCCAGGTTTCTCTTTCCATACTCTGCAGAGTTCCTTCTAGCATCAGACAGACTAGAATGTACTATGTTCCTTCATATCACAAGGATACTGTGCTTATTTTGGCCTTATTCATTATACTTAGACACTGTAAACAAATCTAGATATCCCTCAACTGAATAATAGATAAAGATTATGGTAAATTTATACAATGGAATATTATTCAGTGGTTAAAGAGGTAATATCATGCAGTTTGCAGGCAAATTAATGTAACTAGAAAAAAGTCATCCTGAGTGACATAACCTTGACCCCAAAAGACAAATAAGGTTTGTATTCATTTATTAGTGAATAACAATATCAACCAAACAGACCCCTCCCTCCAGAGCTCTCAGGGACTAAACTACCAACCAAAAGTACACATGGCTCTAGCTGCATATGTACCAGAAGATTGCCTTATCTGGTATCAATGGGACAGAGGCCTTTGGTTCTGTGGAGGCTCCATGCCCAGCTTAGGGGAATGCTAGTATGGTGAAGTGGGAGTGGGGAGCACCCTTATAAAAACAAGGGAGAGGGGAAGGGATAGGGATTTGCAGGGGGAAACCAAGAAAGGAGAAAACATTTGAAATGTAAATAAGTAAAATAACCAATTTAAAAAAAGAAAAAAAAAGAAGTGAATATTAATGGTTTAGTAGATGATAATTAAACTCTAATCCCTAGACACAGGAAGGTTAGAAAAGAAGGGGTATAGGAAATATGTGGGAAGCATGGATCTTCCTGTGAAAGGAAAACAGAATATCTTATGAGTCTGGACTGGGAGTATGTGGAGATAGGAGTTGGAGGGATTATATGTTGGAGGAGGAATGGGAAAAGAGGTAAACAGAGAGACAGCTGGAATCAGGGGTGGGGCATGTGGGGATGATGTGGAAATGAACTGCAGTGGAAACTTCCTAGAATGTATGAGGGTGCCTCTAGTAAGGGAGACAGAGTCTGAGTTGGTCATCTTTTATAGCCAGGAAGGGCTTCCAGTGGTAGTACTGGCTAACATTCAGTTGAGTTGCTAGCCAAGAAGGTCCTATGAAGGTCTCTAACCAATCCTGACTGATGCTAGGACAGATGGCTATGCAGGTGGACTTGATTCTTCACTATGATAAAGGACATCTTCACTCAGTTCAGTGAACATAGAGATGTCAAGCTAGTGCTGGCTTAGAGCCTTCACCCCTACAGTTTAATATCAAAGTTTCCCTTTTTATTTGTGGTTAAAAAAAAAAGAAAAGAAAAAGAAACTTCTCCATCTGACTTCAATTTGACTGGCTAGTTTGCTTCTATATTCAATAGCCGATTAAGTTAATCCTGTAACTTTTTAGATCCATTTATCATACTTTTACAACTGCTGCTTTTCTCCGTAGTCTATTTGCTATAATTTTATTGCTGCTTTAGATTCCATCCGTTAACTCTATATCCCATTTGTAATTCAAATCATTGAACAGTTTTTAAATAGCCATTTTATTTTTTTTTTGCTTATTAATTTCAAATGCAAACTATTTCAGAGTTTGATTTTGACCTACTTTTTCTCACACTTTAACAAATTTTGTAGTTTCTTGAATATATGTTAATTTTCTTGTACAGTGGATACTATTAATCATACATAGTAAAATTCTGAATAGTTTTGTCTTTGGAATATACTTTAATTTTATCCCCCAATTGGCCGTGTACTAGAAATTGGTGGTTCTTACAGGACTAGGGTCCTGTTTTTATGATTCGGTTGTAAAAATCTTTTGCAACCTTTTGCCCCAAATGGCTCTTATTTTATTTTGATTATGATGATGATGAAGGTGAAGAAGAAGATGATGACAACGATGACAATGATGATGATTGAGACAGGGTTATGGTTGATAACAGAGGGCAATAGAAACAGCCTATGTTGTTTTAGAGACCTCTTTGGCCTCCATAACCAACTTCAGGAAGTTTTGTATAACTTGCACTGCAATTTTCATTAAATAAACAATGACCTCGGGGAACAACACTGTCCATTGCTGCAGTAAGTCATTACTAATTATTGTTAAAGAATTAAATGTTATTTTTAATTATGTTTAGCTGCGTGCATGTGTGTTTGTGTGTGTGTGTGTGTGTGTGTGTGTGTATGCTGGTGTGTACATGTGAGTGCAGGTATCCTTTGAGACCAGAGGTGTCTAATCCCTGGAGCTAGAGCTGCAGGTGGTCATGATTATCCTGACATGGGCTTTCTGAATCATAACCAGGTCCTCTAGGAGAGTTGCAAGTGCTCATAACTTCTGTACTATCTCTGTGTTCCTCATATTTTAAATTATATTTTGAAACCAGCCCATTAGCTATTAGATTTCCATGAGGCATCTTCATGCTCCTTGGTTTGGTAGCCCACTCCTTACTTCCTCTTCTCCCCAATCTCCCTGCCCCTATCCCTATGTGATTTGAAGATACCAATGGCCTTCCTCAGTGGCCATTACTGTATGCAGCAATGCTAACCAGACAGGATGTGCCCACTGGGAAGATCCTACTGATGAAGACACCACACACTTTGACTGCTAGGACATGGTGAAAATCAAACAAACCATCTTGGAAACTTTCTCCCTGAAAGCTAGCTTTCATGGTCCAGAAGGTGTTATTCAGGCTGATCATAAGAAAAGATATCCAAATCATTTCATAGACCATCCAAAGGACTTTAGAATTATAAATATCCTATAATCCCTTAATTAAAAATTTGAGTTACAGACTAGACATGGTGGTGGCACATGACATTAATAGCAATAATCTTGAGCATAGGTAGTTGGATCTCTGTGAGTTCAAGCTCAACCTAGTCTATATAGTAAGTTCCAAGCCAGTACTATATAGTGAGTACTGTGTCTCTAAAAACAAACAAACTAAAATAAAAAAAAATGAATAACATTCAAGGAGGGAGACACTGTTATTATGCATTTTGTTCTATAAACTTTGTTAATAATGAAAAGACATTAATAACTGAAGGGAATATATAAAAATACATTTTGGGCTTGACAGTTCAGTAACTTATTTAAGTATGTCATTGAAAGAACTAGTCTGTACATGTATATGATGTACATGTATATGTATATGATGCATATACAATTTGTATATGATGCATAAAAGAAAATTCACAAGAGCTAAGTTAAAAATGAAGGAAACAGAGTAACTTAATACTTTATTTTTTGAGATTTTAGCTTATTAGAGAAATATAGAATAATAATGACTTAGAATTCCCATTCTTCATCCAAAAAGCTGAATAAATCCAAGAAAATGATGTTATTACATCTTGACTACCAGACATCTAGTTTTCAGGGGGAACAGGGCATTTGAGGGGCTGACGATGAAGTATTGCTGGCTATTGAAGGCTAGCCAGGGCTACCAGTGGGTGTTCAAGCTAGGCTTCAAGAAAGAAACTCTCTCAAAAATCAAAAACAACAGCAAACAAAACACAAGCACATCTTGTGGATTCTGATACACCTTGGGAACCAGATGGTAGTTATATCATGTGCTATGGCAAATATAATGCATGAAATATTTTCCTTTTATGACATTCTCAGTAAAATTATTTGAAAAAATGATAAAGATAAATGTTCTGTGATATTTTCCTCCTGTTGACTATAGCCAAGGTATATCAGATTAATTACCTTGGTATAAGAGGAAATTAAATTATAAATGAGAGTTGTAGCATAAGGATATTTTGCATAAATGATTCTATCTATTGCTAATTAGTGTTGAAGTTTTAGTTTAATGGTCAGTGGAAACATAAAGGTAACATATAAGCTCCAAGCCACATTGAGAGCATGTTCTCTGCCTCGCTATCCTCAAATCTCACTATGTTTGGAAGAGAATGCAGAACACTCTGTATCAAAAGCTTTTAATTAGAAAATATGAAACTAAATTTAACTCCATATGCTACTTTCATAAAATTATCATTGCCTCACATAATTAAAACTAGAACCATGAGAAAAAGTAATGTTTCAGCTTCCCCTCTGAAAAAAAGTATTATCATTCTACAGCCACCAATATAACTCTGTAAAAACTCATAAATTTCTTACCTAGACTGTAGTAGTATATAAATAATCTCATTCTAGTATAAGTCTAAATTAAGTATTTATATCATAACAAGGCTTTGATGCACGTTACTTGAAAAATAAGTACATATTTTATCCTGTCTTTATTCAGTTGTTCTATTAATTAGAGCAATGTGTTTTTTTCAGTATAAACTATAATCAAATTAGAACATTTCTTATCATGTTTTATGTAAGCATTTATGTAATCTTTTGGTTCATGAATTGTCTATTTGGCTGTAGGTTTGTTTTGCTCTGTTCTGTTTTGTCCTGATACAAAGGATTATTATATAACACAAGCTTGCTTCAAGTTCACACAAAGCTCTATTCCAGCTTTTCCATGATGTGTACTCCTAAATATCTGCCAGCATTGCCAGCGATACTTGTAACCATTTTAAAAATTAAACAGTGTGTAAGTATCAGATGTGATTGTTTTGAGCAGTATTTATCACCCTCTAGTCTCATATAGCAATGGATCTTCTTGTTGAATTTCATGTAGACAAAGAATGCTGACAGTAATAAAAATATAAAACTAGTTAAGTGGTAAACAGGGCCCACTGAATCAACTAAGCAAGTCTCCTATGAACTCTCAGAGACAGAAGCAGCAAGCACAGGCTCTATATGGGTGTGTACCAGATCCTCTGCATGTATATTACATCCTCCAGCTTAGTAGTTTTATGGGATTCCTGAGTGTGCAGAGTCATAGGTCTCTGATTCTTGTACCTGCTCTTGGAGCTGTTTTCCTCCTGTTAAGTTGCTTTGTCCAGCCTCAGTGTGGTGGTTTTTACTTTATCTTATCATATTCTTTTTTGTTTGTTTGTTTTTGTCTGTTTGCTTGCCTTTGTTTTTTGAGACAGGGTTTCTTCGTATAGCCCTGACTGTCCTGGAACTCACTTCTGTAGACAAGACTGACCTCGAACTCAGAAATCTGCCTGCCTCTATTTTATTATATTCTGTTTTGTAACGTTTGTTTTTTGTCTTTTAGGAACCTGTTCTTTTCTAAGGAGAGACATAAAGGTAGTAGATCTGGAAGGGAGAGTCAGAGAGAAGGAACTTACACGAGTAGAAGGAGAGGAAACTGCAATGAGGACATATTGTCTATGTGAAAGAACACTATTTTCAATAAAAGAAAAAAATCGGAGAAAACTCAAAATTAATACATTCTGATAGTTATTAGCATTGAATATTGGGGAAACATGTGTCTCATGTTAAAGATGGAATAGAATTCTAGCATGAAAAGTTTTTGCTTCACTGATACTCCCAAAGGCTTTGTAACCACAAACCACATATGGCATTTTCTTTGAAGAAATCTTCCCTAACACATAGATATATAAATAATGTGTGTGTGCCTCAGTCTGTAAAAACATTCTAAATAAAATTTGGAACACATTGTTATAACATGGCTGGATACTAGTGGTTCCTAAATCATGACACATTCTGCTCTGGACTCTAGAAGTAAATTCAGTAAGGACTCACTGGCTTCATCATGGTATCCAGTACTCCAAATGGTTAACTCAGAGATTGTTCACACTTGCTTTCACATATTTTCACACAATAAGCACAAAGTGTTTGGCCTCAGTAATGTCATTCAGCAACACCTGCTTTTCCTTTCATACTCTTGAGATTTTTCTAAACTCTGGTCAGATTTCCAAGACAGGACTGAAGTAAAGAAATTCTGAGGGGAAAAGTTACTATAATGAAAACATCTCCCATGAATACACCGAATCCATTAACAACAACCTAAGTCTCAAAACTGCCCAATCGCTATGTGGCTCTCTGAAAGGGTGGCATTAATTTAAACTTTGAGAATCTTCAGCCAAAGGTCTTCGGTCAAAGATCAAATGGTATTAACCATTAAGCATAAAAGATTAAAATAAATGATACATTCCATGTTAAGACCAGTCACATATAGGAAGTCTTGGCACAAAAGAATCAGAATTACAACTGCTCTGTATAGCATTGAGCACTGTGGTAAAATATAAGTGCTCTGTGATAAAATATAAGTGCTCTGTATTTACCCAATAACAACATGCCTATATAGTATTGTAACTAACAGCAAAACTTTTGGCTGATGCATTAATAGTGTGCTGTATCTTTATTATATTTATGAGCATATTGATTTTAGGATCCACTTCATGTTGCCAGATGAATTTCTAGACATATTCATCCTCATTTTTTCCCTTCCTTCCTCTTTGTCTCCCTCTCTCTTTCTCTTCATATTTCTTGTTTTTTTATTTCTTTTCTTTTTAAATTTCTTTCTGACCCCTGCTTTTACCAGGACCTTCCAGGTGAGTTCTTTCTCCATAAGATTAACAAAATTAGGATATCATCAGTTCTAGAGATTGTAATCACAACACACACTCATTTGAGGAATAGATGGGCTTGAGCCTCACTGTAAATGTAGATCTCCCTCTAGTCCTTGACTTCAAGAGTCATATACTCCTGCCATCCACAGGTCTAGTCACAGAAGACCTTCAAATAGGATATTTAAGTTTTGATACACGAATATGACACATGAAAAAAATCCAAAACAAATAAAAAGATGGTTATGTAAAAAAATAAAAATCTAAAAAACAAACAAAACAAAACAAAAAAAACAAAACAAAAAAACCCTCACTATCCTAAATTGAATTTTAAAGTATTTACTGTTTTTACATTTACCTATTTGCTCTTACATCATTGGAATCTGAACTGGAAACTTCTATTTGTTTGGGAAGTTAGTTATGCCAAATGATGCATTGCTGGTGCATACAGGTGAAAGGATGTCTTGCTAAACCAAACACATGAAAGACTGTTTTCCTGAAGCAGACATGGGTGAAAGGATGTTTGATATAGCAGACTTGTGAGAGGATGCTTGATGAAGAAGTATAAATATGACCCCACAGACAGTGGGAGACGAGCACTGAGCACTGATTTGATTTGCTCAGCCTCACTATTCTTCACTAATGACACATATGTACTGGTTTGCCTTACATAGTGTTGTTGAGCTCAGCTTGTGGTAACACTGTCATTGAGAGAAACTCACCCAAGCTCGTGAGGTTCATGCAGCAGCTTGCCTCTTCTTGGGCTTCACCTCATGCCGGTTGGCCAGCCTGGCCAACCTGGCAGTATCTACAGGATTGAACTATTGCTGTCTGGTGTCTGCTTGCTGAAAGGGCTGAGCTGCAGATGCTGGTTCGTGCCTGGTGTTTGCCTGCCTAGAGGACTAGTCTGTAGTTGCTGAATTGTATTTGGTGTTCACTATGGGACTTGACTCCTGTCAAAGAATATCAAACTTGCTCCCAAAGAGCCATTGCTGAACAGATCCACTTCTCCTATGACCTAATAACTTCTCTCTTGGGCTACCTCTGCTGGATTGTGGGCTAGAGGAGAGATTAAATCCTTATTAAAAGTGGACTGCCAAAAATTTATGCTTATAAGAGTCACTGCATTTGATTTTACATGTAAATGGCAAATGAAAGGATTTCTAGGAAGGGAGACAGGAAAATCCATAAGAAAATCCCACTCTATTCTAAGCATATTAGTATTAATTTTGGCATAGTATAGGAGGTATTATAGACATTAGTTATATACACAAATTTCCAATAGCTGAGCAAATTCCTATGTGTATATGTTAAGTTAAATCCAGCCCCTTAGGACAAACAACAATATGAACTAATTAGTACCCTCAGAGCTCCCAGGGACTCAACCACCAACCAAGGACTATACATGGTGGGACTGATTGCTCTATCAGCATGTGTATAGTAGAGGATTACAAAGTTGAGCATCAATGGAAGGAGAGGCCTTTGGCCCTGTGAAGGTTCTGTGTCCCAGTGTAGGGGAATGCCAGGGTCAGTAAGCAGGAGATGGTGGGGTGGTGAGCAGGGGGAGGGGGAAGGCAACAGGGGTTTGTTCTTGTTGTATTTTGGGGGTATTTTTGGTCTTTTATTGTTGTTTGTTTGTTTGTTTTTTGAGGGGAAACTGGGAAAGGGGAAATCATATGACATGTAAATAAAGAAAATATCTAATAATAATAATAATAATAATAATAATAATAATAATAATAATAATAATAATAAAAGAGTTTCTAAACTCCTCAAAATTGTCTCTTGTCTTTGATACTTACCCTTGAACTTGGAACATATAGGATCATAATAAATTTCAATTGTTTAGTATTACTTAAGATAGGGATAATGGTATTATGGAATTATCAGGGACAAGAAGAAGACAAATCAAATACTAAGGTCAGCAGTGCCCCTCTCAAGCACCATATACTGAGACATTCTACTTGTTCTAGATCAACCAATATTTTGTTGTTAATTCTTTTTAAGACACCTTAGCAAAAACAGAGGTGTTACAAAAATATCTGTGCAAGGCTAGCACTAAGATTTATAAATGACAAGTCTCCATCACCAATCTAACATAAGGGGACACTGATAATGTTTTTCATCTATCATCTTCATACCAAAAACAGATTTATAATCCTTATATGGAAATTCAAACCATGGCTGAGCATGAAACACTATAAGTAATGAACATTAAAATAAAAATATTGATTGGCATTAGCTATTTAAAAGCCAGAAGTATTTCATGGAAACAGTTCAATAAAAGTTATGTCATTTATGGTATACATGTGCATAAAGTTGGTGTTTATGAATACCAGCTTTTGCTAAAGTAAAAATAGGAGATTTTTCCGTGTAGCCAACAGTTCTTTTCATACATCCTTTGGTAAGTTTTACTCAACAGTGTATTTTGCATAGTTAGGAAATTTCAATCCAGTGCTTTACTATTTGGGTTACCTTGTGTAGAAAATACAACCCTTTGCTAGGATCACAAAGCTTGTCAAGAGAAGCTCTGCCAGAGCCTGACCAATACAGATGCAGATGTATGCTCACAGCCAACCATCAGACTGAACACAGGGATCCCAATGGAGGAATTAGTGGGAGAAATGAAGTAACTGAAGGGGTTTGTAACCCCATAGGAAGAAGAGCAATATTCACCAATCAGACAAACTTAGACCTCCCAAGGACTAAACCAACAACCAAAGAGTACACATGAAGGGACCCATGGCTCCAGCTGCATATGTAGCAGAGGATAGCTTTATCTGTGAGGGGACCTCTTGGTCCTGTGGAGGCTCTATGCCCCATTGCAGAGGAATGCTAGGGCAGTGAGGTAGGAGTGGGTAGGTGAATGGAGTAGCACCCTCATAGAAGCAGGGAAGAAGGGAAGGGGATGGGGGATTTCAGAGGGGAAACTGGAAAGGGGGATAACTTTTGAAATGTAAATAAATAAAATAACCAAAACATTCTCAGAAACCCATAAGAAAAGTCATTGTTCAGATAACTTCAAAATCTAGCACTCAAATTATATGATGATTGATTGTAAAACAAACCACCATGATATTCTGTTGCATCAAACAAAATTTTTAAGGAAACAATACATAGAAAGTCACCAATTTTTTTGCAAAGTAACAATGCTAATGACATTTATCAAGCCTAATGCCATCTCTAGATTGCAATGGTTCTGTGAGAGATGGCAGCTATTAAGAAATAATAAAAAGTGGTACTTTGGGCTGGCAAGATAGCTCAGCAGGTAAGAGCACTGACTGCTCTTCTGAAGGTCCTGAGTTCGGATCCCAGCAACTACATGATGGCTCACAACCCAACCACCCATAATGAGCTCTGACTCCCTTTTCTGGTGCGTCTGAAGACAGCTACAGTGAATTACGCCAGAGCAAGCAGGTCCAGAGCAAGCAGGTCGACAGAGATCCTGAGTTCAATTCCCAGCCGCCACACAAGTGATGGCTCACGGCCATCTGTACAGCTACAGTGTACAGTTATTCATACACATAAAATAAATAAAATAAATCTTTTTTAAAAAGTGGCACTTCATTTGTTTATACTCTCTTTTTCCCTCAGTATCCATACTCTGATACATTGCCAGTGCTTTACAAAAATCTTCCTACCTTTGATCTGTACATAAGTGATTTTAAAACAAACATTGAAGGAATTAACTTTAACTTAAACTATTCTAACCATCAACTTATTATTCGGGTAGTCAGCCCCTATTTGATGTTAAGTGATTTCTGTTGTCAGTAGCTGAAGTTGTAGTCACGTTTCTGGTAATTTGATTAAATAACAAATTCTCAGGCTTTGTTTTCATTTTTACCCTGTCCCAGCAATGCTGCCTACTGGGCTCATGTCATTCTCCATCTGCACCAAAACTATTTTTCTTCTTCTTGACAAGTGAATGCATATAACTACTGTTGTATTATTTTTAAATATCAAAAGAAAACTGGTGTTACACGACAAGATTGTGGTGGAAATAGTAAATAATGCACTGTGAGTACTAAAGTAGATTACAAGGAATTTATTGTGCATAATATAAGGAAATGACAAAATTTCTACTTTCCCCTTTGTTATTAAAAATTTATTTCTAAACACTAAAAAAGAAAAATATTGTAACTATTATCAATGAGATTTTTGTCCTAATTTCTTTTTCAATAATACCTCCACCACCACCAGCATATGCTCTGCTCTTTGGGAATACACTCCCACACTGGCAATCATTTTACTTTGGTAACAAAGTAAAAGATCTTTGTATATTGATGGTATAGCCTGAGATATTATTGAATTTATCAAGTGTAAGTCTTTTGATGGAATCTGGGTATTTGTCTGTGCAGTATACTATATCTGCAAACAGGAATAATTTGAGTTACTTTCTTCTTATCCTCATGCCCACATCAATCTTTCCTGTTGCTTTACTGTCAACCCAGAGGTGCTTAGTCCTTTACTGATAAGCACAGTCAGAGAGTCCACCCCTTTTTGGTTCCAGATCTTACTTTTCCTCTTCCTCATTCAGGTAATGTGGGCTGTGGGTTTACCCATTGTTATGTTAGGGTATAACACTTGAAATCCAAAACAGTCAAAGACTTTTCTCATGAAGGGATTTTGAATTTTATCAAATGCCTTTGTTGAAATGATTCTATGTATTTTTTTTTCACTCCATCCTGTTGATCCCTTTCTGTATGTCAAGACTTCTGGCCATGGAGGATATTCAAGCTGATCATGGTGAATGAACAGATTGGTGTGTCATTGAAACTGGTCTACAGGCAGTCTTAGAAGTTTTGCTTCTATGTATTTCAAGAATGTTGTAGTTTTTGTTTGATTGCTTGATTTATGCCTTGCCTGATTAAAATATGTTTGTACAAAGAGCATGAAATGATTCTTCCTCTTCCAGGCAGACTGAGTAAAATTGGATTCTTTTTTTAAGTGTCTTTTACTTAATATATTTTCAGTGCACATTAATTATATGAAATAGTACTCCATTATGAGATGTTTATATAAGGTATGATTATATTCATAGATCATTAACACAGTTACCTTTTCCCTTCCTTTTTCACCTGCTGATTGGCTTCTAACTCCCAGATAAGCCAATCATACTTTTCTGACTTACTTTCAAGACTCTACATAAGAAAATAAATGCAATATAGACATGAGTCTGGCTTGTGTTGCTCAATAGGATGATCTCGCCTAAAATCAATTTTCTTATTGAAAATGACACAAATTTCTCATTCTGAATGACTAAATAATATTCCATCATATATGTGTCACATTTTGTTTATCTATTTATCCACTGACTGACATTTAGGCTGAGTGATATGTAGGTGCTGTGAATAATGTTGCAATGAATATAGTATATAAGCATCTCTACAATATGCTGCCTTTGATTTCTTGGGCATATAAAGAGAACAGTATAGCTGTATGAAATGATTAGTTCTGCTTTTGTTTTCTTTAGAAGCCATCATATTGATTTCCATCAAGAGTGAATGAGGTTTACTTCAACCTCTACTTCCTTCTCAATATTTGTTGCTTGCGATGTTCATTCTATCTTTTTAAAAGATTCTATTTTTATGTAAATTATCATTATTCTGCATGTACATCTGTGTACTACTCTGGATTTGTCCTCTGGAAGAGCAGTCAGCGTACTAAACCACTGAGATATCTCTCTATACTTTTGTTTTGATTTTTAAATGGCAATCATTATGACCTGGGTAAGAGTGATTTCCCAGATAGTATTATTTGTTTTAATCAAATCATAAGGAAAAATGGAACAAAGAGTTCTTTAAGATCTCATCCTATGCTCTTATTGGTAATCAATGGGAGGAGCAGCCCTTGGTTCTGTGAAGGCTCTATGACCCAGTGTAGGGGAATGCCGGGGCCAGGAAGCAGGAGTGGGTGGGTTGGTGAGCAGGGGGAGGAGAAAGTGGGGTTTTGGAGAGGAAACCAGGAAAGGGGATAACATTTGAAATATAAATAAGCAAAATATCTTTAAAAAAAAAGAGAGAAAAGATCTCATCCTAAACACTGATGTTCTTATCATTATAACATAATGTCTAGCAATTGTTTTTGATCATGAATATAAACCTTCAGGATGCTCTTTTCACATCAGTTTATTAAAGTGCAATTTCTATACAATAAAGTTGACAATCATTGAATTTTGACAGTTACATTACATCTGTACATCCTGTATACAAATGAAGATGCAAGTCAGTGCTATCACTCTGAAAATTTTTGTTGCCTGCCTCCTTGAAGTGATCCTCGCCCCCTGCTGCCTGCCACCTTGAAGTGATCCTCGCCCCCTGCCGCCTGCACCCTTGAAGTGATCCATGCCCCTGCTTCCATCCTTTTACAGACTGCAGCCCTCAGTTATCCATTGACAAGGCACAACATAGAATTTCCTTCATCTGTTTACATAATATTTTCAGGATTTGTTCAAGTTGTTGTATACATTACACTGCAGCTACACTTCAATGCTTAACTGTTTTCATTGATTGGAGAGAACACGCACTTGAGGTTGCTACTCAAAGAGCAATAAATACTTCTATGCCAAGATCAAAAATTATTCTTTCATAATAAATCAGTACTTCTGTATTTAACTAACTAGATACCAGCAAAGTGTATTAGTCACTTCAGTTTATTATGTCACTACAGGAATAGCACATTTACTAGCACCAATACTGTGTGATTCAGACATAAGTTCATAAGGTATTCATACTTCAGTAAATCATTTAATTAGTAATCTTTAGCAAGTTTCCTTGATGTTTTGTTGAGTATTGCAATAAATTACCACCGCACTGATACAGTGCCATGCATTAGTCTGACTTTGCTACTGAGAAACAAAAACTTTTAAAAGCTTTTAATTAATTGTACTTAGAGAGTCATGTCTCTGATTTCAATGACCTGCAGAATGATGCATTTCTCATTACTGACTGGTGTCACCTACCCACAATTTTTACTGTAAGATATATATTTTCCAATATATGTTTAAAAGCACACAAAACTCCATTTCACTTAAGGAAACCAAGGACACTTTAAAACCTAGACTAACACCTTAGTGTTGGCATAAGTAACTGAAAACGCATTGCTGTGATAGTGTGAAATACGTCAAGAGTTACAGAAAGGCCCATCCCCTTGATATATGAGATACTTTGGGCATAACACTATCAAGAGTAAGTTGATATAATGTCTTGTGGCTGTAGGAAGTTATGCATACACTATACTTCATTTTTAAAGTACTGGCAAAATACGTTTTAAAGCAAGTACAATACTAAAGGTAGACAGTTCAACCCAGGTTTGTATCCTTCTTTTAAATGCCAGAGTGGTGAAGGACATAGTGGAATTATACAATGTGTGACTGCAATGGTCCTTCATTTTCTAAGAGTTTTATTCTGATGAACAAACTCAGTCTAAAGAGCCAAAATACTAGCAATCAGTACTTCTGGTATTACACCTGAACTCTCCTGATCCCTCAGCCTTACTTGTTATTATGGTAATATATTTCTTTGAAAATCTGCCTACTCAACTGTACAAAGATTATTTTGATGCTTATACTTATTCCTTTTAAAAATTATAGGTTTTGCTTTCTAGGCTTTATACTGCACTAAGAGTTCAATCTTAAAAATCCATGCAAAGGAAAAGAAATGGTGTTTCTTCCTGAGCTCAAAGAAATAAAATGTGGCATCTATAATCTATACAATCCTTCCTGGAGGTAGATATGACTGCTGTTTTACACACACACACACACACACACACACACACACACACACACACACCAGGTGGCTTGGTTAGGGAGAGAGAGAGAGATAGAAAGAGAAACAGAGACAGACTGACAAAGAGAGGGTGAAATAATCATCACCAAAGAGAAGGTAAAGTATCAGGCCACTCTATGACACGGTCACGTATTGAATGCTAACAATTCTGTAGGCATGACAGGAAAGCTGGGTGTTTGAGAACCAGATCCCTGTCTTCAGTGCACTTCACTTTTGAAGTTAGACCAAACTGCTGACTCTGAGTCTATAGTGAAACACAGTTTCTGAAATATGTGTACCAGACCTGTCAGATTCCAAGTGAGCATGGAGAAGGTGAGCAAGGAGCTCATTCCAGTTTTTGCTAGTTCTGGCTGCTAGGAAACAAATGTTGTAGAGATTGGATAGACAAAGCTCCACTTCCTAATTTACAAGTAGCCACCTCTCTCAGGTCAAGCAGACCTCATGTTTCAGCCTCCTTTTATGAGGGCATCAATTTGTTTCATATGGGCCATAATTTATAGTCTAATTAACACATACCCTGGAGCCAAAGGGGCACAGGCTTTCAGCCCACGGCACTCAGGGTAACAACTTAATATAACATTGATTTGTTTTATGACATTTGAGTGCTAGTAATGATATCACAGAGTCATATACACATATGTTAGTGATACATATTATATATATATTATATCATATATATGTATATATATACATATATATATATATGCAACAGTACAATTAACCTCAATGTATTTCCACACCCTTGATGTTTAATTAAAATCTCTAGGCTGTAAGAATTGCCAGATTATGTCATTTGAGTACAAAACACCTCATACTGGTAGTACAAAATTTTATTATCTAGGAACTCAGGTACTAGGCCTATTACTGTATTCCTTTCAAATTACCTACCTAAACATTGAAAACTTCAATTTCAATAAACTGTTATTTTCAGACATTAAATTATTATGTTCTCATCTATACAGTTCACAAGCAGGAAATTTTAAACTTCACAGACCAAAAACCATCCACCGACTTTGCAGACATGTACTGAATATTTACTTTGACACAGAGCTGAAGACAAACATAGGAAATAAGAGGCTGGAAAAGTAAGCTGTGTTTATGAAAAAAAATCCAAGAATAAAACCATATCTCAAGACTACAACTGGTTTCCTAAAATTACCTACGAACTATGAAAATATCAAATCAAACTAAGGCTGTGGAAATAAACCAATGTAATATTGAAAGGTGTGGACAAGCAGTATGAAAAACAATCTATACAAGCCAACATAGACAATAAGTGGTTGTTGTTCATTCAGTATAGTCAAAAGGTAATTTTCAAATCGACAGGATGAATTAGATGCTGTTGGATAGTGTTTTCTAAAACAGATTAAGACAATCATTGCAAACTCTATTTTGACGAAAGACGAGAGCCAAGTCTCCTTTGATGCTTCTTTGAGAATACAACTTTATTATTGTGGGGTTCTTTTGCACTCCAATAATTTCAGTATTTGGCTGAGAAAAAATACCATGTTCACACAGATCCATCTGATTTGACAGCCTAATCCTTCTCTCAATAACAATCAAGCTGGGGCTTGATTTCCTCACTTAAGTGGAAATTGGTTTCCTAATGGAAAATTGCTTTAAAATTGTGTTAACATAATTCCTGTGCAAAGCAATTTAATGATGCAACATTCAGTGCTAACTCTTCACATTGAAGAATACCTCTGTAAATTGCTTCCCAGGACAAGTATTTTATCTCTACTTTTTGTTTAGTTTTGTTACTTTGTTACTTGAGATATTTTCTTTTCTTTCACAATTATTTTTTTTACAATTCATACATGAGTAATGTGTTTATATCATTTTCACCTCCTAATCTCCCCTCCTAATCTCTCTCTCTCTCTCTCTCTCTCTCTCTCTCTCTCTCTCTCTCTCTCTCTCTGACCACTTCTTCTTCTGTCATTTTAACTTGTACATATATCTGATTGTGTGTGAATGTGTTTGCATGTGTGTATGTCTAACGAAATAAGTTTATTTAGTGTTGTATATATGTTAATTGTCTTGAGAGATTTCCACTTGAGACTAGGGAGCCTATCATGACACTTGCTTTTGGAAAAGACTGAGTCTCCTTCTCTTAGCAGCCATGAATTGCCTATAGGGCTCTCTCCAGGGCAGGGCCTTGTGATATTTCTCTACATTGGGTGCTGTTGTTTAATATGGATGTAAGAAACTTCACAAGATCCTTCCCTAGGCCCTGCCCTGAAGGCTACGGGCAATTAATTCTACATATTTAGAAGACCATGTTGTTAGAATTTCATCCATACAGTTCCCTTGTCATATATAGAAGACTGGAAGATGGAAACACTATCTTGCAGTAGATGGCCTGGTCTTATCTTTAAGCTGGGTATTTATTGCAAGTACTATCAATACACGTCGTAGGGAAAACATGGACAGTTTAAGTTTAGCAATTTGCTTTGTATCTGTTTCATATAAAAAAGTTGTGGAGTTGGTAGAAAAATACCAGAGTGATGATTTCATTCTTCTACAGTGTTTCCTGTGTCTTAGACACAGTTGTCTTTTAAAGGTATCAGTTGGAGCTAAGCACTCCTTGGTCAATTGTTCTCTGCATTTGACCAGTTGATGATTTTGATGATAGTCTGTTTGCTAGAAAAGAAATGTCATTGGCTAGGGTTGAGAGGTACACTTACCTCTGCACTCTACATATTTGTTGAGCTATTATTTCTGTAGCTTATGTTGAAGCTGGATATTTATTGCAAGTACTACTAATACAAGTCAAAGGGAAAAATGAACAGTTTAAATTTAATAATTTGCTCTGAATCTGTTTCATATAACAAAATTGTGGAGATGGTGGAAAAATACCAGAGTGATGATTCCCAGGTTTAGAAAGTTGCACATTGAGTAAGAGATGCATATAAATGCATATTTAATTTTAACTGAAAGTATTTGATATAAGAGTATTTCATTAGAGAGCTAAGAATTCAGGTGTAGTTAAATAATTATGCCTCTAGAAAATTTCACACAAGAAATATTTTGGAGATTCAAAAAATGAATTCAAAAATGAATGACTTCATCTGCAATGCAGTGGACTAGAGTAATTTATGATAAACCCTAAAATCTCAGTAGAATTTTGAAGATCTCATTTGTTTCATTATAGCAGGAGAAAATTAATTCTACTTTGTCTATGAAAATCTATTTTTCTTTTTTCTTTTATTCTTCCTTTTATTTTCATTCTTTGCATACATTACATCCCAACTGCAGTTTCTGCTACCTCTACTCCTTCCAGTTCTGCCCCATGTGGCCTCTCCCCCAGATCCACTCTTCCTCCTTGCCCTTCAGAAAAGAAAGAGCAGGCCTCCCAAGGATATCAACAAAATACAACATAACATATTACAATAAAGATAGGCACAAACATTCATATCAAGGCTGGTAACTGAGTCAGAGTAAAAGGCTGCAAGTGTTGAAGAGTCACGAATGCTCCCACTCCCACTCTTATGAGTCCCACAAGAACACCAAGCATAACTTATATACAAAGCTCCTAGCTCAGAACCAAATAAGGTGTGTGGTTGCAGATTCAGTGTCTGTGGGCCCCTATGAGCCCTTCTTAGTTGATTCTGTAGATCATATTCTTGGGGTATCCCTGACTTCTCTGGCCTCAACAATCCTTCCTATCTTATGAGTTTCCATGTCTTCACCTCAGGTTTGGCTGTGTGTCTCTGCATCTGCTCTCATCAGGTGCTGGATGATGTATCCCCCACCCCATGACAATTGAGCTAAGCACTGAAACACATTTATCACATTAACCCTTTTATCACATTAACCCTTACTCCTCCCTGAACTCCTCCAAGAACCAGTCAATCCCCTATTAACCTATCCTCCCTACTTTCTGTTGTGTGTTTGAGACTGTATGTGTTTGTGTTTGTGTATTTGAGTGCTTGTGGCCTACTTTGTCAAATTTGTACTGTCCTTTTTGCATTGCTGGGAGCAATCGACTAGAGTATGGTTGTTCTACTAGGGACCACACATCTAAAGAAAATGTCTTCTTCTTCCCCCCAGCTACCATCAACTCTCACTTGAAGTTTATATAGATGTGTGGTCTTCAGAACTCCTCTTTCCATGCTGAAATGTTCATTGCCTTGATTTTGTTGAGGTTTGTGCAATCAAGCACAGCTGAATTCAAGAGGACATCAGTCCTGCTTGGTTTTGCCCTGGTCCTCATTGACCTCTTTGTTTTCTAACCTTTCACTTCCCTCTCCCAAGGTGTTCACTAAGCATAAGTGGAAGCTGTGCAGTATAGACATCCCATATAGGGCTGAGTACTCTAGAGACACTCATTCTCTGAACTTTGACTGGCTAGCAGTTTCCGTATTTAGTCACCACCCACTGCACAAGGAAGCTTCTCTGATGGGGATTGAAAGCTTCACTAATTTGCAGGTGAACATAGAGGCCTTCAGAGAGCTGTTTGATACTAAGTTTATTTAGACAAATGGTAGTAAGAGGTTCATGCCTGGGGCCTATAAGCCACCTTGTAATGGGTTCTTGGTCATACTTATAGGAACAGATGTGCACTTTGTCCTGTAGAACAGGCCTAAAACCCAATCAGAAACAAGTTGGTTGCTCGAAAAATATTTGTCCCACCATGGAATATTTTGTTGTGCTGCTCTTTATTGCAGCTGACAGAGGTCATGGCTGAGTTATGACAGAGTTCATAAGCCTATTCCTTACTTCCCTTTCTCAGCAGGCTGTATTGGCTCCCCAGCAGGAAAAAGGCTTCCTGGTCAGTCCCAGCTTGATATCTGTGAGAAAGCAGCTTAGACTAGTAGAACAGGTTGTTTAAATACCCTAACAATGTTTGGAGAACTTCACACTATTTTCTCATCAAATATTTTTTTCTAAATATGATGCAATAAAAATTGTAAAAAATATAAAATATCTGTTCCTAACCTTCATGTTGACAAAGCAAACAGTTTTCCTTCTTGAAGAAAATTGGCTTTTCAAACACTGCCTGTAGTTTGTGCTAGAATTATTGAATAACAAATAGCACTGCCCAATTTCCATGGGATCAATATTCTCACCATGAACTTAAAGCTACTCACAATGACTTGCAACAAATGAGAAATTAGAAAATAGTACACATCGTACCACTTTACTCTGTTTCGAACATGTGAATGTAAGAACCATGAGTAACAGGAAAGAAACACAGGTAATAATGAAATGTAAAGTGATTAAGAATGAAAAAGTCTGAGTTGGGTATGGTGGCACATATTCTTAATCCCAGCACTTGAGACTGAAACTGGAGGTATATGAACTCACAGCACACTGATATATACTCCTTCTTTTGAAAGAAAGGCTAAATTTGAGTATTACTAAAGTGTGTTCCAATGTAACTCACAATTATTTTAAAATATTTAAGTACTAGTCCTAGTTGATAACCATCTACTACAGGAGTACTGAAATTCTTGCTATCAGGTTCTAGGGAAACAAAAACAAACAAACAAAAAACAGGCTAGTTAGATTCTAATGCCTCATGCTTAAAGGCCTATATATAGGGGCCTGGGGACAGTCTATATTAAGAAATAATAAAAACAGAAAATTATTGGGGGGAAGCACAGAAAAAATACTTTTTCTAAGCACATTATATAGCTCAGACAAAAATTGAGCTCTTAATTCAGGAGCATGACACTTTACTAAATACAAATATTATATCACCTCTAGTAATGATTAAAGCTATATGTTCCAAAATATGGAAAAGAGAGAATTTATTTAACAATCTATTCTATTAAATAAATATTTTAGAGTTAAATACAAATTTCTGTTTCTAATTTTTAGGCATGTGCCTAGTTATCTGTCTTAGATAGATAGAAAATGCCCTGGAATAAGATTAGCATGGTCTAGTGCTTGCATATAACTACTTTATCTGGTCAAGTAGAAGTACCATGTTCAGTTGTAACAGAGTTGAGTGATAAAGAGAAACATGTCATAATCAGAGCACATGATAGGCAAATAAAAATGCAATGCTGGAGACTGAATACACACACACACACACACACACATCTCCCACATTGCCTTTTGTCAGTTTCTGTTTTCTTTTCTCAACCCTCTTTTCTCAATTTCAGACACTTCTGAGTGGCTTAAGAGGCACAGAATCTCATACTCTCACTTAAATCACTCATATTTCTTCTTGATAGGAAATTCATTTGGGAGCCAGCTATAGGTTATTTTGTATAAGAATGAATGTGACAAATGGTTTTATTTTCTTCAGACAAATTGGAGTTCGATTTTATTTTCTATACTTACCGTAATCAGTCTTTGCTTTTGCTTAATGTGAAAGTATCCTACAGCTTATGTAAAAATAGAAGAATCAGGAAATAGGAAGTGTAATCCTTAGACAAGTGCTGACTTGTTTTCTGTACTACTTTCTTTAAAAGAAAAATCAATGAAATGATGCCTAATAATATTCTGCTATACTCAGAGATTGGTGCCTTACCCAATTTTCATCAGATAGGATGCTTCCAGCACCTGATGGAACTATGCAGAGACCCACAGCCAAACATGAGGTAGAGCTCTGGGAATCCTGATGAAAAGGGGCAGGAAAGATTGTAGGAGCCAGAGGGGTCAAAAACACCACAATAAAACACACAGAGTCAACAAACCTGAACCTATATGGACTCACTGAGATGGAATCAACAATCAAGGAGCCTGTAAGGGTCTAACTTCTGCATATGTGCTATAATTGTGTGGCTTGAGGTTTTAGTGAGACTCTTAACAGGGGGAGCAGGCGTTATTTCTGACACTTTCACCTGCTTTTGAGACCCTTGTCCTCTTACTGGTTTGCCTTTTCCAGTCTTAATATGAAGGGAGGTGTGTCATGTTATTGCCACTTGATATGCCATGTTTGGTTGATATTCCTAGAAGGCCTGCCATTTTCTCAAATGCTGGGCATTTAAGTTCATCTTTTTTCTGAGATTATCAGACTATTAAGCACTAGCCCAGTCCTAGGGAGAAAAAGGGTCCAGGCAGGGCAGAGCTGAAGAGGAACCTGAGAATCCTGAGCAGTGTTGAATATATCAGGACAGACTGTGTAAGAAAATAGCTCATTCATTAGGAGAGGACGGGGTAATTTATACTCTAGGGAGAATGGCCAGTTGGGCCCATGTGGTCATGTTATTGGCTAGGGAAAACAATGAGGATGATTCATTTGTATACTCGGGAGCAGCAGGAGGCTGGGAAGGAACATTTTAAGGTCATATAGAAAGGTAATCCAGCCTAGGATGTTTCAGACCTACTGACAACCAGCCATGATAACCCTACACTTAGGAGCTTATTAGTTACTACATTCACAGGGACATGTTCTCACCAAGAGAAGCCTATGTGCTGAGGACTGTTGAGGCAAGAGCAAATGTAGACTTGCCAACCCATATCTGCTTCTTTCTTGGGGTATCCATTGAGCAACGATCTGGATTGGAGGGAGGGAAGTATAGTTGGCTATTATGGGTTCAGTACAGGATCTCGGTGGCTGATGAGTGAATGGAGAAAGAGCACATACAGAAACAGGCTCGGGGACCTGCTTTGGTGGTGATGGTGTTATTTTTTTTGTTTTTTTGTTTTTGGTTTGTTTTTTTTTTTTTTTTTTTTTTTTTTTTTGCTTTTGTTTTGTTTTGTTTTTAGAGGGAAAATAGGCATTTATGCACTTAGGGAGGAGGCCAGAATCTCTGAAGGCAAGGTTCCTGTGGCCATGAACCATTGGCCAGGCCAGGGATGTTGGAAGATGAAGTCAGGGACTGTAAAGGGGGAAACCTATAAGGTCTAACAAAGAGTAAAACTTAATAGCTGTCAAGGTGATAATTTCCTGCTAGGGATGATGGTAAGGTAGCAGGCTTCATGGTGCAGAGTAGGGAGAGGGGAAGTAGCCAACTACTGCTGTCCTTAGGTTTGAGGTATATGGGGTTGAAGCTCCCGCAAGCCTTTCTCCATAATCCTGGGCCAAAACCTCAGAGGAACAGCCAAATTCCTGATGCTCTCAGGATGAGGAAATCTAGAGTTTTAGACATCTTCAACCACTTCTCATTTCCAGGCTATCCCTGCACTGAAGAGAACTGGAAGAGAACAGGATGGGGAGAGAGGACATTGGGAGGAGGGATCGAGAATAGAGGTGGGAGGGGAAACTGCGGTTGAGATGTAATATGCAAGAGGACAATTAAAATAGAAGTAACTCAAACATAAGGCTGGTATAAATTACGGTTCATTATACGCAAGGTAATTACAGAGTACGCATGTTAGAGCATTCTTATATATGAAACCCTTAGTCGATGTAAATATAACAATAAAAATAGTATAATAATAATTAGCACTCAATTTTAATTACTTCATTTTATGTATGAATAACTTTAGATTTTCAGAAAAGTGTCAAAATACCACATTAAAAGGTGCCACTCATGCCAACTTCACAATATTATCCTGTAGACAGAAATCAAGAATTTGAATGATTGACAGAGATCTAAATATAGAAGCAATGTAATATTGAAATAATAGAAGGGTGGTGTCTCTTGCATCTTATAAAAATGGACTCAGTTTTACATAAACCACATGATCATAAAAGGTGGATTAGAGAGTTAAGGTTATATCCTAAAGATGTTTAATAAAATCTGATGTCCACAAAAATATAAATAAAATAATGATCCAACAAGGAGACAAATCTACCTGCATCATTATATGAAATAAATGACATATGATTAGTAGCCTTAAAGAAATTTCTCCAAAATTATATTCTTCCCACTTTCTATACCAATGTTGGTTTACAGACATATCTATTAGGTAAAGAGAAACTCAGTTTATCAGATGAAAGAAACTGCCAGTCTTGCTGGGAATATAGTGTTATAATTTCACTAGTCTTTCTCTAAAGAGTTTTATGACTCAGGAGTGTGCTCACTTAATAAAGATAGATGTCTAATTGCTTTGAGAATCTTTGTATACAGAACTATTTAAGTGTACACAGTGCTCATCTGTCTATCTATCATAATGTCTAAAGTCTTAGTGACAATTAATTGGCTCTGTTCTTCTAAGCACTCCATAGTGTCCTTGGTCAAATGGAGAAGGCAGTTCTAATTGGAATTCTTATTTTGTAGTGTTTTCTCCATCTCTTTTAGAAACAAAGCAAAATGCATTATTCATTCTTCGTGAGTTTCCTATCATGAACCTCAGTCCCATTCATCTTTCGATCTCTTCTTATCCATTCTCAGCCTTGCAACCTCCATCCCCCACCAACTAAAAAAACACACAGACAAAGAAACAAACAATGAACAAAACAAAATAAAGCATAGAAAATATCTTGTTCTGGAAGCTACAGTATGTTACAGAGTCTCTCACAGTATACCCCTCTGTCCATAAATCTTCACTTGCAAATGTTCATTGCAGTGAGTCATTGCTCTGGCTCTAGGGAACTGGCTTCTGTGACACCATCAATATTGAATCCTCACCAGGACTGCACATGCTTTATCCTGTCATTGCCTTCTGTCAGGGAGGCCCTGCAGCTTTGGATCAGTACCACCTGCCCTTTCACATGCCCCAACAGTTCACAGATGAGTTAGGTGTTGGGGTGGGCCAACTGCGAACCCTGAATCTTGGCCTGGGTGGTATTTGAGCTGGTCAGCCCATCAGCCTCTCCCCACCCACACCACCAGGGCAAGGTCTCCAACACTGCTCAGTATAAGCCATATAATTCCACCAAAGGCAGGAGGCAGTGTCAACTCTCTGGCAATCATGCTCTTGAGGCCATTCACTCACATCTATAACTCCAGAGTCAGGTCCACTGTGCTGCACATTCGAAACAATGGTCCCACTGTCACAAGTGCTACAGACTATGAGTAGGTGGACCAGCTCCGGCTCTCACATCCTTGGGACCACTCAGCCATCCATGCCTTTGCCATCAGAGTCAGCTCTACTGTTTACTCTGAAGAGATACATGAGCTGCTCTCTAGAGTACTACAGCCAATGAAGGGCAGGGATATTTCTTCCTCTTTCATGAATTTGGGGCCAGCTCTCCTGAGTACCACGGGCAGCAAGACAGGAAGAGGGCATCACTCTGTGCTCGTTCCATCTTATAGTAGAGGAGTGGTGGGGCCAGCTTCCCTTTACTCTTGTCCTAGAGACTAGCTAACCCATGCCCTCACCACCAGGGCCAGCTATACTGTTCTGCCCAGGCGAGGTGCAAGACCTATCTCCTTAGTTCGGCAGCCAGCAATCTGGGTAGTCAATCTCTTATTTCTTTGACTGTCTTTGATTTTAATTTTTATTTATACTAATTATTCAAATTGCATATTAGCTGGGAGTTTTCTCCATTGCTTAAAAGATGCATTTATAGGAGCTAATAGTTGAGAATATAAACACTAGGATACCTGTCATTAAAACTCAGAACTATGCTTTCTTTTCTTCTCAGAAATAATGATTCTAATGAGAAAAAATAACTCTTCATTGTTTTCCTCAGATTTATGATAATAATTGCTTCACACTGCATGAAAAAGAGAATAACAGCTTCTGAAGATGTCGATATCCAACCCCAAAAGAAGGACACTGCGTTTGTTACCTTATACATTCACTTTGCCAATGTGGTTATAGGTACACACTATGAAAGTCCATAATGGATCATCCAGGAATTCTCAATGTATTTATACATAGCATTATAAGCAGAGAATTCTATTTGTGTCAGAAAAGTGAGGCATTGTAGTTTCTGGAAATAGGAAAAGAACACAAGCTACAGGATGCAAGTCTCTCTAGTACATGGAAAAAGAGAAACTGCTCTCTTCTCTTCAAGCTTCCCCAGGGAGAAATGCTGCTAGCGTCTTAATTTTAGGCCCATGTAACTCATATTTTAATACCAACCCTCAAAAAAGATAAGAACGAATATTCATGCTGTGCTGACCTATTAAATTTGTGCTACTTTGTTAAAGCCCTTTTAAATTTTCAGAAATGGAAGGGAGCTTTAATTATCCATGGTTGAGGAAGATAAATACAGAAGTAGAGAAGAGACTAAAATAACTGTAAAGGTATCTTAAAAAGTCACAAGAAATAATATTATTAACTATCTACCTAAAAATAATTGTATATACATAGAGTAAGTTAGAGTATAAGATTTACATATATAGTTTAAATCTCATCTGAACTAACAATGTTCCACCAAAAGCCATTAGATCACCCAACACCATGCTCTTTTTTGTTGTTGTTATTTATTAGGATTGCACAAAACATTCTCCAAGCATTATAGACTTGATTGCTCACTCTTAGGTAGAAGGTAAGTCCTGAGTTCTGAAGACACTATGCAGTAAAGACAAAGAACCCATGGGCCACTGAGTTGAATCTGAATTGAAAGCGTCTGTGAGGACTAGCTTCCCTGGATTAAGGAGGCACCATACAAGCTTCCAAAGGAGAAAAACAACCAAGAGTCCTACTTATATATGACTGCTATGAACCACAAAGATACACATATCAAAATAAGTATAATATTGCAGTAGTAACATGCATACCTTAGTGGCAACCAATAGTTCTCTAATTGGACTTATGACCTATTCAACAAGAAGGAAATCATTCCTGGTATTGAAAACCTAACCAACTCTCTCTAGGGCTAGTAATGCCATGAATTTTGAAGAAGAACATATAAATACTACTTACTAAATTAGCATAATCCCTTAACTACATAATAAATATTTTTCTTATACCCTCAGAGAATGTAGTCTTCACCCTCATCAAGAGAACTTCTCTTTTTGAGAGATATCATTGCAGAAAAGCGGAACTGATCCAAACACAGAGTTGAGAAGCCTATTCCTTGTGGATGTATCACAGATACAACTCTTGTACCCAAGGTATCTTAGTTAGGGTTTTACTGCTGTGAACAGACACCATGACCAATGCAAGTCTTATAAAGGACAACATTTAACTGGGGCTGGCTTACAATTTCAGGAGTTCAGTCCATTATCATCAAGGCTTGGGAGCATGGAAGCATCCAGGCAAGAATGGTGCAGGCAAAACTGAGAGTTCTGTATCTTCACCTGAAAGCTGCTAGCAGAATATTGGCTTCCAGTCAGCTAAGATGAAGGTCTTATCAACCACACCCACAAAGACATACCTACTCCAACAAGGCCACACCTTCTAATAGTGCCACAAGTCATCACACCAGAATTTAAGGGATCATTAAGGAAGATGGAGAAGAAAGATTTTAAGGACCAGAGGATCAGTAAATTTGTTGTGAGTTTGTGTCTTTTAGATATGTGAAAACTGACAGCCATAAAGTTTCACCAACATGCCTCCCTAAGCATGATCTCCACATGGACAAAACCGATAGACAAGCTAAAGTGGAGGGGAGGGTTCAGAAAGCTTCAATCTTACACAAATAAATATAGATAACTAAAGAACACTGTGAATGGGAGAAACAATCTTCCCCAGAGAAGATATACCAGTTAGTTGTCCAGTTGGTCATTAGTGAACACATCGATACAAGTAGCAGTATACAGATGAACTGGTTGTATTTATGCATGTAGCAACAATTAAAGAAATAGAGGTCATAAATTTGAAAGAAAGCAAAGCAAGTATGTTAGAGGCTTGGGGGATCAAGGAAATGGAAAGGAAAAATAATGTAATGAAATTATAATCTTAAAAAATAAAAATGTCATCTTTAAATAGTTATTTCATTATTTGTATTTAATTATATGTCTATACATGTATGAAAATGAGTATGGGAGTAACCTACTAAACCATAAGAGAACATCAGAGTTCAATTTGTAGGCAGTTGGAAACCACCCAACATGGATGCTGAAAATAAATTTTGGTCCTCTTTTAGAATAGCATGTTTTCTTACATAATGAGCTATCTCTCCAGTCCCAGAATGGAACTGCTAAAAAAATATAATTCTGAGTTCAAATACTATGTAAACTAATCTTAGAGAGAAAAATTCTTGGACTTTTAAACTTACCTTTAACATAGGCATACGTCAATATCAGTTGTATTCCAGTAAAAATTAGACTTAGCATCATCGCTACTTGTGCTTTCATTGTTCTTGAACTTAGTTATTAACTAGCGTCATAATATGCATTTGCTATTTTATTTGGAAAATATTCAGTTATTGTCTTTCAAATAAGTAAACATTTGTCGAATTACACTCCAGAAGGAGTGACTGGAAGGATGGTGCCATGGGTAACATGTTTCTCTCACAATGATGAGGGCCTAAACTTGAATCCCCAACAAACATATAAAAAGTGAAGCAAATGTAATCTTTGAAAAAGATGTCAAAATATACATACAATTACAATAAATGATGCTGGGAAACATGGATTTCAACATGTAGAAAAGTGGAGCTAAATTATGAAACCTTCATCTGCCCAAAGTTCAGCTGCAAATGAATCAAGGATCTCAACTTAAGGCATGATATACTAAAAATGCTTGCACTTATATTCTCTGATGAGGATATTGTCAATTTGACTTCAGGAATGCAGGAAGATCAACAATTGAGAAACCAGATTTCGCAAAACTAAAAAGCTCTATACACTGAAGAAGACTGTCAACCCAGCAAGGGAGTAGTCAACAGAATGGGAAAAAAATTTTGGTCAACTGTATTTGGCATAGTATTAGTATTGACAACACACAAAGAACCAAAAATTTAAACATAGAGAAAACAACTCAATTAAAAGACCTATAGATCTAGACAGAAAGTTTGCACAAGAAGAAATATGAGTGGCCAGCAGACACTCTTTTTAAGTGTCCAATATCCTTAGCTGTTAAGGAAATGAAGATTAAAAGTACTTTAAAATCTCTCCCATTCCAATTAAAATTCTTATCATGGTAGAAAAATGACAACAATTCTGGCATGGCTATGATGAAAAAGGAACTCCTCTATAATAATTGTAAAAGTGCAGCCACTTAGGAAATCAGTCTGGGAGTTTATCACAATACATATAAATAGATTTTTGAAGTGACTCAGCTATACTACTGGGCATATACCCAAAGGAAATTGTGTCATGCTACATAGGTATCCAGGTATATTCATTGTCATTCTATTCAGAATAGTTAGGAAATGGAATCAATCCAGACATCTATCAAGTTATAAATGATTAATGGACATGTCATACATAAGCAGACGAGACTATTACTCAGATGTAAAGAAAATGAGATTATGAAATTTTCAATAAATGAGCAGAACTTGGAAAATATGCATAATGAGGTCATCCAACTCCCAAAATGTTGCATGCTATCTCTAATGTTCTGTTTGAGATATTTATTCAGGATCACATGTAGAAACCATGAAACCAGCCACTGCCCCATGGAATTCACTTAAGGAGTAACATGTGATAAGTGAGATTAAGAACAGAGATGGAGGAATTACACAAAACAATAATGTTCAATCAGATAGTAGCATTAAAAGATAAGAAATGAGGAAGCAGGGAAAAGGTTAGTCAAGATGAAGTATGCAAGAGTGACCAATATAGGAACATGTGATCTTCTGACACAGTTGAAAATTCAATTGGGATAGCAGAGATGGATATGATATAAAAGAATATAGAGAAAAATAATAATATGACATAACAGTTTAAGCAGGAATAGGGATCATGGGGTGGTAAGGCATAGGTTAACTAAGAACAATTATGTTTGATAAAGTTTTATGAAACCTCACTCAAGCATAAATTACCTAGAACATAATTAAATATATATATATATATATATATATATACATATATATATATATAAAGGAGTTTGAGGCACACCATATTAGTGAACAATGCTGTTCCCAGAAGGCACGAGTTTATGAAAAGAAAATCTCAGTGCTAGTCATAGGTTACCTTCTTATGAACTGTTCACCTGTGAAGGCTCATAGGCACCCAAAACAAGTAAGCTATGGCCGTTGTCCTTGGTTGTTAACCTTGTTACATGGTAAGACCCCAGTGCTGAAAACATCACCCTTAACCTGCAGGATATAGATAAATCAATTGTGAACAAATCAGGACATTCTCTTCCCAATGACTACTTTTCATAGTGCAGGAGGAGAAAAGTCATTCAGGGTTCTTACACAGTACTGGACACTTCTTGCTACATTAGTGACCTTTCAAGAAAACATAATCATACATGCAATAGAGTTTACATGGTTTATGGGAGTAACAATTGCTTTGTGGATTGTGGTTGAGGTCTGCCCTATGGAAGTAAATACATCCTGGTACTTAGTCATAACCATAGAAAAGCCATATGCCCTAAAAGAGAATCTCTTGATTTGATGCTGTTTTTCTAAATAATTATGTCATCAAACTACCTTCTAAATTTTTGTGTTTATATCCAGAGACCTGGGATGCTCTCATCCTTAATCAAAGAACCTTGTTGTTTCGGAGCCCAGTGGTTACTGTAAACGAGTCCAGTGGTTACTGTAAACACTCATGACTCTTCAATGCTGAGAATAAGGAAGTAAATGTACAACAATAAGTAGAACATATCAGTCCCTGCCCTCAAGCTCAGGGAACAGCAAGGAAACGGGGACTGAGAGAATATAGGAGCCAGAAAATGGGAGGTCCTGCACAGAAGCATGGGAAACAGGAGTTATGGACATGATGTAGCTACCACATGCAGGAACTCACAACAGCTGTGTTGTGGGGAAAAGATTTCCACAAGATCAAGAAAGATAAAATGTACAGAAAGAGGATTCCCTTGCTGAGGAATGATGACAGTTCATAGCTTCTGAGAGAGAAAAGTTACTTTGCTTTGATGTTGTGGACAGATGCTATAGTTGTTTGAAAAAAAATAGTTCCCATAGACCCATAAGAACTGGTACTACTAAGAGGTGAGGTGAGGCCTGATCACATGAAGACAGTATTCAGAGATAGATATTTCTTATCTTAGCAATACTTAGCATAATCTGAGTCTTTTATCTTTTAATCATGCATCTCTGTAGCAAACATAAACCCTTCTCTAGGTTATTTAACCATTTTGAGTCTGAAATTCATGATCCTCAAATACTGTCTGTATGTTATAAGAGTTTAAAGCTTAAATTACAGGAAATTCAATTAAATTAAATTAATTGAAATTTAATTGTCACAATCTTGTGTGGCTTTAAATTTGATTCAAAGTTTCTTTGAATGGTTTATCCTATAGTACTGTCCTATTAAAGAATGAAAAGATCCCATGATTGGTGGTAGAACTCATAAAATTAAGTAGGAACCTTTCTAATTTAAAAATAGTTGTAATTTTGCTTATCAGATTAGAATATACACTTATTCATAAGTCACATTAATTTGAATTACAAAATTATCAATTAAAAAAGAGGTGTGGCCTTGTTGGATGCCACGGGCTGGCCAATCCGGGCTTCCTTCAACCCGCGGGGGAGCAGGGTCCTAGTCAGGTAGACAAGGCATTGGTGAAGAAATGACAAACAGAAGCAGACACAAGGGAGTGCTGTAACTGAATGCAATTTGTACAAAATAGAAATCAGGCTTATATAGTATACAGAAAACAGGGCAAACTACAGAAGTCATTTAGGCAGGAGATGGTTACATCAAGGTCAGTAAAATTAAACAGCCAGGTGCAAAGCGGAGGAGAAGTGGTGTCCTTCTTCTTGAGCTAGGTTGTCCTGGCAGCCCCAAGATAAACTCTCAGGGTCTGCCTGAGGCATGTAGCTGAAGGTCGTATTTTAGCATTCCTTGGCTGTAACATAAATAATTAGTGATGGGAGAAACCCTACAACTTCTAACTTCTCACTGGCAGTAAAACAGTTTTTCTTTCTGTGTGACACTGCTCTGATAATAAGTGCCTAACTGCTATCTCTGACTCTTGAGATGCCCTGTCTGGTAAGACAGCTTCTTAGTAAAAATTCCCAGCTAATTACAGCTAGGAAATCTATTAGGATTATTGAAACACTGTGGAGGCCAGGAAATAATGTTCAATCTCAGTTTTAGCTAATAACGAAATATTTCTTAGGGTACTTTTATGCCTGAATAAAGAAAGCATGCAGATCTCTCCACAGACTTAGCAGAGATCAATCTGGAACTCGTCTGAGTTAGGAGATGTTAGCGACTAGGCTCCCTCAGGAGACAGACTCCCTTTGGAGTCATAATGCCTCTTGTCCATGATCAGGTTTTAACCCTGATACTGTAGACCTACTGGGGTAGACAAGTGCATGCAGCAGTTGGAGGAAGTGCGTCTCAGTCACTGTCTGCTGTCTGTAGATCCAGTTGTAGACTCTCAGCTCCTTTTCTAGTACCATGCCTGCCTACATGCCATCATGCATCCCTTGATGATAATCGACTAAACCTCTGAGCTTTAAGACAAGGCCAATTCTATGTTTCCCTTTGTAAGAATTGCTGTGGTCATGGTGTCTCTTCACAGCAATAGAACCCTAACTGAGACAGTTGTTCATGTCTCCTGGGATGTTTCATAGCCATGAACATATGGGCAGCACTAAATGAACTTAATAGTTTAGCTTTATAAAAGTTTTGAGCTGAGGGAAATGGTCAACATGTTAGAGGGAGGCTAGGGGAGCTGGAAGAAAGAAGTGGAGGATGGATATGACCACGATATACTACAAAAAAGTTAGGACATTTTCAAAAATACAAATAAATTATTTGTAATTAAAACACTAAGAAAATCAAGATATATTTATAAATGTGTGTTGGTATTAAACCCCAGAGGGTGTGTCAATGTCATGCTATGGAAAATAAAACAATAATTTCTTCTTGGATTAGTTTTACTCAGAGTGAGCACAGATTTGAGTTTTCCACTTTGTTCTGTACCTTCTGTCTGTAGTTTGGGGTTGCTAGCCTAGATAAAATCTGTCTGGGGTGTATGTGTGAGTGTGTGTGTCTATGTGTGTGCGTCTGTGTGTGTGTACATGTGTGTGTGTGCAAATTTAATGTCTTTGAGTTGTGTCTGACTCTAACAAAGGTCTTTATGTTTATTCAGTGGCATAGAAAATATGATATAGGAAAGAAATAAGAGATTGTTTATAGAAATCTTTAGCAATTTTGTAACAAAGAAGTTATTTGAGTGACCCCAACTGATCCAGAACAATAAACAGCAGCAAAGAGATTTTATCAATCTTTTCCACATGTTATTCTCAAGATGTATGACAGATTTTTTTTTTGTTTAAAGTTGTTTCCATACTCTTAGCTGTTTTCAATAAATGATTATCACAATGCATACATTCAGGATCATAGAACAGTACATTATTTAAGATTAACATGATGCATTTAGCTTTATTATTAAAAGTTGATTACATGGGAAGTGCACGTTGTAGTCAGGTTGCTTACATTGTTTTCTTAAAGGCAAGTGAAACTTAAAAAGCTGCATACACAGTAGGATAGTGCATTAAATACATGGTATAAAATAGTCTCTAGACAGATTACTAACTTTACAGCAAAAGTTCAGTCTCTTTGGATCAAAAGATATTTCAGAAAAATGCATCACCACATAAACTCAGAGCTGGGATAGAGCAGAGGCAAGGAGACAGAGGCCTGAAGCTCATTTGCCACCCAGTCTAGATGGACTGAAAGTGATGAAGAAGGTGCCTGACATGCATGTACACAGGTACCCCTCCCCTCTGTCTCCTTCTTTCTCTCTCTGTCTCTCTGTCTCTCTCTATATATTTCTCTGTCTCTCTATCTTTCTGTCTCTGTCTCTGTTTCTGTCTCTGTCTGTCTCTCTCTCTCTGTTTCTCTCTCTCTCTCTTTCTCTCTCTCTCTCTCTCTCTCTCTCTCTCTCTCTCTTTCTCACACACACACACACACACACACACACACACACACACACATACAGTGTGGAGGAGAGGAGATTTGGCTAGATATGAGCCAAATACATTATGTACAAATTATTAAATATTAAATAACAAAACAAAATTAATTACATATAATTTATATATAATATATAGTTAAATAATAAAAGCCAATCTTTATTTTAAACTAACTTGAGCATCTTTGGTGGTTTGAATGTGAATGGCACTCATAGGCTCATATATTCGAGTGCTTGGTTCCCAGTTAGAGTTAGGGTAAGGGAAGAACTAGGAAATATGGATGGTTGGAGGAAGTAGCCACTGACTTGGAAACACAAAATATTATGCCATTCCCAGTTAACTATTTATCTACCTCTTTCTTGTGGAGCAGTTGTAAGCTTGCAAATGCTGCTTCATCACCACATATGTCTGATTCACTACATAACCCCTTAACATTCTGGAACTGTGTGGTGGTCTAAATACCCAAGGAGTGATACTATTAGGAGGTGTGGTCCTGCAGGAGTAGATGTGGGATTGTTGGGAAAAGTGTGCCACTGTGATGTTGGGCTTTGTAATTTGTATGCTCATGCTCTACCTAGTGTGGAAGAGACTCTTCTTCTGGCTACTTGTAGAAGATAATCTTTTTCTGGCTGCCTTTGGATCAAGATGTAGAACTCTCAGTTCCTCCAGCACAATGTCTGCCTGCCTGCTGTCATTCTTTCCACCATGACAATAATGGGCTGAACCTCTGAAACCACAAGCTAGCACCAATTAAATGTTGGTCTTCATAAGAGTTCCCTTAGTCATGGTGTCTCTTCACAGCAATAAAACCCAAACTAAGAGAAACTGTGACCTCCAAATTAAATGCTCTCTTTTATAAGTTGTCTTTAGCATTGTGTTTTGTCATAGCTATAGAAAAGTAACTAAGACAGTATTTGGTATCAGAGACTGGACAATTGCCATAACAAACCTGACCATTCTGGTTTTAGAGGAATATGGAAGACTTTGTGGTTTTGGACTAGCAGAGTGGTTGAATGCTGTATGTAGGTGCTTAACTGGCCTTTCTAGTAGAAGCTTGGAAGACAAGCTGAGAGGAGGCGTGACTATGGAAGCCTGGATGAAGAGGTTACAGAGGGAAACAATATTAGCAACTGAAAGAGAAACAATTCTGTGATATTTTGCAGATGGAGGCTAATTTCCCCCTTGTTCTACGAATCTGCTTGAGACTAAATTGAAGAGTTTTATACTAATTTCAATAGCAGGAGTGATTTCAAGACAGCCTCATGGATATTAGTGATTACTCTTATACAGGTCTGTTAGGTCTTAAAGAAACCTGGGATAATTCTGACCTGGTACCTATGGCTCCTCCCTGTACTTCTCACCCCTACTCCCTACCCTAAATCTCTTCTGCCTGGCAGGCTTCTCTTCCCCAAGGCTCTGATCCCTACATATCTCAATCAGTGGGCTTCTATTCCCCCAGACTCTGATTCCTCTATAACTCAGCCAATTGGCTTCTCTTCCCCCCAGCCCTATATAACTCAGCCATTTTGGACACAGAGTCTGTTTGGCTCTTGCTGCCTGGCTGACTCTATGCCTTCTGTCTTCTCCTATGACCTTTCCCCTCTTAACACCTGATTCAGTCTGCTGGCCATGTTTAGTCTAAAGACTTCCAGCCTTTACCTGTTTTCTCCTTCATATCTTTAATAAATCTTTTATTCAACCATATCTCAGAGCAGTCATGTAAAAACAAACATAAAATGTACAGATGCATGAGGAAAAGAACACCAGAAAATACAATACCGGAGCCATGTTTTAGGCTTAAGATATTACATATTCAAGCAAAAGCTAGATGATAAGTAAAATAAAATGAGTGATACCCTCAGAGTAAGAACCTGCCCAGCTAATCCTGCAGTTAGTGAAAAGAAAAGGCCTATGGAATGGTGTTCCTGCAGATAAACAGTAAATCAAATGTATGCAAACGTAATTCAAGCAGGGGTCCATGTTACATCCTAAGTACACAGCAGAACTTGGCCACATCAGCCATCTGGATACAGAAGTAAAGGGGTAGTGGAATCTTCATCCATGAGAAAGGGCAGCCACTAAGGCCAGGCATGCTGGATGCTAGTATCTGCACACAGGCTCTGGGCGGCCATTGTGTGAAGCTGTAAAAGTGAAAACTGGATTGCACTGGCAAAAAACATAGATGTTGGAGATGGCACAACAGGCTGCCTATCAAGGAGAGCTGCATATGAGGATTGGAATGATCCCAAGAGACAGAAGTGTGTTGCAGTCAGCCAATCTTGAACTATCAATCTATCTGACACTTTGACGTTGAACATAAAGCTACAGGATTTGGAGATCACCCTGCTGGGGTTTAGTAGTGCTTTGGTCCAGAATTTTCTTACTACTCCTCCCCTCCCACTTGGAATGGTAATTTATATTCTGTTCCATTGAATATTGGTTGTATGTAATTTGCATTTTGATTTTGTAGGAAATTACAATTAGGAGAATGCCTTAAGTCTGAGAAGAGGTTTTTGAGATTTAAACAATGTTGAGACTATGAGGATTTTTGGGAACATTTAAATTTAGACTAAAGGAATTTTGCATTATGGTATGGCCACTATCTTACAAGGGCCTGGGGTATTGAATATGGTGGTTTGAATAAGAATGGGTGCTAGAGGCTCATGTATCTAAATTCATGGTCTCTAGTTGGTGGAACTATTTGGGGAGGATTGGGAAAGGTGGCCTTGTTACAAAATGTACTTCACTATGGGTGGGCTTAGAAATTTCAAGAGCCAATGCTATTCCCAGTTAGCTGTGCTTCTGTCTCGAGTTTGCAGATCAAGTCTATGTACATAACCACTGTTCTATTGCCATGTCAGCCTGCTTGCCTGATGCCATGTTCCCTGCCACTGATAGTCATGGATAGCCTTCTGGAACTGTTATAGTGGGCTATATTTTAATTGCTAAAACTATCTTGGGTAATGTTAATGTCTGCTCACTTAGCCTAGCCATGAATTCATTATAAATTCTTAGAGTAAACTGGTCTCTGGACCAGCCATACACTTCTATATAATGTGTCCCTGACCTCAAGGTTGTAATAACTGCCTGAGCACTTAACTGCTGTTTCTTCACTTCTGTAAACAATGCTTGCTTGTTGCAGGTGTCCAGAGATGCCTTTCTGCATACATGTTACAATTGTGGTTTTTGCATTTAATAACTCAAACAAATTCGAGATTGGGGCTACATGCTGCTTCTTCCTTGGACAGCTGAACCTGTTATAAATAAAGACTCTATACTTATTCAAAGATCTTGAGAGTTCTTCTCTTCAGGTATCCCATTACACTGTGAACCCCAAATTAAATGCTTTATTTTCTAAGTGCCTTAGTCATGGTGTTTAGTCACAGCAGTAATAAAGTTACTAAGACAATAGTTCCTTGATAATTGTGTACAAACTTGAAAGTACTGAAAACAGGAAGCATTTTCAATATACACAAGAACATTGATTAGTCATTTCTTTTTCCTCTGGTTTGTGCCATTAATGTGATTGACTTAAACTATCCAGAGAAGAATGTTTCCTGTCATTAGCTACAAAGATGTGTCTCTTTCTGGTTGTTAGAAAGAAACACTCACTCTAGCAATTGTGTTTACTGAGCCTGCTGTTCCAAGTGAAGACAAAAAAAAATATGTAGAATCACATTTTGTGGGAGTTTTTATTATTATTAAGATCTCCTGTTATGATCTCTTTAGGCTCAATAATCTGTTCTTAAAAGAGTTTCTTTTTTAATCTGCACATGTTTATTGTTACAACTTGAAAATAAATCACTGTGTTTAGCATAAAATTCCTCTTTTGTTAATTAAAAACAAACCAGCTTTATGAAAATGGCTCTAAAATACAATCAAGTATTTATACTAACTGCCCATATCCCCCCTGTTTCTCTTACACACACATACACACACATACACACACACACACACACACACACACACACACACACAAGGTAACTCTATGTAGACCAGTCTGCCCCCAAACTTATTACATAGACCTATCTGTTCTCAAACTCACAGAGATACTCTTGATTCTGCTTAAATGTTTATTCTGCCTATCTGTCACTGCGCATCTTCCAACCTACTGTTTGCTCCTGGCCACCTACGTAGGGAATCGTGATATGTTAACCATCTCTATTTCATCTTCACATTCTATATAACAATGAGATAGGATATTTTTATCTTTGTGTTTAGATTATTTTATCTAGCAATTCTTTTTCTGTCTCATCTATGAACTAGCAAGTGCAACTTTTTTTCTTGAAAATAGTTTTGTTCCATACAATATATTCTATTTATACTTTCCCCTTCTCCAACTCCTTACAGATCTTCTCTCATACCCCACAAATCTTCACTCTTTCTTTCTCTCTTTAAGTAGGATGCAAAAAAACTTCTACAATAGTAATAATAAGTGAAATTAATAATAAATAAAATTTCCAAGGGATGACATGCTGTCTTGGCATGCTTGGGGCATGATCCTTTAAGGATCTGGGTCTTAAAAGGAAGAGAACCATTATTTTAGCTTGACATTGAGACAGAGACTCTGTGAAATCTTAGCTGCATGAAGTAGGGCCTAACAACTGCTCTTCTCAGAGATGGCTCTGTACTATGTAGACAAGATACAATGGCAGTTGAGTCTCAACATAGGGGTATTTGATAGGATGCACTCTATGAGTGCTTTCAATTTGAGAATTAAAAGAGAAATAATTTCTCTAATAGTAGATTAGTGTGGGGACTGCAGGAGAAATGACAAAGCAAGTATCTCCAGTCATGGATACTAAAGGCATATATGGTGGCAACAGGGGCAGTATAGGTATTGTTTCTTACCATGCTCCTGCAGAGGAGTTTTGGTTCTGAGTTAATGTAACTATAACTAAAAGTTAGCAGAAGAAACTTATTCTCTACACTTCTTTATGAAGCTATCTTGAATACCAATAAACTACAGGAGTTCTAATCTTTTGCTAGTTTCTAGTATCCTTTTTTTTAGTTATTTTGAATAAAATGTTTCATATCTTTTGGAATATACTTTGAGTGTGTGTATATTATATCCAGATATGTAAATATACATATGTGTGTATGTGTGTCTGTCTGTCTGTTTGTTTGTGGGGAAAGGGTTTCTATACATGCATGTACTTATGTGTGATGCCAGAAAGAATAGTGGAAACATCTGTTCAATGACTTTGAAAGTATCACTGTTTAACTGAGCCATTTCTTCTTCTTCTTCTTCTTCTTCTTCTTCTTCTTCTTCTTCTTCTTCTTCTTCTTCTTCTTCTTCTTCTTCTTCTTCTTCTTGTTCTTCTTCTTGTTCTTGTTCTTCTTCTTCTTGTTCTTCTTCTTCTTCTTCTTCTTCTTCTTCTTCTTCTTCTTCTTCTTGTTCTTCTTCTTCTTCTTCTTCTTGTTCTTCTTCTTCTTGTTCTTGTTCTTGTTCTTGTTCTTCTTGTTCTTCTTGTTCTTGTTCTTCTTCTTCTTCTTCTTCTTCTT
>NW_022196896.1:122002760-122059265 GCF_008632895.1 Mastomys coucha
TTCTTCTTCTTCTTCCTTTTCCTCCTCCTCTTCCTCCTTCTTCTCTATCTCTTTCTTTCCTTCTTCTCCCAGTATTGATTTAGTTAATGAACAACAAACAAAGTCAGCTATAATCAGGATTCCTGTAGCAATCTGTGCCATTGCTGTGCAGGTATAAGAGTCCATAAGAAGTCAATGAGCTAAAAGGTAAAGACAAATATACTGACTTAAAATGTCATTTCTAATCAAATATTCATTTTGCTTGAATAAAAAATACATGATTTATTCAGTGGATCATATTCATTGCTGCAATTCCTGAATTTAACGTTCAAAGTTTTCTAGCTATAAAACCTTTAAACTGTTTTAAAGTACTTAACATTTTCTCTTCATTTTTCTTCAACACTTTCTTTTGTGCCTCTAGCCACATCTTGTACATTCTCAGTATTAAATCTTGCATTTGTTAAAGGAACTATATGTGGCTTTATTGGTGATAGATCCTTGGAAATTAAGATCATCCCATTGTTATTTACTGATAGTTATGAATCTGTTCCCACTCAATCTCAGGGAAGATGATAAGAGAGTATAGAGGATCTATATATGTGTATATGTATGCATGTATGTAGTTTCTCTTACTATAACAAAGTACTTTTAGCTGAGAAACTTATTATTTGGGGAAGGCCATACACTCATGCCATGATACATATATGGAGGTCAAAGAACTACTTGTAGGAATCAGTTCTCTCCTTTTGGGGACTCAGGACTCAAATCAGGTCATCACCTGAATGACTCCTCTTCTCTCTCTCTCTTTCTCTCTCTCTCTCTTTCTCTCTCTCTCTTTCTCTATCTATCTATCTATCTCTATCTCTCTCTCTTATACACACACACATACATACACATATACATACACATACACACATGAGCAAGCAATGATGGTGATGAAAAAATAGATGATATGTAAATAGATAAATAGACAGATGATAGGTAAATACATAGATAGATACACAGGTAGATGATACATATATCATACATATATAGATGTTAGATAGATATTGATAGGTGATAGATAAACATGATTGATAGATGATAGATAGATAGATGATTGATAGATGAGAGAGAGAGAGAGAGAGAGAGAGAGAGAGAGATAACAGAAAGTCAGACAGGCTTTTTTTTTACAGTTCTATTAGTATTTGCCTCAGAGCAATAATATAACCTGATACATTATTGTTTAATTATACCACTAAGAGTTGATTTGGGTTTGTAAAGAATTGAGCGTTGCAATGGCCTTGCTATGATTGATAGCTTTCTTGTCTTGAAGTCTTGTGTTTATAACTACATATAACTACTCCAACTTTCTTCCCATAGGTCTTATAATAACAGAATACATTCCACCTATTCACTTTCAATCTGTATGTGTCTTTATTCTAAAATAGATTTCTTTAGGAGGTCTTATTTTTTGCAACAATAGACACTAATATAATATCTGGTAACTTACCTTGTTTCTTCAGCTTTTTGTAAGGTACCCTCAGAAATGCTCATAAGTCTTAACACTTTTAATTTGTATATGTGTTTTGCTGGGTGACAAATGTTTTCCATGATTTTATATGGTAGACAGGCATGCATCTGAATGAATAAATATTAAATATTTCTACATATAAATATTAAATACAAATAAACTCTACAGATGATTAGACACATTTTCTGTATGTAGATACCCATATATAAAAGTATAAAAACTGAACTTTCTTTTTATTCAATAAGTGAAGTTACAAAGTATGGTTAATGAAGATTTTCAAGACTCTTAATAGTGATATAATTTATTATACAGTTTAAGCTAATTTCACCATTGATTTATACACCAGCATTTTACTTTGGGTGCCACAGAGCATAATGAGATATAAAATTAAGATTGCATGAAGCTTGTAAAAATGACAGGAATATATATATCAACTCTGAATTACTGTTCAAGGAAATTACAGATTACCTGTCCTTTATCATGGGTAATTAAAGATCAGTGTTTCCAAGCATAAAATGAGAAAAATATAATGTGAGAATCCAATTTCTAATAAAACAGTTTTTCTATATATGGTAATACAGAACTGTTAATATCTTTTGAATTGTTCTCATGAGTAAATTGGGTGCTTTTGTTACTTTGCTTGGTAGAATATCACTTATAGATTTCCCAAACCAACCATTAAAAGAAATAATGTCTCCCTCAAAAAAAAAAAAAAAAAAAAACAAAAAACAAAAAAACAAAAACATCTTTAAAATCATCTAAAGTCTTAATGAAGTTCAAGCATCAATGGAGTGGTATCACCATCATTGAAACACAAAGTAATTGGTGCCATCAGTGCCACACTAGGTCACAGTCCAACATTATCCCCAACTACTTAGGACCCCAATAGAAAACTAGCTGGTGAAGAGAAAGACTGAACTCTCAGAAGACAAGGAAGGAAAAGCATAAAGAGTGATGTGAGTGGGATATGCAGACACAGCACAGAAAGTTATGCTCATATTTCTGAAATCATCATCACACCTGAAATGGGGATTGTGGCCAGGCTTTGAGTGGATCTTTACCTGAGGAGATCTACTGTGGAAACTCATAAGTATTCACTATGAATTTTACAAGATTTTGTGGAAAATGGCCAATTTGAATCATCAGAGAAGATGAACATCCTGTCTACTAATCAAGAACATGAGAAAATGTGTGTTTTAAATTAAAATACTACTGAAACTTGAAAAATACGGAGGGAACGTTTTTGCTGTCTAGGATTGTGCAATAGTTCACATAAGATGACATAAATCATGCTAATTAAATTAAAAGGCAAAACTTCACTGGTTTCCACTGCCTGAGTCATGCCTTGTTTATTTTCTCTGCTACTTAGATAGGTTCCAGGATTGAGAATTTCATTGTTTAATCCTATAAAACAGTGGTTCTCAATAGGTCGGTTGAGAACTCTTTGGGAGTCAAATGACTCTTTAACAGAGGTCACCTAAGACAATTGGAAATATCATTTATTTATATTATTAATAACAGCAGCAAAATTACATTATGAAATAGCAACAAAAATAATTTTATGGTTGGTGGCACTGTCATTAAATATAGTTCAGGGAAGGAGTATCTTTGGGGTGCAGAGCCAAGGTACATTCCAGAGAAATTCTGCCATGCAACATATATGGTATATTAAAAGGTTTACTAGGGAAAGGGGAGGAGTCAGGATCTGAGGAAAGGGTAGAGGCAGCGAGAGAGCCACGAGGAGGATATTGCAGGGGCAGAGAGGAAATGTGCACAGGGAATAAAGAGAGAATACATTGGAATAGATAGATACACAAGGGGAGAGAGACAGATCTAGGATGGCTGCAGATCTTTTAACAGTGCACATACCTGGCATACCTAGCAACAACTATGGCAGGTCATGACATAAGCAACTGCTAAGTTTCAGGCAGGCCAGAGGACTCACCTGTATGCTAACAGTCAACACAACATAAGGAACTGTATTCAAGGAAGGTTGAGAACAACTGATAGGGAGTTGCACATATAAGATATTAGGCCCTTCTCCTTTCTTATATTTCTACTTTCGTCCCTTGGTTCCTGCTGGCCATTTGTAAAAGTACCTTTTAATTCTCCTGTAGTAATTGTTGTCTCTGAGGTTTACTGTCTGCCAATGTAAGCCTAGTCTTGGAAGCTTCTAGCTTCTGTACAATCTAATCTAGGCTTGAATTATTTTCAGCATCTGAGATTTACTGCTGAATAAGCTCAACCTTTCTTGTTTCTGAACTCTATCGGGCTGATTCAACTCAGCTGTTCTGGCTCAAACTCCTCTCCCAGCTGACTTATTCAACCTGGCTTTTCTCTCTACCTCTGAATTGTTCTGCTTGGCCTCAAACTAACTCTAGCAATCTTTTCTAGTCTTCTAGCTCCTTCTCATTCTCTTGCTCATTTTGGCTTTACCTGTGTCTAGATTGTTCTCACCTCAATCTGTCTCTTTAAAATTCTTCCAATAAAACTGCCTCCTTCCCTGCTTTGCGCCGCTCTACTCTCCCTCTCAACTCAACTGTGCTGCTCTCCAGGAACTCTACTGAATTCCTGTACTGTACCTTCTTCGCCCTGTATAGTCTGTTTCCCCCTTAAATAGCATCCCTTTCCTCTCTCTTTGTATGAAAGTTGGCATATCCATTCAGTCAAATCTTTCTCTGATTTGTCACTTTTTCTACCACTCAATTAGTCATCACTTTCAAACGTAGGTGCTTCCTTCTACAAACTAACTTTGCCTTCTTTCTTTGGGATTAAAGAAGACTACTAAAAGTGTGTTTGTATTTCAGCCAGAGGAATTAAAGATGTTGCTATAGGCTGAGACATATCCTAATTAGAAACATGTTCAAGTATCCTGTAACAGTCATTTTCTTTCCCACCCACCCTTCCCAACTGTGATGAAAAATGTTGTAAGATCCTATTATCCTCTTTATGTTTCTTGGTGAATATTTAATAATCACCCTTGCCTATTGTATACATGCTCTTACTTCATTTCTGGTTTATAAACTCCAACTACATGGATTAGCAATCACCTGCCTTGTCTGCATATTTTGTTTAAAGCTTTCAACCTTTCGAAATGGGATGCATGTTGTTATATTGGTTACTGCTACCATTTCTGCAAACAGATAATGCACAAAAACCAACTTAGAGAAAATGGATTTTGTTGGGTTCACAGTTTGTCCATCATCATTTAAACAGGGTCAAATTTGCAAATCCAGGACCAGGACCCAGTGGCTGCTAGTTTATTCCATGTGTAGAAATGCTTTCACCCAGATGAATGTCCCTTTCTATTTTTATTTCAGTCATAGACTCCAGCCTGTGAAAAGTGCTTTCTACAAACAATCCTAGCATTTCTCCTCAGTGATTCTAAATCCAATTGGGCCATCAGTGAAGATAAGCCTCTCTCATCCTTGTGGCTTGTTGGAGTCAGTCTAAGGTGAAACTGTTCTAGAACCTGGAAAGGCAAGTGAAAGAATATAGTGGAATCATGGACCAAGACATTAACACATCTTACACTAGGTGATTCATGTAAAAATATCTTGTATCTTTACAAATCACTGGTCTCAACTTTTTTATTTGGCACTTACCAAGAAGTAAAATTAAAGAGTATAGAATCCCTTCAGCTCCTTCAGGCCTTTTTCTAGCTCCTCCATTAGCAACAACACTATGAACCAACCAGTACCCCCAGAGCTCCCAGGGACTAAACCACCAACCAAAGAGTATACATGTAGGGACCCATGACTCCAGTTGCATGTGTAGCAGAGGATGGCCTTGTTGGACATCAGTGGGAAGAGAGGCCCTTGGTCTTGAGAAGGCTTTATGCCCCACTATAGGGGGATGTCAGGACAGGGAAGCAGGAGTGGGTAGGTTGGTTAGCAGGAGGAAGGGGGATGGGATAGGGGGTCTTCTGGGGGGAAGCAGGAAAGAGGATAACATTTGAAATGTAAATACAGAAAATATGTAATTAAAAAAATATAGAATTCTCAAAAAAAAAAATATAGTAATGACCTCAGTTGCTCACAGTAATAGCTTTGTTTTTCCAGAAATCCTGCCTTCAAACAGCCTTCTCCATCACCATTTCTACCCCATTGGCCACACTTCGTTTATATCATGATTTATAGGCCAACTTCAACAATCAATTCCTACTCTTGGAAAGCAAAATGGGCAGTACTAGAAATCTTCATCAGTTCTAAACTAAAGCTTTCATCTACTCTCAATCCCAAATGTTCCTCCTTCACTGTAGTCTGGCCTATTTTTCACAACACATCATGGAGCAAGGAAAAAGTAAAATCTGTTTCCTCGTTTCTCCCTGGCATCTTTGCTAAACTCGTTAGCAGTTGTTAAAACAATCTGAAATCTGTTGTTCAAAATCTGTCTCCATGACATTGTGTGATTTCCTCTGCAATGTGAATAGAAATGTGAGTGTCAGCATATTCTGGGGACACTTTGAGGATAATAGCCTTTGGTATTCCAGAGATGCAGGCTAGATACAGTTGGACTGTGGTTTTATAATCGTTCCTGTTTTGTTCATACTCTCAAAAGCATACAGTTCAGCTTACTTCTAGATTCCTTTGTCCCAGCGTCTTAGCCACCTTTCTAGTTCTGTGATAAAACATGGTGACCATAAGCAAGTGGGTGAGAGAAAGCTTTGTTATACCTTACAGTTTTTATTCTGTTTCCCAAAGCAAGACAGGCAGGAAGGCAAGACAGGAACATGAAGTAGGAACCGATACAGAGAAAATGGAGGAATGTTGATTACTGGCTGGCTTAATGTGCTTTCCTATAGCATCTAGGAGCAGCAGACCAGAAGTGGCATAACCCACTATGTCCTGGATGTTCTCATGTCAAGAATCAATCAACAAAACGCACAACAGGCTTCACAAAGACCAATCTACTAGGGGCATTTTCTCAGTTCCTTCTTTCCAAATGACTCTAGCTTGAATCAAATTAGCATAACACAAACCCATACATCCACAGGCCATACTATCATTCTTTGCTTTTAGTTCTTGTCCTTGTGACAGAGTAGAATAGCTCTTTTGGATCTTGTCATCTAACTCTGGTAACTTCAGGGTGGAGGGTTTGTTTGGGTTTGTTTTGGTTTTTGGTTTTTCGAGACAGGGTTTCTCTGTGTGGCCTGGGCTGTCCTGGACTCACTCTGTAAACCAGGCTGGCTTGGAATTAACAGAGATCCACCTACTTCTCCCTCCCAAGTTCTGGGATTAAAGTCATGAGCCACCAAGCCCAGCTACATTCCTATTTTAAAAACTATGGTCGCTCTCTGTTTATGAATGTTTGTGACTCAACCTTGTAAATATAAGATATCAAAGGCAGAGGGGTGATATTTCTTCAAAAAACCTGGATTGTAAAGAACTGAAAATGTGATGTGTGCACAAATAACACTGAGGCAAATAATGTAATAGTTAATCAGGCTCCACCTCCTTCCTCTTAGAAAGACATGTTAATGATGATCTACTGAAAGCACCTTGAAACTAGTAGTGAAGCCTCCATAATCTAAGCTCTCCTTTCAGAATCCTGAGGACTCCCACCACAACATGAAGATTTGTTTGTGACAGTATCACATTCAAATACACAGTAGTGCTTTCCTCCAAGAAGGTAAACTTACTCTGCCAGTCACTTTTACATCTTTTACTTTGCAACTTATCCACTAAAAACCTGAATGCCAGTTCTATTCAGAATAACAGATTTGAAATTGCCTCTGACAAAAGCTGCTATTGTCACCTTTTCTTCATATATGAAAAAGCAATAGAGGGCATATATTTTTATAGACCTTACATTGAAGTGTCTTATTACTGCAAACCCAAGACAGAGAAGAAAGGAAAATACCAAAAAATTCACACATAGGCACAGATTCCAGAACAAAAGAAAGCAATGTTTTTGTTTTCTATATCTATGTTGTTCTACAACATCAAATTTACCTTAAGTAGAAGAGATTTTTATAAACCAGGCAAACATATTTCATTTACATATTCCTTTACATTCATTGTTAAATACATAAATTTGTATTCAATGTGTTTACAATGGACAGATTCTTTTATAAACACACAAAATATGCAAATATATTTAATAATGTATTTGAAAGGGATGAAGAGAAGAAAGAACTGATGTGATTATAATCTCAAAAATAAAAAAATATGATTTAAAAAACATAAAGTGATATACAAATACAAATTTATACCTGATTTTGCAAAATCTATAAGATTTATCCTTATAGTCATAGACAAGCTCAGCTACAATTTAGTATCGGAAAGGCCTCTTTGTACGGTGGCTAGCAGCTACTTCAGTTATAACCGCTTGCAGTGTGAAGAATGTGTGGTAATGGACTGTTTAGCCCTGGATGATACATCCATGTAATAGCCCCTCCACTCAAGGCTCAGAGAACATCATCATCGCAGGTGGAACAAAAGGAAACCTCACTCTCCTCAGCATGCTCTTTTGCCATCTTTTCTTATAGCTGAAATCAAATTGTAATTAATGGTAGGTATAGCTTTGAAAGGAAAAAGCTATGCAAACATCCAACCCTCTAAGTGCCTGGAAGTTTTAGGCTGCCTAACCAGCAGGTCATTTAGGGTGTGTTCCTTCTAATTAACTCTTCCATTTTCTACCTTATATCTGTTTGCTCTTGGATGGGAAGATGAACAGAACATATATTAAAACTTCTTCGCCTGTTCTCATTTGTTTGAGCCAACTGAATGTCCGCAGAAGTAGCATGAGAAAAGGAAGTGCTGTTCCCTTTAAGCATTTCAAACCCCAAAAGACTACCAAGGAGCCGACTCTGATACAATTACACGAGGGTCTTTTTTATTCAAGCTCCAGCTTGGGCTCACCTATGACCCTGATGCAGCCGGATGGGAGAGTGATGCCCTATGGCCATTTTAAAGCAAACATTTATAGAGGCAAGCAAACAAAAAAAATATGTTTCTAGCCTGACACACACTTGATTGGATGGCTATTACAGAACTGTGTTGCCCTTTACAGTAATTGGCTGGTGCTGGGAGCCAAACCAGAAACTTAACTGCTGCTTTCTTCCTGATTGGTGGTTGTTAGGGAGTGAGGTGCCAGGTGCAGGCTTGTTAGAGAGTAACCTGGAAACTAGTGCTGGGTGCAGGCTTATTTAGGAGTAACTGGAAAACTGGTGCTAGGTGCAGGCTTGGTGGTTAACTCGAGTTCAACCTTCGGTCAGGTTCTCTAAGATGGAGTTGAATCCAAGATGGACTGGATCTGGTCTGCTCCGAAGCATGGAGCAAACTCTGCTATTTATTCTCCAGCTCTCTTTATGAAGAATCAGATCATATTTGCTGTGGTTAATACTCAGACTTGCCCAATCCTCCTCCAAAGTCTACTTTCATGAATGTAGTCCTCATCCAAAGAACCTCTCTTTCAGACAGGCACTACCAAAATCCACACCAGTCAAAATACTGAGCTGTGGAGCATAGTCCAGATAGATGCATCCATAAAATATTCCTGCACCATAGGCTCAGGGAATGCTGCAGAACAGGGAGAGAGGGATGATTCAAAGAGACAGAGCATCAGAGACTTTGCTGTGAGATTATGTCTCCTAGTAACATCAGAAGCTACACCCATAAAGTCTCACAAACAGGAACTGAACAAGGATGAGACCAATGAACATGCCAAACAAGAGAAGGCCACAGTGCCTCAACCAACCTTTTACAGAGAACTATAAGCAATGGTGGAAAACTGGGAACAGAAGAGCACACCAACTGGATCTCGAGTTCCAAATGGTAAGTCCTGAAGACACACTTACAAGTCACACTTTACGGAGTCAGCAGGTTCTAGTTATGAATATATCTCTATATTCAAATACTTATCAGGTTATATTTGTGAATACATCTCTATATTCAAATACATATATACGTTCAATAACAATAAATGAAAATGAGGCTGTGAATTTGAAGGTCTGTATGAGAGGGTTTGGGGAGCGGAAAAGGAAGACAGATAATTAAATTACAATCTCAAAAATAAGCAAAAAATTAGAAGTCATTTACATCCCAATGAGGGAAAGCAAAAGGAAAAGCAAAACAAAACAAAACAAAACAAAAAGTCAAATTCTCTCAGGCTGACTCCTCTCTCCATCATCTGATTTGTACAAAATGTGTATAGGATTCATATATCGCCTGCAGTAAATTGAGTCACTGTCTGATTCCCATAACTTCTCTCTTTATCTTTATTTATACCTTTAACTCCCTTGACAGTTTCCTTTATCAAAGACACAATAAGAAATCTTCATCGACAATTTGACTGGAATTAGGATCATGTGAATACACACCTCTAATAGGGCTATGATGACATTGAACTCAGTATTCTATTCTTTTTTCTCTACCTCCTAAGTGCTAGGAGTAAAGTCATGAGCCACAATAACAGGCTCCTTTGTTTTTATTACACAGTAAAGTAAATCTATAGAACTTTCTTTCATAGTTCCAATGGAAATCATGCATTTAATATGCTATGTGCTCTTAATGCTCTGAATCAGACTTGATTGTATTTTTATTGATATCAACATAAAGTGATGCACTAAAATATTGGTAAGAAAATTTATCAGAAAGTTTGCAGGGAGTTCTGTGCTTCCAATTCAGTACCAAAACAGAGGTGGAGATGCAGTGAAGGTCAAAGCTGCCACTGCTGCTACTGAACACTTCTGTGCAAACTGCCACCACTGGAAAGTGGGGTCTCCGATTACACTTTTCCCCAGCGTCCATTAATCATATGTGTGGCATCTAGATATATATAACCTCTTACTGAGAGTTTGACAATGGGCATAATTCTTTTAAAAGAAATCAAACATCATTGCCAACAGAATGGAGACTAATTGTTGCGATAAGGAAACAAAGCTTTCCTACAGCATCACCAATCACCATGAAATGATGATTTCTAAGCTCAGGAAAGTGAACATACATATTAGTAAACATCTGAGGTAATAATTATTTTGCAAACCTGGAGATACAGGGCACAAGAATAAGTCCATAAAACGTCAGAGCCCTTAGAAGCTTTGTAGGTGTGGATGAAGTGTCATGTGTGCTTCTACGGGTGACAGAGAGGAGAGAGGATAAGTCTACACTCTCTCTGCTGACCTGCGAACAGCTGAATGATAAGCAGCTTGCATTCCCAGAGAAAAGCAAGCCTGGGACTATCACTAGTCAGGTGGTGGTTTAAAGTGGAGGGTGGGTACAAGGGGAGGGAAAAATAAGTAATGGGATTGTAGTGAATGGTGTGAAATTCACAAGGAACCAATAAAGTTTAAAAATCAACCTCTCTCTGTCTCTCTATTTCTGTCTCTATTTCTCTGTCTCTGTCTCTTTGCCTGTCTGTCTGTCTGTGTCTGTCTGTCTTTGGATGTCTGTGTGAAACCACAAATATTTAAACCAGCTTCAGAAGACAAACACCACTAACCTCCAACTAAGCTCTATGGAATTAAGACACTTAATATGCAAAGAAATATCACATTATAGGAACTACCCAACAGTTAATATTGGTGAGGTGCAGTGCACGTGCGATATTCTCTGTGTGCTTTCCAAACTGAACGTGGGGACTTTTGTTCCTGTTGCACACAGCTCTCAGAAGTATAGGCCATTCATGCAGGATGGTTGTGGAGGCCCACAGTAAACAGATCACATGTACATTGTCCCATTTTTTTCAGCCCACTTTAATATCAATTACAGTGAATGTAGGCTTGGCACAGTTTTAATACAAAGATTATATGATTGTACCCAGTTATATATCAACTATGAAGGGAAAACTCAATATTTCTCATCTCTATTATTGTGGCCTATTCTCAATGCCTCCAGCAGTTATAACGGTCTATGAAAAGAAGGAAACTGATTCATGGTCTTGTCAGTGTAGTCTATACTGAAACACAGGCTCATATCTTCATGTGTGAATTCCTACTTGATCAAGCACATTAAGAACATGGTGACTAGAGGCAAACTTAAAAATGTAAGCCAAAAGGTAATTGATTTTAGTGAAACAAATCATTTCTTGTATTTTAGGATTTTGATGTGAAATTGGTTCCTTGGTCCCCAAATACAAGCCAATGATTTTAAGTTCTCTCCCCATGAGTAACATCAAACCAATTGTTAGTGAAAGATGCAGGTCATTCTTTCAGGAAGTGGTCTCAGAGACAGAAAAGGAACAAGATATTTCTGAGGGGAAAAGAACACTTCAGAGTTGTTCTCCCTTCAGACAGACACATGAGCCTTAACACTGACATTTTCATCAGTCCAGCAGTGGTAACCTGGACCTGGAAGGTGTGCCTTTGGCTACAGTAGGTGATGCAGATGGTCTCTGATCAGCTGAAATTTGATTTTCTTGAGGATTTATAATTGTATTCATTCAGATCACTTAGCACCACTAAGACACATCTCAGAAGGTTTGGGAAGTACACTGCATCTTCAAGGGTCCAGAGTTTTGCTTAACTGGAGGAAAGAGATACAAATTGCTTCTGGAAAGCCATACCTGATGTTTATTCTCACCTTCCTCTACACGCTGATGCTGTTCATCCTCGGATTCTCCACCACCACCTCTGCTGGCTCTGGGGTTTTATTTGGGAGCATGGTTCAAATTCTCATTCCACTGGAAACAGGGCCTTGTGGTTTGACTTCTGTTGTTGGCTAGAATCACTGTAACTGTTAGTTTGTAGGGAAAATAGCCCTAAGAAATTGGTGCATGGACTTGTGTTTTCATACAAAGCACCACAGACTAAGCTTGCAGAAGTGACAGACATTTATTCTGCAGCAATGAAGCCTAGCCATTCAAGGTCTGGCAAGCTTGGTTTGCAGTAAGGCTTGTGTCTGGCTTTCTTATAGTCTGTTCCCCTCTGCCAACCATTCTATTAGGACATCAATCTTATTGGGTTAAATTTCCTTGATTTCTAGAGTTTATAAATGATAATAGTAAGAAAAGTGGTGTTTGCAGGTATGATTAAGTATCTCAATTTGGACCAGTTTTCAGGAATTATATGTGTCACACTTGAGAGCAATCATTCAGTCTCTGTCCTCAGAGAAAAAGAAAGGAAGTATACACATAGAAGAGGAGAGGCAAGAGGCAATGTGATCTTGGAAACAAAGTATGTGACACAACCACAGGAGGATACCACAGCCATCAGAAATAATCAGAAGTGAAGAACAGATTCCTTTATTAACCACACAGGGCTCATAACACTGGAATTTGCTCCAGAAATTCAGATTTTAGACTCCAATCCTCCAAAGCTAAGAAAAAAAATCAGCTGTTTGAACTGTTAAGTCAAAGGGATGGAGAATGTTACTCAACAGTTAACAGTACATAATGTTTTTGCAGAAGACCAGAGTTTGATTCCTAGTACTCATAAGGGGTGGCTCACAACACCAGCACCAACAAATCCAATGCCTTCTTCTGACCCATGTACATGATGGACTCATGTGTGCATATCTATAGGCAAATAGACAAATATACACAAGTAAAAAATAAAACAAGTCTAAACTGGAAAGCAGATGTTAATTTGTTTCAACATAGAATACAAACTCTTCGTCTTTCTTCACTAAGTTTAAAATTACATTTGAAAAAGAAATTCTAAATATAACTATTTTAAAAAGCCAATGAGCCAAAGTTTAACAAAAGAAATACTCCTTGTGGATTAAAATATATACATGCCAACCCCCTTTTCCCCTCAAAGTATCAAACCCAACTTCCTGAGAGAGCTAGATGGGATAATACTTTAAGAGGTAAATTGTTTTATAACATTTTCTTGTAACTAAATAATTCTTTTCTACAAGTTACAAATTGAGAATTTAATTATAATAAGAATAGTCTTTCTATTCTTATATAGAATATTACATATTTCTACATAAGACTATTCTTATATAGAAAGACTATTTTTATTGTAATCAACTAGGTCAAAAATGGTCAGAATATATTTCCCATTGCTCCTGGGCCAGCATCTACCACAATCTGAGGAGGATATCACCAATAAATAAATGCAAAAGGCATTTGTGCCGTTAGCCTAAGGCAATTTATCTAAGCCAGAGACACCACAACCCAAGGTTGAGTGGCTGGAGAACCCAATGACCACCTATTGCATCTACAGTCAGGTGTTTCAGTTCTTGCCTTAAACCTAGGAATAAATATCATCCAGTTGTGTGCACCTTTGCAGAAGCTTTCTGACTAGAGCGTCAGAAGTGTCTTTCGTAGATGAGGTCAGTGGGGTCAGTGGTGGAGTGTGTAGCTCCAAGTGTGCATATGATGATAAGATGAGAACATCCAAACAACGCTTGATCCATGCCTGTTGTGAGACCTGTTCCTTCAGAATGACAAAGGTAGGGATTCTGTGGACATGTTCTGCGGACAAAACCTCACAAAGGCTTAAAATTATTAATATGCAGCTACTGAAAAATCCATTAACTTTGGATTAGTTGGAGGCACGGGCCTTTGATTTCATCATTTGAAAGGCAGAGTCAGGTGGATCTCTGAGTCTGAGGCTAGCTGGGTCTACATAGTGTGTTCTAGGGAATCCAGATATATGCAACCTTTTCTCAACAAAAACAACCAAAATAAATAAATAAATAAATAAACAAATAAATAAATGTCAAATTCATTAGAGGAGTACTATAAGGGTAGAAACATTTCTTATATAAAATCTAGCAACTCTTGGAGCAAAATCTGAGAATCAGTGAAACTTGAGTCTCAAGTCACTCAAACTACGGAGTCTAAATTATGGGTGATTATAGCCAACAAGCAAGGTCTCCCTTCCTCCACTCAGCTTAAACTCATCCTCTAGCCAGTGTTCTCTGGGAATGTCAGGTGTTTAATTCTGCTTGGGCTACCATAACCGAGCATCCACACATAGAAGAAGCCTTAAAAACTGTTATTTCTCATGGTTCTGGAAGCTAGGAGTGTAAGGTTATTATGAAGAGCAGATTTGCTGCTTCATGACCCCATTTTTGCGGTCGTAAATGGTTGTGTTCTAACTGTGTCTTTACACAGCAGTAAGAAGTGAGGGGTGCTCCATGGACTGAGTATTTATTCACATTCATAATGACTCTACACATTCATGACCTGATAACTTCCCAAAGGGTCCAATTCCCAATTCCTTTACATTTGAGCTGAAAAGCTCAGCACATGAATCAGAGAAGGAAAGAAAACACAAACATCTAGTTTAGGATAACGACATAAAAAGAGTGGAATTGCAAAGTCCTAGTTCCAATGCAGTTATAGAACAGAGATTCTGTATGGAGAGAAAAGCAGTGAAACAGAGGCAGCCATATCTCCCCTGAGCTGTGCACAGCATTTCCCAAAGGCAACAATTTGAAGAGGAACATAAGAGGCACACATGTGAGGGCCCACTGAAGAGTTTCTTGAAAAACAAGCAAGCAGAGGCTAACAACTCTGTCAGAACAAGGTAAACCAGTGAATGGCTTTCTTAAACAGAAGAAATATTGAGAGAATGACATCAAAAATTCATAAAAAGCAAAGGATCCCAAACAAGGATGGAGCAATTTATGTCCAGGCCATGGGCAAGAGGAGAACAAACTGTTGTTTACTGGAGACTAGCAGCTGGATCTGATACCAATGGAGAAGTTTGCTTTATGAAAAAAAAATATGGCATCAGACTTTGCAAGAGCTGTAGCCATCACAAGATGACTAAGCACTCACTCACCCAGTGTATTTCCTCTACTCCAGAGGATTCAGAGTGAGGGAGATACAGAGTGAAAGAGCAAAGAGTAAGTGAGAAAACAGAAGGTGAGTACCCATGTTTCTATAATATGTTACTTAAACATTTTCAGTTTAGAACAAAAGCTTATGAGACAACAAGAACTAAGAGACTGGCCTAGACATAGGGAATACCAGGCAGGGAAAGTGTCATGAAAATGTCACATGGCATACTCTTAGTGATTTCAGAGCAATTATGGATACCTTCAAAAACTAACAGAAAACATACATTAAGGAATAAAGTGGAGTGAGCTTAGCACGAGAATCCATCCCAAACACTGAAAGTAGTAATAGCAACAACATTCATATATTATAGAGAAAAATATTTAATAACCTTAACAAAAGTGAAGAGAAAATGACAAGATTCATCAAAGAGTTATGGAGATGGAAACTGAACAAAATGAAAACCTTCACTGTTTTCAAGGATAGATTCAAAATAAATGCGAGAGGTGTGACTCAGGTAACACTAGTTTACATATAGTATATGCATAGTTATATATGTATACATTAGCTATTCCTCTCCCATTATTGAAAGAATTACACGTTCATTCACATGGAACACAAACTTTAAAGTTTTAGCTAATGCAAGTAATTGTTAATGGGTTTATCTTTGCATTTCTAAGACAGAAAATTGGGCAAATGAACAATCAACTGTGTCTCTAAAACCTAGACAAGATAACTCCTTTCTGTTGTAAGTGCAGGTGTAGCACTAGCTATGAGTATCGCAAAAGCAATATTAAGATAGTAGTGCAGCATCTGAAATCTAAGCCCTAACTGTGTTTCACAAAAAAATTATCATAATCATTGCAGCTTTTCTGTTCAGTAGTTACTATATGTGTGCACATGTGCATGCATGTACAAACACCTAATTCTGTGTCTTAAGGAGGAAATCATGTCTACATTTAGTAAGAGCAAGCACATAGCTTCAAATTTCAAATATTTGAAAGTTTTCTTTATAATGAACCCTTCTATATTCCACAACACAGATTCAAGTGGCTAAGTAATAAATTTTCCATAACGCAAAGCTAATCATACGTTTACCCACTGAGTCAAACAATGAGCTTTGCAGGAATTGTTAAGTGACCCAGCTGTAAATACATAGGATTTATTGCCCTATGAAAGGAACATTCTTGGTGAAATATTGCTCTCTGCATTTTCACATGGGCAAAAAAATAAAATCAAAGTGTCTGTCGTTGTCCTCCATTGCCAGTCAATGACACCTAAAACTTTCTCGTTACTTCTCAGAACCATTACCCTGGATAGAGCGCTTTAGGAAGGAGACAATGTGAGATGTGTGGTTATATTTTGTTCAGCCTGAATCACTCTAACTGGGGGTCACCCATGTCCTCAACCACAGCACAAACATATTAATGTCTGTGGGATGCAGTTCCCAGTTCAGGTAAAGTATTTCCTTAATGTGGCTTCCACTTGTTTAAAACATTAAGAAACCAAAGCTTTCTAACCTCTGGTTCTATTCAAATCGTCACACTGACATCTTGTGGCTGCAGCTGATGGAACATGGAAGTCCTGCTGCATGATGTCATCCAACCCGCCTGGCAGGGGCTGCCCAGCCAACCCTGTGGCTCTAAGAAGTTACAGGATACCATACAGGAAGAAAACTTCCATATAACGTGGGTTTGTGGTTGCAAGGTAGGAAATGTCACATTCTAAATAAAGCATGGAGAATGAAGTGAAATTGGAAGCTTCGCAAAAAGGACCATGATGTCAAAATCTGCTCTGGCACCTTTACTATTTTCTCTAAATTAACCCTCACAGAACTTATGTTCATAATAGCATAAGAGCTTTGCAGATACACAGCCCAGGCAGCTTGTGATCAGGTTAAAAACAGAGGCCAGTCTACATAAAGCATGCTCCCCTGCCTGGCTGAATCAGGGGCTGCACAGAAACCTTCCAGGGGACAAATACTAATTTCAAACATAATTTGTTGCCTTAAATTCCACAAGCCCAATTGTAGTTTCCCCTCCCCCCTTTCCTCTGAGTCCCTCTCCCCAATCTCTACTCTGTCTCCTACTCCCACCCACTTTCCTCCATTTCTTTTCAGAAAATGGCAGTTTTTCGAATATCAAAAAACATAGCATATCAAGTTGCAGTAAGACTAGACACCTTTCTATTAAGGCGTAATACTGCTCAGCTATTGGCCCATAACACTTGATTAAATAAATCTTATAGTCTCTGTCTCATTTTATTTGTGAGCTAACCAGGATAAAAAAATTATTACTTATAAAATTGCACTAACAAAATCACATCCATACCTTTGTTGGAGGAAAATAACTTTTACTTTCTATATTTAGCTCTTCCTATTAAGAGAGAAATAGTTAAAACTGTACCTTAGAGAATCTCACCAGGTTTGTTCACATGGGTACCCACTTACCTGATTCATCCTCTATCATTCACTCCATAAAACAGTCTACAGTTTGATAGTTAAGGCACATGCTTGACACAAGTCAATGGATTGCTAGAAACATTTATAAAACTGACCAACTCTTGAAATAGAAGTGATAATTAAAAGAAATAATTTCAGTGTAAGGGGGAATTCCATGTATCTCGAATATGACTCCTCTAAAAAGCTTCCATCTAGATGATTCTTATACTGCCAAGTATCATTGCAGAAATTTCTGGTTTGGGAAAATAGAGAACAACCTATAAAGTGGCACCATTAAAGGTAAAATACTAGCTTCCATTTTAACTGATCTCTTCCCTGGCTAGTACAGTTTGTCAAAGGAACAAAATCTGGAAGGTGAGAACACCAGGTCTTGAAACATTTGTATTACAAATTGTCAAAATGCCAGTTGGAGTTAAACATTAAGATGCAGATGTATGTGCAAGTTTCTATCACTGTGTGTCATAGGTAGACCCCTTCCTTGCCTTCTGTTCAGGCTAAGAATCAAAGTTACTCTACCCTCTCTAATGTGTGCTGGAGGAGATGAACACCAGTTTGTAGTCTGGTGATCAGCTGAGGTGTGAAGTGTCAGTTCATTCACACAGAAGAGGTCTGGCTGGTGCAGGGCATTGTTGTGAGTAAATACGACTGAACAAAGTTTATACCATGGTGGACTTTTCTCTAGCCCTTGGGTAGGAAAATATGAGCTTGTCAGAAATCAACATGCTTCTCAGCTCTACTGAGTACCCGACACTCAGTGTTCTGAAATACAGCTCTGTGAATCCTAGACTCCCAGGCCTAACACACTGATAGTATTGTGTTTGACGAGTAACAACAGCAATGAACGAAATCTATCTATGCCTTTAATATCAAAAGACCAACTTGAAAATGGCTTCCCTTGCAGAAGGAAGGATAAGGTAGATGTTTACACAGTAACTGCAAAATTGACCAGCAATTCCTATCTCCTGTCTCCTCATCCTCTTCTTCTTAGGGAGTAATATGACAGTTTAATGAAGATCAAGGCTTCTGTCTTTAATAAAAATATTTTTATTAATTCTTTGAGAATTTCATACCATATATTTTGAATGTATTTACCTTCATCATTCTCCAAATGCCTCACAAACAACCCCCATCCACGTGTTGTGTTTAAAAAATAGAAAAAAAAAATGTGGGCTGGTGAGATGGCTCAGCGGGGAAGAGCACCGACTGCTTTCGGAAGGTCATGAGTTCAAATCCCAGCAACCACATGGTGGCTCACAACCACCCATAATGAGATCTGACACCCTCTTCTGGTGCGTCTGAAGACAGCTACAGTGTACTTACATATAATAAATAAATAAATCTTAAAAAAAAATAAAAAAGAAAAAAATGTATCCAACCTAGTTTTGCTGACCATATATCCATGGGTATAGAGTTAATTGGAGCATAATAGACCTCCCAATGGCCACATCCTTAGGAAAAACTCTGAGTGTTTCAAGAAACAATTGCCCCATAGCCCCTCAGTTAGGAAGGCTTCAGCTCCATGCTAGAAGGTTGGCTAGTCTGATTTTGTATGGGTCTTATGCAGACAACCACCAGCTGTTGTGAACTCATGAACACAGTGGTCTTGTACTCTCCAGAAGACGCTACTTCACCCCAAAGATCAACTCAGACTTTCTAAACAAGAGAAGCATCATCCACCTAATGATGGATGGACCTAATCCAGCTAATCTTGAAGTTAGTAAGGTCATTTTTTTGGCTTGAAATTTTACCTCTCTAAAATGTATCATTGCTTCCTCAATGTGGAGAGTAATATAGATGCACGTCACCTCCTTTACAAGAAGATGGTAAAGCAGGCTTTTCAGGATGGTGAAGCAGGCTTTTGTGTTCTAATCTTTCTTATGGATCACTTTAATTTCAAAGTTCATTCAGACTTCACAGTTTTCATTGTTGGTGATGTGTATTCATTTGAAAGCATGTAGCTTAATTTTGGAACAATACATTGAGCTCAAAGTGCAGACACCGAAAAATTATTCATTTTACCTGACACTGTAATTTCTATGAAAAATCATGATTGGATTATGAATACAGAACACTGGGATAACATTCACTTTTTTATTACTTTCATGGGCTTTCTTCAATTAGATTCACTACAATCTCATACTTCTTTCTCATTTTTAATTACCATTTACCAAAATAAAGAAAAAGAAGTTACAAGATTAAATAAATGGTAAAATAATGTTAGTTCATGCATCTACATCTACTGAGACACTAATAAGCAGAAAGGAAGCTGCCGGTGTTCTGCTTCCATCACAGCTCTGTTATTGACATCCAGTCCCTGGGAAGCCATAGACTTCAACTTTCATATGACAGTTATCTTGCAATATAATTTATTGGCATAATTCTTAAATTATTTGTGATTATATAATCAATAAAAATTTTATTTTTTCATTACTAAAGTCAACTACAAAAAATGAATGGCTTTATCAAGTATTTCCACAGAAAGTCATAAGACATACCATGCTGAATTCAAAATAACCAAGTTTGAGAATATGAAATGGATCTTTTTACTTCATATTTTTGTTATGAACAAAATGTTCTCATAGGACATATTCTGATCATGGTTTTCCCTCCTCCCATCCCAGATCTTACCCTCTTACTCACTGATCCATCTACCCAACTCCACCCATCCTCTCTTTAGAAAGCAGTAAAATATATGCAGCTGGAGCAATGAATCCTTCCATGTGTACTCTTTGGTTGGTGGTTTAGTCCCTAAGAGCTCTGGGGGTACTAGTTAGTTCATATTGTTGTTCTTCCTATGGGATTTCAAACCCCTTCAGCTCCTTGGGTTCTTTCTCTCTCTCCTTCACTGGGGACCCTGTGCTCAGTCCAATGGATGGCTGTGAGCAACCACTTCTGTATTTGTCTGAGGGGGAGGGGCGAGGGATAGGAGATTATTTTCTGAGGGGAAACCAGGAAAGGGGAGGACATTTGAAATGTAAATAAAGAAAATATCTAATAAAAAAGAAAGAAAGCAGTAAAACAAACAAAAAAGAAGCATGAAAATATTAACTGAAAAAAAAACCAGAATACAATACATACACAAAACCCATAAAAACACAAAATTTAAAACCATAATACACAAATCAAAATGTTAAAAAAAACAGTAAGACATGAAAATGAAAGCAAAAAAAAAAATGTTCAAAGTGAAATGAGACAGATGGTGTATAAAATACCACTGAGTTTATTCTGTCTTGTGTTGGTCATGTATTGCTAGGCATGGGACTGGCCCTGAAATGTCCTTAATGGGTCATTTCTTCTTGTTGATTTTGCCCTTAAGAAATAACTGCATTTTCATAGCAGCAAGCAGGAACACTGATGTGAAGTGCTCTCTCTCACCCTCCCTTGTGCTTGCTGTGACTCTGACCTGTGAGTTCATCTCTTCAGTCTGGATATGGAACTGTTACTCCATCTTGATCCACATTTATATTCTATTTCTTTCTCATAACAATGAGCATCATGCTCCTTTTACTGTTCTACTTCTATCTCGATTAGGCAGCTGTTGCTAAATTATCTTAATTCTTCTATTCATCATACACAAAGGAAATCAAGAGTGCTCTGAACCTTTTTGCAAGCAGCTTATGAATATTTAGTCTTACAGTTCAAATGCCTACCTTTTCACAAAGTGAAAATCTTTCCACTTCCCGAAAAATGATCTTTTAAATATATTATCCTAGGATTTCCACCTTTGCCTTACACTATTTGCTAGTATCAAAATCGCCTTAATGAGAAAATATTTTAAATATTAAAGCTTTTATATGATCTTGAGAATGTCAAGCAAATACAAAATGAGACAAAACCTAAGGTGAAAGATACTTCTACAAATGACTCCAGTTCTTACTCCTCCCTTTTGCAATGGCTTTCTTTGCTCTGGCAGTGTTGTGATATGTAGCTCTTGCTGCCCCAACCCTCCTTATGTAGCCCAGGCTAACCTAGAGTATAGAGCAGTCCTTCTAAGTACTAAGATTAGACTTTAACATAATCACCTAGCTTGTATCCACTGTCTATACAATGAAACATCATGATCTTCCAATCTGAACGTAGCACTCCCCCATCCCACCCCACCCCACACACTATTCTTTCATTTTGATTTTTTTTTGTTTTAATTGGATATTTTATTTAATTACATTTCAAATGTTATCCCCTTTCCTTGTTTCCCCTCTGCAACCCCCCTATCCCATCTCCCCTTACCCTGCTTCTATGAGGGTACTCCCCCACCCACCCTCCCACTTTCACCTCACTGCCCTAGCATTCCTCTACACTGGGGCATCAAGCCTTCACAAGACCAAGGGCTTCCCCTCCCATTGTTGCCAGATAAGGCCCCTTCAGATCCTTCAGTCCTTCCCTTGACACTTCCATTGGGGTTCCTGTGCTCAGTCTAATGGGTGGTTTTGAACATCCACATATGTATCAGTCAGGATCTTCCAGAGCCGGCTGTATCAGGCTCCTGTCAGAAAGCATTTCTAGGCATCAGCAATAGTGTCTTAGTTTGATGTCTGCCTGTTGGATGGATCCCAAGGTGAGGCAGTCTCTGGATGGCCTTTCTTTCAGTCTCTGTTCTACTCTTTGTTCCTGCATTTCCTTTAGAAAGGAGCAATTCTGGGTTAAAATTTTAGAGATCAGTCAGTGACCCCATCCCTCAACCTGGAGGCCGTGCTTAACCTCTGGATATGGTCTTGACAGACATTCCCTCCCTGTTGTAGGGTATTTCAGCCAATGTCATCCTCATGGGGTCCCAGGAGGCTCTTGCTTTCCTGGCATCTGGGACTTTCTAGTTGCTACTCATAGGCCACCATCCCCCATTGCTACACACCTCTGTTCAATTTCCTGACCCCTCTGTACATCTCCTCCATCTCTTCCCATACCTGATTCTTCCTTTCTTTCTCCCCTCCCCCTCCTCTCTTCCTTCCGAGTGTCTCCCATCCTCTACTTCCCTTGACTATATTGGTCCCCCTTCTAAGTAAGACTGTAGCACTCACTCTTTGGTTTTCCTTTCTCTTGAGTTCATGTGGTCCATGAGTTGTATCATGGGTATTCCATGCTCTTTGCCTAATATCCACTTATCCGTGAGTACATACTAAGTTACCTCACTCAGGATAATATTTTCTACTGCCTTCTATTTGCCTAAGAATTTCATGAAGTGTTTTTTTTAATAGCTGAATAGTACTTAATTATGTAAATGTTCCAAATTTTCTGTATCCATTCCTCTGTTGAAGAACACCTGGGTTTATTTCCAGCTTCTGACTATTATAAGTATGACTGCTCTGAACATAGTGGAGCATGTGTCCAAATTACATGTTGGAGCATCTTCTGGATATATGCCCAGGAGTGGTATAGCTATGTCCTTAGGTAATACTATGTCCAATTTTCTGAGGAACCACCAGACTGATTTCCAGAGTGGTTGCAATCTCACCAACAATGGAGGAGTGTTCCTGTTTTTCCACATCTTCGCCAGTATCTGCTGTCACCTGAGTTTTTGATCTTAGCCGTTCTTACTGGTGTGAGGTAGAATCTCAACATCATTTTGATTTGCTTTTCCCTGATAACTAAGGGTGTTGAACATTTTTTTACATGCTTCTATTAAGGAAAATGATTGTTACTTCATGTCATTTTTGTTGTTAGAGGGGGAATTATGTTTATGCGGCTATCTTTTAGGTTTGTTGAAAGATTACTTTCTTGCTTTTTCTAGGGTGTAGTTTCCCTCCTTGTGTTGGTGTTTTCCATCTATGATCCTTTGTAGGGCTGGATTTGTGGAATGATATTGTGTATATTTGGTTTTGTCATAAAATATCTTTCTTTCTCCATCTATGGTAATTGAGAGTTTTGCTGGGTATAGTAGTCTGGGCTGACAATTATGTTCTCTTAAGGTCTGTATGACATATGCTCAGGATCTATTAGCTATCATAGTCTCTAGTAAGAGGTCTGGTGTAATTCTGATAGGTCTGTCTTCATATGTTACTTGACCTTTTTCTCTTACTGCTTTTAATATTCTTTCTTTGTTTTGTGCATCTGGTGCTTTGACCATTATGTGACAGGTAGAATTTCTTTTCTGATCTAATCTATTTGGAGTTCTGTATGATTCTTGTACATTTATGGGCATCTCAGTTTTAGGTTAGGGAAGTTTTTGTCTATAATTTTATGGAAGATATTTATTGGCCCTGTAAATTGGGAACCGTCACTCTCTTCTATACCTATTATCCTTAGGTTTGGTCTTATTGTGTCCTGGATTTCCTGGATGTTTTGGATTAGGAGCTTTTTGCTTTTTGCATTTTCTTTAAATATTGTGTCAATGTTTTCTATGGTATCTTCTGCACCTGAGATTCTCTTTTCTATCCGTTGTATTCTGTTGGTAATGCTTGCGTCTATGACTCCTGATCTCTTTCCTAGGTTTTCTAACTCAACGGTTGTCTCCACTTGTGATTTCTTTATTGTTTCTATTTCTATTTTTAGATCCTGGATGGTTTTGTTCTATTCCTTTACCTGTTTGGTTGTGTTTTCATGTAATTCTTTAAAGAATTTTAGTGTTTCCTCTTTAAGGGCTTCTACCTGTTTACCTGTGTTCTCCTGTATTTCTTTTAAGAGAGTTACTTATGTCCTCCTTAAAGTCTTCTACCATCATCATGAGATGTGATTTTAAACCAGAGTCTTGCTTTTCTGGAGTGTTGGGATATCCAGGGCTTGCTGTGGTGGGAGAACTGGGTTCTGATGCCAAGTAGCTTTGATTTCTATTGCTTATATTCTTGTACTTGCCTCTCACCATCTGCTTATCTGTGGTGTTAGCTGGTCTTGCTGTCTCTGACTGTAGCTCGTCCCTCCTGTAGGCCCTTGTGTCAGCATTTCTGGAACACCAGCCCTCTCAGGGTGGAATTTGTTTATGGAGAGTTGTGGTACAGACAGAAACCAGAAGGATCTCTGTTCCCAGCTCTTCCTTGGTTCCTGTGTCCTGATGGTTCTGGCCAGGTCTCTCGGGCCAGGAATTTGAGCAGAAGTGCTCTCACCTGTGCTCTCAGGTATGTCAGCACTCCTGGTAAAACAGCTCTCTCCTGGTGGGATTTGGGTATGGAGACCTGTGGCACAGGGTCAGCTCTGGGGTGCAGATGGAAACCAGAAGGCTATTCTGAATTATGGGCTAGATTTGTGACTTGAGTAATTTAGAAACTCAGCTTTCTCATAGGGATCCCTACCGCTACCATTCCCGCATGGTGGATGTATTTAATGTATAAGATTAAACATTAATAGCTAAAGTCTATAGGCTTATAGTAAAAGCTTCAGAAACAGACTGTCATGATAATGCATAAATGATCTGAAATGAACGAGGATTCCTAGCTGACATGATGGTCTCAACAATGTTCTGCCTAAACTGAAAACCAGCAGAGTTATAGATCAAAGTTTGCTCTTTAAATTGACAATTGGGGGATAGCTTGTTACATCCTACATTGTCAGGAGCCTGCCTCCATCTGGAGAGGGGTTCTGAAAGAAGGGATTCTGAGAGTGGCAAAAAGAATGACTCAAAGACAAATTGTGGGTCCAAGCTGGTGGCCTAGGTTCTGCTGAGATAGCTTTCTGGACTTCTGTCTCTCTCTCTCTCTCTCTCTCTCTCTCTCTCTCTCTCTCTCTCTCTCTCTCTCTCTCTCTCTCCCTCTTCTTCCTTCCTCCCTCCTCCTCCCTCCCTCCCTCCTTCTCCCTCTCTCTCTCTCTCTCTCTCTCTCTTTCTCTCTCTCTCTCTCAGTGTGTGTGTGTGTTCTGCTCTAGACACCTTTTGCTTGCTATTCTAAAAACTCTTGTGTTTGAGGCAGCTCTCTCTGCTAGTAAAAATTCTAACAGCCACCTGGATTGTTCCCCAATCAAAATCAGAAAACCAGAAAAATTCTGAAACAGAATTCTCTACGTAATTCTTGGGATTTCTGACTAAATCAGAATTCCTGTTAGAAGAATTCTTGAAGAGCTGTTTTCACATTGAGTTGGTAATCAGGAGCACATGCTGAACCTGAAATTTCCTTTTTCAGAAGTTTGTCTGCCTAGCCAGCTTTCTTTTGGGATAGTCTGTGCCAGCCTCCAGAGCTAGGAGTCCATGTAGGCCACCAGGCCTACCTACCTAGGATTTTTATTTATTTTACATGAGTCCTAAGGCTCTGAACTCCAGGCCTCACCTTTATGACCCAAACACTTTACCAGCTGGACTATCAACCTCGTCCTTCAACATATCTTTTAGTCATGTAATTTCCCTAATTGTATTTAGACAGTAAAATGACTTACTCTTAAGTTTTCTTCACATAAAGTCCTCTTTTCCTAGAACATGAAACAAAAGTATCCAGTTATGCAGGTGTGTGTGTGTGTGTGTGTGTGTGTGTGTGTGTGTATGTGTGTGTGTGTATGTGTGTGTGTGTGTGTCCGTCCCCATTCATGCCTCTGTGCTCTGGTATACAGTCCACATGCAAATGTCCGAGGACAACTCTGAGTTTTGTTCCTCTACTGCTATCTTGTGGTATATAAGGATCAAATTCTGGCTATCAGACCTGCACTAGGGAGTTTGCAAGGCTAAGCCAACCCCCCAAGCCTTTCTGAACAATTGTCTCTGGGCTATTCCTTCAAAACATCCTACAAATGTTAATACTGACTTCTACATATTCCAAAATGTATCAAAAAATATTTTCAAAGAAGAAATATCATCTTTTAAATTTGATTCTTATGCCTACTCTACTACTTTTCAGTTAAATAATCTAATCAGTGTAGGATTAGGGTTTTTCAAAACCTACTTTATTTAAGGTTCTTAAATGCTTCAACATCCCTTCTAGCGCACTGACTGGAAAAGGTTAGTAGAAAAAAGGGAGTTGTGGACATGTTTAGAAGTAGTTCCTTGGGGCGATGCCAATCTTTGTTTTCAGGATACCAGCAGTCCACTTCGATGGCAAACAGCAAACATCAGTGGTAGCTGCACAATCCAGCAGAAACAACAAGGCTCCGCCGAATTGGCAGGAGTGCACAGAATTGGCCAGAATCAGTCAGAACACTGCAAGAAGTTAGTCGGCATGTTTCTCTCTATGAAGTGAATGAAGACTAGCAATGGCCAGGGAAGTGTTGTTCAGCACCCAGCAATGCAAGTGTCCTCTCACTGTTTGCGGAGTTCCATTTATGTTCTTTCTAAACATTACGTGTTCTCTCAATTGTCTGCTTTCGGTAAAATATCACATGCCTTCTCACAAGAAAGCTTCCAGAGAAACATCACATGACCAACTGAGTCCTTAAAGAAACCAGAAATTTCCACATCAAATCATATCACCGAGCATAAAGCGAAATAGCTGGAGAGGAGTTTCAGTGCGACAACGTTGCTTACCTCCGACCTGAGTTGAGCACTTGGAACCAATTCCTGGGACCAACACGGTGGGAGAAAAGAAGAAACTTTCAGTTGTTTTCTGACTTCTGCATATGTACTATGGGATATGTGCACACACATGCACACACACATGCCACACACCACTTACACATACTACACACATAGTCAGTAAATATAAATCTTAAAAAAGTAAAGCCTAACTAGCAACTACAAGAACAGCAAGCAAAATCATTACCACCACTTAAACTTATTCTAATTTCAGAGCTCTGTGGGAGCCAGAAGATTGAATGGATATGTAAATATTTATGATTATTCCCACTTTATTTTCTCTATATACAAAATGTTCCTGGAGCTACAGGGCCTAGTGGTTGTTTCTCCATGGAAGAACCTAGATGTATTAGAGGCAAAGCAAGAGTGATTGCTTTTTAATGATGTGAGGGTTTCTTTTTTTTTTGGAGGGTGCTATATACCTCATGCATAATCGGTTCATTTAAACATAATAAATCTTTATTTTTTAAAAAGTCATAGAAAATATGTTTCGTTTAGTAACCCTTTGTGAATACTTCAGACAGCCATTCTGGCTCAAAAGATACACACGGGAGGAGAATCGTGCCACTCTCAGGAGTAAGAAATATCTTCGCTGCTTGCTCAGGATTGGTGTTCCACAGAGGGGCACAAATCAAACTGAAAAAAGATAGACTGATAGCACAAATGGCAGACTCGGTCATCGGTTTAGATGACTGAAGGAAAATGTGATTTGAGATGCTCACAGGAATGTCCAGGTTAAATGGCATCTGAGTTTGAGAGCAGGAGAATGAAGAGAGAGAGAGAGAGAGAGAGAGAGAACATAATATTTAGTGAAATTTCTTTTCATGTATGATCCCAACTCTTCTCCCAGAAATAGGCATAGGCATCAGGTTTTCATGGTCACAAGTGGTTGGAGGAGGATTTCTAAGAGAGAGGCCTTTTGGGAGACTGAGCTGTGGTTTGAACAGGTTTCTGTCTTTGAACACTACATTTCTGCTGGTGGGGCTGTTTGGGAACTTTGTGGAACCTTTAACACGAGGAGCTTTAGGTGGGGCATCACTGGGATAGGACTTGGGCTTTTACAGCCCACCCCCACCTCTTGCTCATCCTCTGTGCTTCCTAATTCTCATGCCATGTGACCTGCCTGTCTCCCACTCATGTTCCGTGCCTTCTGGTTTGAGCAAACCCTGCCTTTTCAAATGTCATTTTTAAAGGCTGATTTAAAAGCTACCTTAACAAATTTATTCTGGTAGTTTCAGGTATTTTGGAGGGGAGAGTTGTGGGAGAAGACTGGGAGATATGGAGCACATATTGAGATGTAAAGTGAATAAATAAATAAATAAACAGACAAACAGGAAAAAAAATCAAGCAGTGCTATTATGGGGCACTTCAGGAAAATAGACAGACTAGTAGTACATAAGCAGAGAAAAATTCATATAAGGAGATTGAAGCCTGGGATAGTGGTGGCCAGGGACTCAGAACTCTTTAGGAGCAGCAAACAAAGCATCTAACAGTTCCTGTGTAGCCAAGATAATGACCAACATTTGCATCTTCGATAAACTTCAGTCATTGTTCCCACAGCCTTGGGAAGATTGGAGGAATCCCATGGTAGAGATGGTTGCCTTCATCCACACTCTACTGAGGGAAAAAGTCCCTCAGTAAAGATTTAAAACTGTCTTCAATGTTATTGATAGAATCCTGTTTGGTTATTCAACTAGACACCAAGCTGTGACACATACTGTTAACTATCCTAAACACTGTGTCAATAGTTGGTTACATAAGCATTAAATAAATAAATAAATAAATAAATAAATAAATAAATAAATAAATAAAGGCGAATCCTGCATGGTGTAAGGACTGATTACCCTTTCTTTACTAGTCTGTTAAACTCTAAAGAGTAAAATCTGGATTTACCAAACAGCTCATTATATTTTTAAGGCATCTTCATATTGAAAGAAGAATTATCTGATTATTTTACTAGAAAGATTTTCATCTGTGCTGAATGGTGCAAGACAAAGTAACTTGTTTACTGTAAACTGTATATACCTGTTTTGTTGTATGCAGAATGAATATCCACAATTTTGTAATGTGAAATAATATTAAGATGACTTTAAGGCAAACAATGTTGTTGCTTTGCCCAATGTTAGGGATTTTGCTTGTTGGTTTGTTTTATATGTGTATGCACACGCGTATGCATTGCCAGGAAGGGGTGCATGTGCAGATGTGATCATGTGTGAAGGCGCAGGGAGAATCTGAGGTCTTCTCTGATCACCCTCCACCCTATATACTGGAGAGGTATTGGCTCTGAAAGAGGAGCTCATGCCTTGGGCTGGGATTTGGGGACTTCTCCCATTCCCTGAGATCATATACAAGTCGCCACCTTTTTATGTGAGTTCTGGAGCTCTGAAGTCATTTCATTGCCCTTCTGTGGCACACTCTTTACCAAATAAGCCATCTTCCAATTTGTATTTCAATGCCAATTTGTACTGAAATGCCAATTTGTATTGCATTGTTTGCTTCTTTCACGGCTGTTGGTACCTCAACTCTCGGGTTTTAGGAAGTTATGGCAAAGCATATAAGAAGCGAAGTAGTTTAAAATGAAACACATCATTTGAGGTGATAGGAGGTAGTAAAGTTTGGAAGGAGAACCAGATAACTAAGTAGAGCACTTTTCTGCCACACACTTGCCTGGGAGGAACCGAGAGCATACCTTGCATTGAAGCTCCTTCCTGCGTCGATTTCTCCAGCATGGCTGGAGGTCAGGCTTCAAAGAGATTCACCTCAGCAATCGAAAATCTTATCAAGGTCTGAGGAATGGAAGGCAGTGCCTCTTACCACCTGGACCAGCTTCTGAGGTGCTGGGTAAGGGTAAATTGGAAGGTGAGAAATTGGAAGGTGTGAAATTGGTAGGTGTGAACGTGTAAAGAGAATTGATTTGAACTACTGTTGTCAATGGAAAGAAACATGGAATGTTGAATGTTTTCATGATGTGAGATAGTACACCGAGTATAATGATTATCATAAATGCTATCCCAAAATGGTATTACCATAAATTTTATTAAGTTAATAAACTAAATGTATTGTTCACTTACTATTTAAGTATACAGAATAAAATCATTATTCTTGTAAAATGTACTTATTAAACATGTGGACTGGGTGTAAATTACATGAATGTTGCAGTCTTTCTGCACTGTCACATCTTCCTTGGCACAGCTCAGGAGCCTGCCTTCCTGAATGCTATACAAGATGTAGTATTTCATCCTCCTTACAATGCTATGGAACCACTTCAAATGTAAAATTCCTCAGTACATGGAAGTTTTTATCTTAAATCCTTGTACTCCACTATAACATAAAGATTGAAATATCATGTTGTTCAACTCACATACTGTCCGTCTCAGATTATTTTTTTATATTGCAACATCAGAAGCTTACAAATTAATAAATGGTGCTATGTCTTCAAAGTTTGTACACTACCATTTTTCCAATTCCAAATGTACTCCTTTAGGAGAAAATTAGTTTAAATTTTTAAAAATTCTATTATCTTATAAACTGTCTTCCACTGTCTTCTGTTCTGAGCTTAGTCTAGAATTCCTTCCAGGTTTTGTCTTTATAGTGACAGATATTTTATTTATGTTTCCAACTATAGAGACTCTGCAAGGGAGTTAACAGCATTTTTATACTATTGGAAGTAAAATTCTGTCAAATATAAGAAGGAAAAGTGTCTTGGATATAGAAGAATGCTATGTGTAGGAACTGTACAATAGGTGACAAGAGGTAGAAACCAGGTATGGAGTAGTCAGATGTCTCTAACATCTGCTGATCCTCCATAGAGATCAACATTAGTGGAAGAGACAGAGCAGTCACTCCACAGCGTAGTCACTTGATTCCACAAGCTCTGTCCTCATAGCACCATGAGATTATCCTGTGCACGAGCTTGTGGGTCATTTTATTCCTTAATAATTGATGTGGGAGTGCTGAGCCCACCATGACCAGTGGCACTGCATGCAGGTGGTCCTGAGTTGCATTACAAAGTCGAATAGCAAGCCATGGGACAGAGAAAGCCAGTAAGACACTTTTCCTGCATGGGTTCTGCTGTAGTCTTTGCCTCCAAGTTCCTGCCTTGACTTCTTTCAGTGATTGACAGTGATAGGGAACTGTCAGTTGAAATAAATCCTTTCCTTCTCATGTTTCCCTTGGGCATGGCATTTTATCACAGTAATAGAAACCCTAAGATAAGTAGCCTTGTTCTGGATTTAAAAGAAAATATCCTGATACCTCATGTTGTCTTTGTACCACCGAAGTGTAGGAAAGAAACCGGAAATCCCATCCATGTAATTCCAACAGCAACTCTTCTCAAGAGTTCACTAAAGTCATGTGTCAGTTTCTAAAAGGCTACAGCTAAAGAAAAGCAGTCCAGCTCCACTTTCCCAGCTGACACCTGCAATACACCATTGCTAAAGAAACATCAAAAAAGTTTGTAAATATTACAAAAATTTTGAGCTAGAAATTTCTTTGATTCTTAGGTCTGAAGTGTCTTAGTCAATGGTATCGTAACATTAACAGCAGCCTAATTACTCTGACCACAGCCAAACTTTTGCAAAGTCCCAGATATAGTTCCTAATATTGCCATAAAAATTGTTCATGACGAAAAAATGCAAGGACAAAGATGGAGCAAAGACTGAAGGAATGGTTGACCAGTGACTGGCTCATATTTTTTATTAGATATTTTCTTTATTTACATTTAAAATGATATCTCCTCTCCTGGTCGTTATCCCTCTGAAAAAATATCAAAAACAAAAAAAAAAACAAAAACTATTTCCTCCCCCCTCCCCCTTCTCACCAACCTACCCCCTCCCACTTCCTGGCCCTGACATTCCCCTACACTGGACATAGAAACTTCACAGGACCAAGGGTCTCTCCTCCCATTGATGACTGAATAGGCCATCCTCTGCTATACATATGCTGCTGGAGCCATGGGTCCCACCATGTGTACTCTTTGGCTGATGGTTTAGTGTCTGGGAGATTTGAAGGTACTAGTTAGTGTATGCTCTCTCCAGTTTCTTTTTGGAGGCATTCAGAGGTATGAGTTTTCTTCTTAGGACTGCTTTCATTGTGTCCCATAAGTTTGGGCATTTTGTGGCTTTTCATTAAACTCTACAAAGTCTTTAATTTCTTTATTTCTTTCTTGACAAAGTCATCACTGAGTAGAGTGTTGTTAAGCTTCCCCATGTATGTGGGATTTCTATTGTTTATGTTGTTATTGAAGACAAGCCTTAGTCTGTGGTGATCTGATAGGCTGTAAGAATTATTTCAATCTTCTTGTATTTATTGAGGCCTGTTTTGTGACCGATTATATGGTCAATTTTGGAGAAGGTACCATGAGGTGCTGAGAAGAGAAGGTATTTCCTTTTGTTTTAGGTTAAAATGTTCTATAGATATCTGTTAAAGCCATTTGGTTCATAACTTCTGATAGTTTCACTGTGTCTCTTGTTTATTTTGTTTCCATGATCTGTCCATTGCAGAGAGTGGGGTGCTGAAGTCTCCACTATTATTGTGTGCTGTGCAATGTGTGCTTTGAGCTTTAGTAAAGTTTCTTTTATGAATGTAGACGCCCTTGCATTTGGATCATAGAGGTTCAGAATTGAGAGTTCATCTTGCTATATTTTATCTTTGATGAGTATGAAGTGTCTCTCCTTAACTTTTTTGGTCACTTTAGGTTGAAAGTTGATTTTATTTGATATTAGAATGGCTACTCCAGGTTGTTTCTTGCGACCATTTGCTTGGAAAATTGTATTCTAGCCTTTTACTGTGTGGTATTGTCTGTCTTTGTCACTGAGGTGGGTTTCTTCTATGCAACAAAATGCTGGGTCCTGTTTACATAGCCAGTCTGTTCGTCTATGCCTTTTTATTAGGGAATTGAGTCCATTGATATTAATAGATATTGAGGAAAAATAATTGTTGCTTCATGTTATTTTTGTTGTTAGGGTTGGAATTCTGTTCATGTGGCTATCTTCTTTTAGTTTTGTTGAAAGATTACTTTCTTGCTTTTTCTAGGATGTAGTTTCCCTCCTTGTGTTGGAGTTTTCCATTTATTATCCTTTGAAGGGCTTGATTTGTGGCAAGATATTGTATAACTTTGTTTTTGTCATGGAATACCTTGGTTTCTCCATCTATGAGAATTGAGAGATTTGCTGGGTATAGTAGTCTGGGCTAGCATTTGTGTTAACTTAGGGTCTGAATGACATCTGTTCATGATCTTCTAGCTTTCATAGTCTCTTGTGAGAAGTCTGTTGTAATTCTGATAGGTCTGTCTTTACATGTTACTTGACCTTTTTCCCTTACAACTTTTAACATTCTTTCCTTGTTTTGTGCATTTGGTGTTTTGATTATTATGTGGTGGGAGGAATTTCTTTTCTGGTACAAACTATTTGGAGTTCTTGTATGTTCATGGGCATCTCTTTTTTTTAAGATACCACAAGAAAACCCATAGAATATACTAACCTGGGTTCCTAGGGGCTCTCAAAGTCTGAACTGACAATCAAGGCACCTGAATGGGTCTGATCTAGCTCACTTTATATATGCTATGATTTTGTAGATTGTGTGTTTGCTAGAAGTGGGAGCTGTCTCTGACCTTTTGATCTGTTTTTAGGACCTTTTTTAGTAGCCCCATCCAGCATCCAGCCTTAAAAAGGAGGAGAGGTGTCTAGTCTTAATGAAACCTGAAAGGCCATATTTGGTTGACATATTTTAGAAGATCTGCCTTGTTCTGAAGGGAAACAGAGGGGGAATGGAAAGGATGAGAAAAGAGGAAGGGAAGAACTGTGTTCAGAGTGTAATATATGAGAGAAGAATAAAGTTAAAAAGTTAAAAATGAAGTAGAGTGATCCTGTATATTTCTATTACTGTGCTTAAGGAAGGAATCTCAGTCTCAGCAGTCTGAGAAAATAGATGCATCTGGAAGTAGTGTGTGTGCACGCAAGCTGAATTGCAATGTGTAATTGATCCATACACAACTCAATTTCAAAACTTTTGTATTAGGACTAGAAGGCATTATATATGCATGCATAGGACAGAAATAAAGGAAAGGACAAGTTGGTAAAAGCTAACTGATTGAACCTGTTCCTCCAGAGCTGATTATTTTAGCACCACGCAGAGTGCAGACATGGTGTCAGCATCTATTCCACATCCAGAAAGTCACAAATCTCGCAAATTGACACTTTGGCCTACATCTTAAAAATGCATGCTTCAGTGTGAGATCTGTCAATTTCTGGGCATCCCTTCCCAGCGTTCCTGGGAGAAGTAGACTAAAAAAAAATGAGCAATGGTAGGAACATCAAGTTCATGAAATTTAAAAGTATGTTGAAGGCATTCCACTGAAAATCCAAATATCCTTCCTTTGTGAGTCAAGACGTTCATCTTAAAATATCCAGTTTTCCTCTATGAATCTAGAGATGGTAAACTTTATCATTTATCTAAATGAAACATCCAAAGATTTTGAAGTAAGTATCTTTATAAAGACAAAAGTTTCCAGTCAATGTCATTGTATCCCTCTTATGTTAATCCTCCTGTGTAACAAAGTCACACACTCACATCTATTATCTATTTCCTGTTATAGTTTCTAGCAGTAATTAATACCTCTTTATAACCATCTTTGTTTATTAGTTCTAGCTATTATCTATTCAATGTATCCTCATTTGTGTGAAAGGAAATAATAATTCTGTTACATTTGCTCTATACTCATCCACACATCATATTTTTTCCTCAGTCTCCATTCTGTTATGATTTATATCATCAGGGGGTACAGAGCCAAGAAATATAATTATGTTTCTTTATATGCGAACCTTTGTGGTGGTGTTTTATGGCCTGCTTTTATTGACATATTTTTCCATTTGTTTATTTGTTTATTTTAATCTAGAAGTCCATTTCTTCTGTGTAAACATAAAAGCATGGGTTGGGAAAATGTTCTTGAAACCAATCTTCTCCCAACCAATAACAAACAAACAAACAAACAAATAAAATCTCTCTACAAAGGGAGAAGAGAGTAAAAAACATTTTATTATTAAACAAGCACTAAAACCAGATTGTGATGTGCATCATTGCCCAGCCCCCTAAAGACAATATGCAGCAGGAAGAATCACCAGTCTCTTATGGAGCCAATCAGATAGGACTCACTGCTTTCGTCATGTCAGCACAACTACTTCTCAAGGAAGCAGAACCACACAGACCAGGAAAATAGTCACTTCTAAACCAAAGTCATCACCTGTTAGTTAAGTTAGGTAAGTGGGATAAATCCACAGGAGAATGTACACTCTTATCTTTACAACTCAATGTACTGTGAGCAACAGGTTCCTGAACAATTTGGGCTTCTCATAGAAACTAGTAGAATGACTGCAGTGGTTTGAATAGGAGTGACTCCATAGACTCATGTTTAAATATTTAGTCATTAGAGAGTAAGGCTACTTGACAATGGTTAGGTATGGCCTTGTTGAAGGAAGTGTGTCACTTGGAGTGGGCTTTAGGTTTTCAAATCTCAAGCCAGGCCCCATATCACTCTCTTCCTGCTACCTGTGGATCATAGGTAGAACTCCCAACTACCTCTCCAGCACCATCTCTGCCTGTGTACTGCCATGCTTCCCACCATGAATAGGCTATTGGTCCATAATTATAATGAACTAAACTTCTGAACCTGTAAGGTAGCCCCAAATAAATATTTTCTTTTATAAGTGTTGCTGTGGTCATGGTGTCTCTTCACAACAATAGAACAATGACAAAGACAATGGCTCACTCTGTCTTAAACATTTCACTTCAAAGAGATGGTTCCCATGTTTTTGAGCAGGGAAGAGATCACTGGATTCACTTATCTAGCTTTTCAAAGATACATATCTTTGGAAAAGATAATCTCAAATTTTATAAAAGGAAATCTTCTAGAAGAGAGAAGGCAAAATGTTTCCATTGTTTCAACAGGAACATTTGTTGTTTTGAAATTTTGTTTATCCTATTATATCCTAGTATACAGCCACAAATTCACAGGGGCCTCTGGGATTTAGAAGTATTCAAGGAAAGAGAGAACTGAGTTCTACTGTGTTGTATAAAGTGCCATGCTAAGGAATTCTTTCCTTACATTTAATTGCTCTCTTCCTTTAGGTGATATTAAGTGATATCATTGTTCACAGAGTTCGATACTTAGCAATCTCCTTTTTTAAAAAAAGCAATTTTTTGAACTGTGTTTGGTGAAACACACCTGTAATTTCAACAGGCAAGAGGCTGAGGTGAGAAGATTACAACCAGTCTGACCTACACCGCAAACTGAAAGCTAATGAGGGCTACATAGCAAACTAAAAGCAGTGGGAGCTACATAGCAAGGCACTGTTATAACCAATTCAGAAGGAATGAAGATATTCTAAAGGGGGCAAAAATCCTTCTTATGGTATTCGACTATTGAGCTAATGAACCCCACGAGACTCTATGGTTCTCATCTCCATAAATGTCATTATAATGATAGTGATATTTTTTTTAACAACACAATCTTAGTGGGGTCTTGGTGACCTTAACTCAGGGTGTAATGGCAACAGACCATCAACAGGCACTAAAGCAACTGCAAGCCAGTGAATTCCAAATTGGTTGTCTAATGCCATGAGTACAGAAATATGGATGAAAGGTGAGCAGAGCAAAGATGGGAACTATTAAGAAAAAATGAGAAAGAGATATAGATAGTTCTGGCCGTCTACTTAAACATGAATTTCTTGTCAAGACAGTAAAGATAGACGTGGGGTGGGGCTACAGAGCCTCTTTGTTCCTCTTCCCAACATGGCCATATTGAATAATCTTTTTTCTGATTTTCACAATTATTACTTTGTTTAATTAGACTGATAAGGGTGTGAGGCTGAACTATAAACACTCTGGCAAATCTATCTCATAAACAGATTAAAATAATCAATAAATCATATCAATTAGTTATGAAAATCAACTTGGAACAGGAAAAAAGTGTGGGTTCATCAGGTATGATTCCAAAGTTTGGGAAGCTGCAGAAGATGCACATGAACAGATACTAGGAGCTATAATCATTTAAGACTAAAAGAAATGTGCCTAGGTTTGAATTTAAGTAAGTGCAGTAAAATGGCTCATCAATATACAATACATCAAGGAAAACTGAATGGGAACATCTAACATCAATGGTATCTATGTATGGTGTTGTCTAAAATAACTATTAAACTGTGTGGTGTCATCTAAAATAACTATTAAACTTTGGGGAGTAAATACATCCTTATATTGCACTTATTTAATTAATAAACAGAGATGTCAACCCTTCTTGTGTGTCTAAGTGAGCTGATCACTAAATTCATGAACCAGAGCCTAATCTCTGCAACAGTGTTCTACAGTTCAGGATTATAGTTTTATAATTAAGTCTGTGCCTCACTTCTTCATAACTTCATGAATAGAAAGGCAGTTGATTCTTCTCAGCTTCTCCAAGTTAACTGACTATAAACTAAGATGTGGATGAATCTAAGAAAATTATCTTTTTCTAGGAAAAAGAAACACAGACTCAGAGCAGTGTCACATTACTTTTCATTTTCCCATATGAATGCCTGTGTTCGGTGTTGTATTATCATAAAAATTAAGAAGCTTATTCTTGATACTTGTATGTATATGTCATTGGGTTAATTAGAAAGAAAGACCTCTACCCACATAGAAACATCCACCCAACACAGTAACATAGCATGCATGTGAGCCAATTCACTGAAACATGAGAACACTCGGACAACTCATGCATTCATCAACTAAATAGCTATGAATACATACATCTAGCTGTGGGGCGGCTGACAAAGAGGGTATGTCAGTGGAAAATTCCTGTCTTCAGCTAGATAATCACTGCCTGCTTCATCTCCATTCACTGAAGTTTCATGTATATGGATTGTGTATCTGCAATGTAGCTAATTATCCAAGTCATAAAAGGAAAAGATAAGGGAAGAAACAGGGGGAAACAAAATGGAGTTAACCTGTGTGCCACTCTGGCTTAATTCATGAACCATTGTCAGTGAAGGTCATTCACCGCGCTGGAGTAAAACACAATAGCAATGTAATTTTCTTAATCTCCCATATGATTTTCTTCCATGCATTACATTTCCATCCCTCATTTCTTTTGTCTCATTTCATGTCTCCTATTATACTGGCTTTAAATGCTTACTCCCTGATCTTGTATTGGCCCACATTCAAACCATTTACTGCAGGTAATTAGCTTCAGTGTGTCTGAGCCTTGTTATCGCTGTCTTCTCCTTTCACTGCGGGTCTTTTATGACTACCATCCAGAGTATCAGAATTTAAAAGCGTAAAAACAGGATCAGTGTCTGTTGAGAACACCGTGGCTTATTTTATTTTTCAACCACTAGTAACTAATTGCTCTGTTTGGTTTGCCTGATTAAAGCCACAAATCCATTGGCAGATGGGCTGTTTAATTAAAAATATAATACAATAAGCCGGACTAAAATTTAAGAAGGGCTCTTGTATCACTGAGGCCCTGAATCCAAATTCAAATACCAAGTGATCACAGGCTATACTGCATAAAACCCATGTAGAGATACTTGCAGACCAATTAATCCAAGTTAAAGAGCTTGTGTCTCTAAACCATAGAAGCTTTGATGTTTCCCTCAGCGTGGCAGTAGGTAGAAGAGCATCTTTCTGATCCTTCTCACTTCCTCTCTCCCATATGTTCCTTGTTGTCATTACACATTGACACGCTGCTCTTTTAAACTGTAGATTCAGTGTAGACTGAGAAGGGATGCCAGTTTTTCAAGCCTCCAGCGTTATCCAACTGCGAAACGATCAAGGAGGTACTCATCCCTGTTGGTAGTCCCCATGAGACATCTGTGGCAAGCCTTCAGTAAATCTCCCTGCAACTTGTAAAGTCATAAAAACATGAGAAGTTACTTTTACATTTGCCAAAATCAAGCCAATACAAATGTTCTACAATGTAAACCTACTTTCTGAAAACAGCCACACCTTTGGTTCATCAGAGCTAAGTTCAGGCTATGATCTGTCTTCCCTTCTCGATTGCAATGGCTTGGCATACAGTTTTCATTTCCCATTTAATTTTGATAGTTTCTGCTCTGGTACTCCCATGACTGATAAAATTATAAAGCATACTGAAAGCCATCAGTTTTGCTTCATAGCTTTTCTCAAGACTGGCTGGCTCTGGGTATCAGCAAGGTGTGGTACAGTTGGAGAATAAGAATTCAAGAAAATAAACACTTCTATTTTCAGTTTAGATCACCAAGTGATTAGTTTTTATATTATTGAATTACGATATATATATTCATGAGGTAAATACTGTTTGAAAATAAATGTTATGCTAAGAACTAAAGTTCCTAGGGGAGAAAAAAAAAGCCACACCATTGTCAAAGATTCTATCACACTTTGAATGAGAATGTCCATCAGCTCGGAAGCCTGAATACTTAGCTCCCAGTTAGGGGATCGGTTCTGGTACATTTAGGAGGACGGCCTTGATGGAAGAAGGCTATCGCTATGGCTGGCACTGAGCTTTGGGGTGTCAAAAGCTTTGTGCCCAACCCCATTTCACTTTCTGCTTCCTGACTGCTGCTTCTGACGTGAGCTCTCACCTTGCTCCTCCTGCCTCCATGCCTCCTGCTGCCATGCTTCCCCAAAGTGAAGGGCAGTGGACTATATGTCTCTAAAACTGCTGGTCTGTGCACTGGAGGCTATGTGCAGAGACCTCTGGTCTAGCCCAGCAGGAGGGTTCAAGCTAAGGGGACAAGCAGCGAGGGGAAAGTGTGCCGCTGCCATTTCCAGTAGCTGCTGTTGCTCTGAGATGTTGTTCTGGCTGCCCTGAGTCCGGCAGGGTTGAGCTGGTGGACGGGCTGGCTAGCCAGTGAGGGGATTGCCCGGAGCTTCTGGAGAACAGTTCTCCCCCCTGGCAGCGTTAGTTACAGCTCTTAGGACAGACGCTCTCAGGACAAGGACAGAGGACTCTCACACATCTTTGTTCCTTATGGATAGGATCTTATATACAATTTTGTGGTGAGTTGAGGTCTGACAGTAGGTGCTTCATCTTGGCTTGGTCTGAGACCTTAAGGAATGCCTCATCTACATGTAGGGCCTTGGGGGTGCTGCCCCTACGTGAGTGATGGCCACAAATCTCTCTATGGAGGAGGGGGCTGTGGCTAAGTGACAGAAGCCTGGTGCCAGGAGCAGGCAAAGCTCCTACTATCCCTTGAGGTTCCTCAAGTCTTCTAGCCTTAGCTTCACCTTACCAGGCTTCCTCTCAAGGTCCACTGCCCCAGGTAGAACCTTAACCCAAATCAGCCCTTCTTTTTCTAAGTTGCCCTTGTTATGGGGTTTCATCATGGCATAGGAAAGAAGACTAAGACAAATCCTGTTTTGTTTTTATTTTTTGTTTGTTTTTTGTTTTTCTAAACATGATTTCTCTGTGTATCCCTAGCTATTCTGGAACTCTATCTGTAGACCAGACTGGCCTGGGGCTCACAGAGATCTGTCTGAGTACTGGAATTAAAAGCCTGTGCAACCACCAGCTAGTGAGTATATTTCTATTAGGATGATTGGGGAGAGTTAAAATGTGCAGATCCAAGACCAACTTATCCTGTGCTATCTTTATTCCTCTTAAAAATTCTTCATTGTCTACCTGTTCCAACCTAACATCTGTGGGACAAGCTCTTTGAAATTCATCAACTTAATAGACACTAGCTTCCACCAACCCAAACGCTAACATCATCAGATTCCATTTGCAACCTGTAAGATAGGTTCCCTCACTTTCCTGTAACCCGCCTACTTGATGTACCCACCACCATATTTTAAAATGTTTTGATTTATGACGTTCATTCATTCTGTAACTATAAAAACTTTATTCAGCTGCTCAGTCATTGGAATGTGTTATATTTGTTTTAGTGAAAGAGATTAAAGTGAATGCCCTGTCATTCTTTTTTATTCTTCAATTGTTTCTAAATAATAAACATAAGCTGATAGAGAAAAATTTACTATAATCTAGACCTGTAACTAAGTTTGTTCTACTATGACAGTAAAAAAATAAAATAAAATAAAATAAAAATAAATAAATAAATAAACCTTAGAAAACAAGTTCATCTTTAAAAAGTTCATCTATTATCCTTTAATTTAAATTACAGCCATTAGATGTTACATTTGATGGTGATTTATAAAGCCCATTGTTTATTTAGTGATTGTGGCTGGATTCAGAATTCACTGTTAAGATGGATTCAGTGCATAAAGACACTTTCCACCAAACCATAAGACCTATGTTTGGTCCCCAGAAACCAGAGAGTGGAGGAAAAGAATCAACTCCTACATGTTGTCCTCTTATAACCACTTCCACACGCAATAAATGCTTATTAAATTCATTAAATCATGCCTTGCTAGCAAGCTAGAATCCAAAGTTTGGGTCAGCTAGGTCCTGCTACTGATCTTAGCTCGGCAGCCACAGGGGTTGATGAGGAGCTCAGCCCTGGCCAAGCAAGTTAATAATGACTACAGTTTTATCCAAAGTAGATGGTGACTGGAAGAGATGGAAGACAGTTTCCGCATGTGACCCTGTGGAAAGCACGCGGGCGAGCGGAAGAGTCTTCTGGTGAAGTGAGAACCTTGAACTCATTAAAGCCAAGAGGTAGGGAGAAGATGGACTCATGTTTTCTGGAAGTGGACATAGCTCCACCTCAGGCAGCTCCAGGACAGGGCTGTGCAGGTTGTGATTAAGCATTGCTTTGTAGCATCATGTTAACCCATCACTCTTTGTGTCATCAGCACAGCTGTCAGTCTTGTCCCATGTGTGTTCTGATAACAGTTTGAACACTGTGTGGTATATCTCTTCATGAGTACTGGCCGAGGAGAAGTGATGTGTATTCTGTGTCTCAATATATTTACAGTACTGTTCCTGGTTTCACATGTACAAGCCTGGGTCCTGGTATCATTAACAAGCTAGACCCTACCACCCTTGGCTAACTGAAGAGACAAGCAAGAGTGAAGAACAGAGAAAGCCGTATTTTTTTTTTCTGCCATGCCACACTGAGCAAAGGTGTTGAGGTTGGTCTGGTGCTGGCTATATATTTAGCCACTAAATTCTGTACCCCAAAATCTGGTTGCCCCAAGAGAAGCAAATTTTTATGTACACCAGCTTTTGTTGTGTAAAACTTGTTCCCCAAGTTAGTCAGTAAAGGGCTAAAGTCTGTGATTGGGTAGTAGAAAGAGGAAGGGGGGCCTTCCTGGGAGGGGGAAAGGAACTCTGGGAAGAAGAAAAAGGAATGCCCTTTTGCCAAAAGACATGAAAAGAGATGGAAATGACCACAGGTCTGGAAGGTATGGATAGCCACATGGCTGGACTGGGTTAGGTGGTCGGATTAACTTAGATAAGCTAGTTGAGAGTCTCCCAGCTAGGACCTAAGCTTTGAAATGTTAAAAAGAATCTGTGTGGGGAGATAATTGGTTAAATAAGAACTGTTGCCATACTAATTTCCAGCATTAATTAACATATACAGAATATTAGCAATCAGTTTTACACAAAGAAACAAATAAAGCAGCGAAATGACCCTCAAGTTTGTCTTTTAGATACTGTCATGAGGTCATATTTACACAAGGCAAAAGGAATGTTTAACTATGCAATTGTAGTCAAGGTGTAGTCCCACAAACCACACAATACTCTCTGGGATCTGGACTGCCCTGCAAAGTGTTCTAATTTCTGTGTAGTCACTTTCTGGTAACAAGTTCCTTCTCTGGCTAGAACGGTGCTTCGGGGTTTCATTTTTCCCTTTCCTCCAAGCAAAAGGCTCCTTGGGAAATTCTGAGACCTTGGGAATGACAGTAATGGTGGTGAGAAAAATCAAAGTAAATTTTTTTTAAAAGGGTCAGAACTATTCAATCATGACTCAGAACAGAGGCTAGATTTGTTAGTTCATAGGTGTGGTCCTAGCACTGAGAATGAGGCATGAGGTCAGGAGTTCAAGGTCAGCCCTGAACTACTTGTGAAGATCCTGTCACAAAACAGCAAAACCACCAGAGAACAGAAAACAGGTTTAGAAAACAAGTACCTGTTAGCGCAGTAATAAGAACAATTTCGCCACCTGGTGGTCATATAAAAAATCGCAATCTTGTATAGAAGAATTTAACTGTTTTTTGCCCTTAAAATGATTGTTTTTTCATGATTCGTGCCTCAAATTTGCCTACTAAAATATAATTTATAAGCTTGAAAATCATATATCTAAAAGCATTTTTATTTTAACCTAAAAACTTGACCTTTGCTTATACTAGTGAAAACGCCCTGACTCAAGTTCTAACTTTGGTCCCTGATAATATAATTTCCCGGTCATTGTCTTATAAAATTCAAAACATGTAGCATATTCCCTAATATTTTGTAGATATTTAATAGCTGAAGAAGCGTAGAAAGACTGGATCTATCATGAGAACGTGGTTAAAAGGAAGAAAGGGACACTCTTACCTTGAGTCTGGCTAATGTCTTCCATTTAAAGCCCTGTAAAGTCATGGCTTTAAATCAGAAAGTAGTTTCAGGACAGGCTGGTATGAAGCCAATTGAAGTTGTTCATCACTGAGAAGCAATTGTCCAGTACAACAGAAATCTGCTGTGAGGGCTGCCAAAACAGAGGCAAGTTCCTTTGAAACACATGTCTTTTATATGAAAATAGCAACGAGTTCTCTCGGACTCCCCTCTCAGATATTTTCTGGGTTAGATTGTCAGTCGCTGTGAGGACGGGAGGCCTAGCTCCACCTAAGATAACTCTACACACTGCCCTCTACTATAGCATGTCCTCACACAGGCGAGTGCTATAAGGCTGTACTGATCTTCTATACTCTTGTGACCTAGAATGTAACCTTAGCCATTGTAACCCTGTCAGGTATACCCAGTACTCACCCTGTGATCTTATTAAATGTTATTTAAATTTGAACTAAATATTTACAAGTACAGTTATAGTTATCTGATTGAAGAAAATTCCAAAATCTTATACATGACTCTTCTTGTAGTTGTTGTTGTTTTGTATTTTAAGACAGGGATTCTCCGTGTAGTCCTCTATCTCCTGGAACTCTCTCTGCCATAGAGCAGGCTGGCCTTAGACTGAACCCAGGTATCTGCCTCTGCCTCCTGAGTGCTTAGATTAAAGGCATGTTTGACTCTAGTAAAGGGCTGGACTCTAGGAAAGATGATGAAGTTAAATGCCACTTTTAGAAGCCCACACCCTTATTTTGAAGTGTATTTGAGTTTGTCCTGTGGTGACTTTCTTTTTCTTAACGCTCACTTAGAATCTATATTAAAACCTCTAGTGTTAAACTTCAATCTGCTTCATTCCAGCCTGCCCTGAAATTGTTTTCTGATTTAAAGTCATGAATCTAGCGCTAGCCTGTGTGGGGACATGCTGTAGTAGAAGGCAGTGTGTGGAGTTACCTTAGTTGGAGCTAGGCCTCCTGTCCCCACAGCGACTGACAATAACTACTTAACTTTCACTGGAATGATCTGGTCTTAACTCAATTTTGTTGAAAGTGTTTTTGTGGACAGTATTATCCAAAAGGCTTATAATTTTCAGATCCACATATCAACCCAGTAAGCAGAGGCAGGGGAATCTCTGTGAGTTCATGTCCAGCCTGGTCTACAGAACAAGTTCGAGGACAGCCAGGACTACACAAGGAAAGCCTGGTTCAAAAATACCAGAACAAAACCAAAAACAGTCAGATAATTATTCCCACATCACTTCCTTATAGGAGAGGAAAGCTGAAATCAGTTGTAGTTCATACAATCAGGACAAAAGGAAGTCAGCCATGAGAAGAGGAAAATCGGGGAAGGGAGGCCTATCAGACAACTCGATGCTCTGGCTTATTTTCCATTCCATATGCAGACACTGGCTGTGCTGACAACCAGCAAAGAGCGCAGTCAGAGAACTCTACATGCCAACAGCAAGAACAGCCATGTGTTCTGTATTATATGGATGGTACAGAAACAGAGATGCTCAGCATGTGTCAGAATGCATCACGGTGGCCATTGTCTTTAACATCCACAGCAGGATCATGCTGAACCTAGAATGTAATGGTCTGCTCATGAAGGAGTACATGGGGAACACTCAGGACCCAGAGACCCTGCAAGCACAGTTCACAGAAATGCTGGCGGACTACACGTTTGTGATCCCTGCTCTCCAGGTGGCACATTTTCAACGTTCCCAGACTCCTGTGTACTTCTATGAGTTCCAGCATCTGCTCAGTTTCATCAAGCTTGTCAGGCCCTTCTATCCGAAGGCAGACCACGGTGATGACATTGTCTATGTCTTTGGCTCCTATTTGACTTCATTGAGGAGGAGGAGTTGCTGAAGAGGAGGGTGATGAAGTACTGGGCCAACTTTGCAAGATATGGGAACCCCAACAGCGAGGGTCTACCCTACTGGCCTGTGTTGGACCATGATGAGCAGTATCTGCAGCTGAACACCCAGCCTGCTGTGGGCCAAGCCCTGAAGGCCAGAAGGCTGTAGTTCGGGACCAAGACTCTGCCCCAGAAGATCCAGGAGCTAAAAGGTTCTCAGGAGAAGCATGCAGAGCTGTAGCATCCTGTGTCAGGAGCGGTGTGTAGGTTGAAAGCAGATGGGGTGACACTGAAATTACAAAGTCCACTTATCTATATGTATTTGTTCCAACAAATACATAACCATTTCTAACCTCAGCATTTGCCCTTTCAGACATGCATGAAGAGCAGTCTGGGTCATTCCTTATCATTCTGGGCAAGCATTCATTAGAGTCAATAAAACCTTTCATAACAACAACAAAATAATAATCCCACTTCCATATCAGAATTTCTCACATTGTCCTCAACATATAATTCCAAATGCTTAGCCCCCCATTTCCCGCACTCCCATAGCTCTCCACGAAATATCCCGTTGTGTTATATTCATATCGTTAATGAAGTGGCTCATTAAATGCAGAAAACAAAAGGAATTTACCAAGTGGCATCTTGTAATGATTTTGCTACTTCAGTAAAAGGACTGGTGGCATTTAACAAAGACCTCCCTTCCTTCCTTTTACTTCCCAGCTTCCTGAGACCTCTTCTCCCATCCCACTGTCTCTCCCCAAAAGGTATCTACATTTGAAAATGAAGCCCCATTAAAGCCACAGACCTCAGAAAATTGATCCAATATTTTCTCATTTCCTTTCCAAATTATGTCTTTATTCTTTCAAATTTACAACTTAGAAATAAAAAATAGTGTTTACACATACACACACACAAAATTAAAAAAAGGAAAACAAAGAACTTTAAAACAAATATGATTTGTATCGGTCCACATTCATAACTATCGTGAGTCACACTTAGCCTTAGGAATGTAGGTTGACACAGTATCATACAGCATTGGCCACTTCTCCTGAAAGCTTGGGCTTAGAAAGGAAGACATACTTCCTTGTAGACAGAATCTCTTACTGGCATCACCTGTGAGTAAAAAAGCCTGTGGCCCAGGCTAATGTAGGAAATAGGAGGTGGAACGCTGGCAGGAAGAGAAAGGATTCTGGGAAATAGTGAGAGATGTGAAGATTCTCCTGGGGAGCATAGAGGAGGTCAGAAGTATGGGAGCCGAGCAGGGGTAACCAGCCACACAGAGAAACTAAAAGCAGAAATCTGGCAGGGAACATCAAGGATACAGACTTAAACCAACCTGTTGTTGAACTCAGGATAGAATAAAGAGATTTGCCCCGGACCTGAGTGCATGAAACTGAGGACAGGTAACTAACCATGTGGAAGACAGAACAGTTTGAATGCGTTAAATAAGTTACCAGCTAGTCGAGAATGAGCCAAGGATTATGATTTAGGCGTTTACTAATAAACAACTATTCTCAGAGTCATCATTCCTGGAGCAGGGGCTGGGAGGACCGCTGGCTGTTTCTTTCTTTTACACTTGCTACATTCATTTTGTCTCTTTCAGTAATACAGAGTATCTTCTCTTTTGCTTTTGTTTCTTTTTAGAAAGGGTTTTACTTAGCCTAAAACTTGTTATGTAACCAAATATAACTACAAACCTCTAATCTTTCTGCCTCCTCCTCTTGAGCAACATGATGTGAGCCATCATGGCCAGTTCCATCTATGTTCTCTGGAGAAATGACCAGTCAACCTTTGCTCATTTCCATCTGTATATTTTTTATTAAATATATTTATTTATTTACACTCCATATTTACCCCCCCACGCACACACACACACCGTCCAACCTCTCACTGTTCCACATCCCATCCCTCCTCCCCAACCCCTGTCTCCACATGGATGTCCCCACACCACCTGACCTCTAAATTTCCTGGGGCCTCCAGTCTCTTGAGGGTTATATATACATTTTTTTTTCACTTCTGAGTCTTAAGAGATATGTAGATGTGTACACCCCCACACACACACACACATACATATATTTATAAAGTCACTGGGATTTTGGATTTATGTTTAAAAACCATTGTGTAATCACAAAATATAAAGGTTTATGTTTTAATTTCTGTCTGAGTGATTTAAACACATTTGTTCTGACTTGTTTTATACTTAAAATACAATTTAAATTTTCCACGTGGTATGTGGCATTGGTTGAACTTGTTTGTTGAGTGTATAGGAAATTATCATCTATACATGTGAAAATATACAGGAAATACAGTCTTAGATTCTTCTTTGTGTGCTGTCAAGTTTACACTGATGCCTGAACTAGACTGGTTATAGTTCTGGGAAAAAAACTTTGAGTGTGTCCCTGAAGTTGTTCACTGAGAGGTTTCATTGAAGACCCACCCTGAATGTGGACAACAGTGTTCTATTCAGCAGGGGCCAGACTGAATTAAAAAAACAAAACCAAAACCAAAAAAAAAAACCAAACCAAACAAAACAAAACAAAAACAAAAACTAAAACAAAAAGATATCCTGAACTTGGTACCAGCATTCATCTCATTTTCTGTTTCTTTGTTGCCAATGTGACCAACCACTTCATCACTGGCATCTCACCTCAGTCTCCTCCAACCACAAGATAAAATAACCCCATCTGAAGCAAGGGTACAAGAGAGGGTTCTTATGTGCCATGGAGACTTTCTCTCATCTGATTGCCTTAACTCCAGAGTTGAGATGCCAAGAAGTTCATGGTCACATACCGATCCAGATGATGTGTTTATAAAAAGATAAAGAGATATAAAAATATTTTCTATGGGAGTGTAGTGAGGTATGGGGAAGGATATGTCTCAGCGAGCCCATGCTGAGGCATCCCTTTCCCCTGTGGGACCAATAACAGGACAGGACAGTATAGTATAGAATTGAGTTTATTCAAGTCATGGGGGAGGGGAGTTAAGAGGGTAGTAGAGGCAGAGAAAAGCAGAGAGAGGGAGAAAGTAGAGAAGTAGAGGGTGGCCATGGCCATGAGCACTTGGAGAGATAGAGAAAGGAGATGGGGAGAGAGAGGAAGCAAGGGGGAGCACAAGAGAGCAAGAGGCAAGAGAGAGAGGCAAGAGAGAGAGGAGGGGGCAAGCAGCCCCTTTCATAGTGGGTTAGGCCAGGTAACTGTTGCCAGGTAACTGTGGGCTGTTAGATTGCTAACACATACGACTTACTTTGTGTGGCTAAAAGTTCTTGTCTCATGAAGTTAAAGAGTGAACTCTGAAGCCCACATGGGAAGTGTGAGCTTTTAGAAAGGAATGTTTATTACAGGTTCATAGGTGGGACTTTGAGATAGAAAACAAGAGTGCCTGTGCAGCAGGAGGCAATGTCAGGGGTGGGCATAACTAAGCTGCTAGTGTAGGACTGGCAAGAAACTGGATTGCTGTACTGAGAGAACTGGTCAGTCCAGTTGGCTGACCAATAAGTTGTCCATGAATCTTTCCATCCTCCAACTGGGATTCACATTCACGTGTGCACTGGAGACTCTAGGAAAACATTTCTGGCATTCCTGGACTCAGTCCACAGTCGAACAAAAATCAAGATCTGAATCATTACCTCTCCACAGACAACTCCAGCATTCCTAGCTAAAGGCAAAAAACAGACTTGCTCAGAGGACTCATTCATTCATTCACTGTCTGACCTACATTCATCTTATTTTTATCACTTCTTTTTAAGGTTGCGTTTATCAGAATAAAACATAAAAAAGGTAAACAGTCAATATATACTATATGATAATTTTTTTCCTAGCTCTTTCTATTTTTTTCATAAGCTAGTTAAAATTGTGTCTATTTTTATTGACTTTCTTTTCTTCTTCTTATAATATAGAAGGTAAATTCTTTGAGCCTTTATCTGCATTGATCTTAAACCCACCAAAACATTTGGTTTAGATATTTGCTGAATATAGATTCCATGAGTTTTTTTCTTTCTAAGTCCATTGTCTCTGCACTAGCTTCTGTCCCTAGATATTTTTGGACATGAAACTTCAGTTATTAATCATATTGTTTTAATTCTGTGTGTGGTGAGTGAATTTGCATTTACTGATTTTTAATTTCTGTATTGGCTTTTCAATAATTTGAACATAGTATGTGGGATTAAGGATCTTTTTGCTCATCAAGAGTTTGATGGTCTTCTTGCTTATATAACCTAAACTTTCCAACACATTATGAAACTCTTTTAGCCAATTTTCTTGTTTTGCTGTTGTTCTTGTTTGATTTTTCTAGGCCTAGATTTTTTAACACTATTATTATTATTATTATTATTATTATTATTATTATTATTATTTAATCTTTTTTACAGTCCAGCCCTTATCCCCCACCCCCAGTCTGCCTTCTGACTGTTTTTCATTCCATACCTCTTCCCCATCTCCGAGAAGATGTCCCCAACCCCCACCCCCACCCCATCAGACCTCCCCATTCCATGGGGCATTCAAGTTTCTTGAGTGTTAGGTGCATCTTCTTTCACTGAGGCCAGACAAGGCAATAATCTGCTGTATATGTGTTGGGAGCCTCATATCAGTTGGTGTATGCTGCCTGGTTGGTGGCTCAGTGTCTGAGAGATCTCAGGGGTCCAGGTTAATTGAGACTTCTGGTCCTCCTACAAGGTCACCCTCCTCCTCAGCTTCTTCCAGCTTTTCCCTAATTCAACCTATTTTTAATAAGGGTTCTCAAACACTCAATACCTCTTTCTAGTCCACTGTCAAAGGTAGGGGAGAAAAGATGGTAAATAGGACAAGGAGATGTGGATCTGTTTAGAAGTAGTTCCTTGGGACGATTCCAATCTCCATTTGTCAGGATACCAGCAGACCAATACAGTAGTGCCAGGATATCAAACAGGAATCATCAGCAGTGTCGTGACTTAGCAGAAACTACCAGGCCTTCTCCAAATTGGCATGAGTCAGTGGGAGCACCAGGACCAGCCAGAACGACAGAAATTCTCTGTTGTGCCTCTCTCAATGAAATGAAGATCAGTGAAGCTCTTCAAAGCCTTGAGATCAAGAAAGCATTGCAAAGCGAGCTATACAAGTGCAAATACCACATGTCTCAGGCCCTAGCACAGCCTGAAAGCAAGGACTACAGACACCAACATGGCCGCCACTGTTGCAGGTCTTGCCTCAGCAAATATCACATGAGTCCTTATCACCTGACATATCCAGAAATTTCCACTTAAGAATTTTTTCTGTTTGTTTAGTTTATTTTTTTATTTATTTTTTTAATCTGAGAAATGGTTCCATATAACTCAGACTAGCTGAAACAAAGATATTGGTAGTCTATCTGTGAACTTCTTCTGATTCTCCTGTCTCCTCTTCCAGAGTACTAAAATTTTATTTGTGCACCACAATGCCAAGTTTATGTGGCACCGGGAATTGAACTCAGGCCCTCATCCATGCAAGGCAAGGACTCACTCAACTGTCAGATCCCCTAACATTTCTTTAGATATTTTAGTACCCGTTATCCTCAGTGACAGCTCTTGGTTTATTTATTGGTATGCTCAAAAGCATCACACTTTTTCTAAGGCTTTTATTTTTTACTATACTTCTTAATTTTGCAAATTTCAGAAAAGATATTTTTATTCAGAATACCTTGTTGATCACTTACTTCTACCATTTTAAATATGATGCTGAGTATCCCAAGTGAATTTCTCATTCAAGTTATAATAATAGTAATAATAATAATAATAGGTTTTTTTGTTAGTCAGACCATTACATTTTTTTATTCAGTATATTTTTATTGATTCTTTGGGAATTTCCCAACACACACACACTTCCCCCATGCAAAAGAAGTTCAATTTGTGTTATGTATATATGCACTGGAGCATAGTCCTCTTCCCCCTTTCTATCCTTTACCTACCTCAGCCTAAAAACTGCAGGCTCAGATTACACTAGACATTTCAACTCCATGATTTTTTTTGTTTTGTTTTGGTTTGGTTTTCCCCAGAATGTAGCCTTTGTGACATTGAGAAGCTTGTTTCTTACCTAATTTTCCTCCCCATTCACCTTACATTTCTTAATACTAAAATTCTTTTGTTCACTTTTAAATTCTGTAACTCAATGGTGTTTCTTCATCAGTGAATTTTTACAAAGCATTGTGGACATATACCTTCCTCTAATTATGAAAACTGGTATTTTTAATCTACTTGAGCGCACTTAGGTGAGCTGTGTTGAAGTCTTTGCATATTACGGCTTCCGCTCTAACAATTTCGATTGATTCCTTTCCAGAGTTTAAGTGGCTAATGATTTTGTGCAATTCTTATTGATGTAGATATTTTGTTAACACAAATATATTGTAGAGGAGCTTGAATTGATTTTCTCCCTTGAGGGAGACTGCATTCCCCTGTTAAATTTTTAGCTAGGTTGCTGTTTCTTGTTTCTACCAGTATCACAAACTCGGGGTAAAAGCAAGATTGGTCACTGGTTAACTGGGAAAATGCCCAGGGCCTCTGGTTGTAACTTATTTACTCCAAATCAATTCAGAGTCCCCTCATCAAAACTGCTAATGTTCACTTGATGCCCACTCTCACAGGACTACTATGGTAAAAAGAATGATAGCACACCAAGTCTAAACACACAGAGATTACGTTTTCCCTACCAAAAGTTGAGAGAGAGAGAGAGAGAGAGAGAGAGAGAGAGAGACAGAGAGACAGAGAGACCGAGAGACCGAGAGAAAGAGAGACAGAGAGAGACAGAGACAGAGAGACAGACACAGACACAGAGACACAGAGACAGAGACACAGAGGGACAGAGTGACAGAGAGAGGGGAATAGAGAAAGGATGAGAGGAGAAAGAGAGAGAGAGAGGAGAGAGAATGCATCTAACCTATTGTGCAGCTTTGTTTTGTTTCCAGCATTGATACATTTGCTTTCTTCCATTTTGCCTAGTTTTGTGGCATAACCACATTTTAAGAGCGGTATTGATGAGCTTCTTATACTATCATCTCAAATATTTGACTCGGTAAATTAGACTCCTCTTAGTATGTGTTTGTAACACTGATGTGAACTTATACATTTATTACATATAGTAGACAGAATTCCACAAGATTTTCACCCTCTGGACTGTTTTGTGAAACTTCCATAGATGCGATGTTGTGGGAGTTGATAAATGCAGCTAATACATGGACACTACAACACAGAGTCCACACTGGAATGTATAGGTTTATGAAATTGCAGGAGTCCTTAAAACCAGAAAATGTCAGCCTGCCAAGCTCATAAAGATGCACTTAGAAAAAACAATAGCTATAGCTAGAGTTAATAGGCTCCAGGCCTGAGCCCTAACAATCTGCTGCTAAGCAGATTCATCCACTCATGGCCAATAAGTCAACTCATTAAACAAGTAATCGTGGAAAGTGGGAAAAGGAGACTTATTCTATGTGGCTAGATTGAAAATGAGAGAAAACGGGAAAAATGACCTCTAATTTCCTATATGTTAACTTGAGGTGGCTTTCTGTTTAAGTAGAGAACTTAGAGTTAAGAATAGTTAAACAGAAATAATGAAGGTTCCTACCCAGCCTGTTACCATTGCCTGAGCTCCAGTCTGCAAGGTCTGTGACCAGTTCTAAAACTTTCCTGAAGATACAGAGCCCCTTGGCTGCCCTGGAAGTCTCAGCCTTTTCCTCTCTTCCTTTTCCAGTAAGGGGATACCTGGAGAAATTCCAATCCTTTATAGTCCATTCTTAATTAGTCTAATTACCAAGGAAAGGAGCATCATTTTCACTACATCGAGAGCAGTTACAAGGGAATAATCAAACACTGAGTACTGACAGAGATCATTGGGCATGGATCCCTAGACCTGTAACTTCAGCATTCAGGAAGCTGACACAGTACTAAGCAAGTATTCTGTTGGTTTTGAACTAGAGAGAGGTGTATGAGTCAAAACGTATGGATAGTCTCTGGGACACAAGAATATTAGCTTTGAATAACAGCCCTTAGAGTAAAGAGCCTTTAACAGTCTTTTCCTTTTAGAGATCAGCCCTTGCCACCTGTCGGCCATTCCCTAAAATGAATGGGCAACCCCTGTTCTGGAGGTCAGAGCACACTGATCTCTATGGAAGTTGGCAGGGGATGGGATAAGGGGGATCTTAGACTTTCTCTATGTAACTACAAGAAAAAAGTATGATCCTACCTAATTCTTTGCAACAATGGGCTATGTGCTAAATAGTTCTATGTCAGTGTGACACGAACTAAAGTTATCTGAAAGAAGAGAACCTAGAATTGAGAAAAATGTCTCTATAAATCTTCTATAGGGTATTGTAAATGCATCTTTTATTGTCCTCATATAAATGTCATCTCTGAGCTTTACTGTTCCCATCTCCTAACCTAGACCTAGTCCTGGAAGCTTCTAGCCTCTGTACAATCTTATCTAGGCCTCGGATGTTTTCAGCCTCTGAGACTTGCTGGGAGTAAGTTCACCTCTCCTAGTTCTTTCCATCTTCTGGCTGGCTGATTCAACTCAGCTGTTCCAGATCAAAGGCCTCTCTCCAAGCTGACTGATGCCATCTGCTCCAAGCCCCCTCTCTCTGCCTCTCCTGAATTGCTCTGCTTGACCTCAATTTGTGGCAATGTGCTCTAATCTTTGTATTCTCTAGCTTGTCTGTCTTTATGTCTAGCTTGTTCTCTTTTTAACCTGCTTCTGTAAAACTCTATAGGTAAAACTGCTTCCTTCCTCTCCCCTCCGTCGATGCACTGCTCTCCTAAGTAACTGTCCTTCCCTCTTTCTTCTGGTAAGAGTTGAGCACAGCCTACTCTGTCAAATCTTTCTCTGATTGGTCACTTTGTCTGCCATTCGATGAGTCATCACTTTCAAACATAGATGCTTCCTTCTAAAAACTAGCTTTACGTTAATTGTGTGGGGTTAAAGGTGTATGCTAAGGGCTGAGACATACAATTAGAAACAGGTGTTTGTTTGGTTTTGGTTTTTTCCTCAGTAGCCACAATCTCAGGGCTCACACTATGATCAAATACTTTACATCAGGGCACTTTCTTGGTTCATGATTGATGGTGGAGGTCCCAGCCCATGGTGGGTGGTGCCATCCCTGGGCTGGTTTTCCTGGTTTCTATAAGAAAGCATACTGAGCAAGCCAGTGAATAGCGCTCACCTCTTCCCAGCATCTGCATCAACTCTTGGCTACTGTTTCTTGCCCTGCCTGAGTTCCTGCCCTGAATTCCTTTGATGATGAACTATGATGTGGAATCATATGCTGAATAAACAAATTTCTCCCCAATTGTTGGGACATAGTGTTTTATCACAGCACTAGTAACCCTAGCTAAGACTGTCTGTATCCAATTAAGTCACATGGTATGGAATTTTATTCAAGGCTCCAAACGTAATAAAGTTATATTTCACCGTTGAGCCAGTGATTTCTTTGTAGATTCTCTCTCTTTCTCTCTGTCTCTGCCTCTCTGTCTCTCTGTCTCTCAGTCTCTCTCTCTGCATCTCTTTTAGGTTCTCTTTGTATTGTCCTTTTGACTATCTTTCTTATTCTTTTATTTTAATCATGTCTCCTAAAGAGGACCCTCTGCCTTTAGGGACCTCATGATGTTGTCTCTGGTGTGATGAGTCCCTCCTAAGGCTCTCCCACGTCAAGTCTCAACTGTACAACCACTTATTGTCAGGATGTTCTCTATCCTAATAAAGGTCATTCTAAAGTGACTTGGTTTTAGCCTTCTTTTCCTTTTCTCTTATGAATACTTTGGTAAAAATGTTATTGAATTGGTTGCTATATCTACCTTTTATTGCATTTTTTTCATAGATATATTGTTCACTCTATTTCCTTCCCTCAACTTCTCTCAGATCCTCCCCACTTTCCTACCAACCCAATATTACCCCCTCTCTTTTTCTCAATTAAAAAGTTTAAAAACCCAGAACAACACACACACACACACACACACACACACACACACACGCACACCACAGAATTAGAAAGCAAAATCTACAAGCAAAAGATCTTAGCTTTCTTTTCTCTTTGTTATAACAGTAGCCAGCAGAAAAGCAGAAAACATAGATTTTATTTCTGGCAGGACTTATTAACCCCACCCCTGTAAGATATAAACAGATTGTAGTATGACAGGACTCTAAGTTTGTTATGTCAATGATAGAAAAACTAAAACTCACATATAGAAAAAATATGATATGAATAATGAGAACCAGGTTTCTTACAGAGAAAGGATGCACAAGTAAGCCAGAGGAAGAGCACAGTAAAATCCTTGACACTAAACTCTCATTGCAAGTCTTCCTATTCGTGCACTCATGTGCATCAATAGAAAAATTGGGGAATGACTTGATGAAAATCTTAATTCTTAAATGCCACACTTCTATAATAGGAAGAAGGAAACATTATAGAAGGGAAAGTACAAAAGGATCCAGAAAGATTCTGTAGCACTCAGGAAATGCTCAAATTATATGAATATTAAGAAGCAAAACAAAACACAGGTACCAACCTGACATTGCCCATATCTATGAAGCAATGGAAAAATTAGTAAATCCCAATGTATGCTTACAAGTTCTTTTGTAGAGCAAAATCTTTGTTAATATGTTTTCAAGAAATGATAGAAATAAAAGATAAATAATGGTGAAAATCTAAATGAAGGCAAGAATTAAAAATGGATGCCAAAATAGGTAGATGAATATGTGCTAGGAGATAAGATAGTTTATAATCTCTAAGTATCTAAGAGGTATTTTTAATAACAAAAAGACAAATAAGCCCACAGCAGTCATTGCTCTCAAAAATACATCTTAACCAGCTCATCCAAGTACCACCAGGTATATACACATGCTTGTTTATATGATTGATACTCCTGGAAGAACATGACACCATTTCTGTGCTATTGTTTCCAAAATTATATAATATCCTTATAAATTATAGGATGTATTTGAGAAAACACAATTGAGGGATACTTTAGAAAATAATTGGCTCACCCTTTCCCAAACATTAAGGTCATGTGCCAGAGCCAGTTGTCAAGATTAATTAGTCCAGTGAGCCTCCTTCAGTTCTCCTCATAGGGAGAACTCGTAGGCTTTCATCCCTCAACTGCTTTAGTAAACAGAATATGGACGTTGGCCTGTGGTCTAGGTCTCTTTTTT
>NW_022196896.1:122059417-122066138 GCF_008632895.1 Mastomys coucha
GAAATCCGCCTGCCTCTGCCTCCCAAGTGCTGGGATTAAAGGCGTGCGCCACCACCGCCCGGCTGGTCTAGGTCTCTTGAAGATACAGTCAGCATGGCCAGTTTGCCTGTATGACGCCTTCCAAACTTATTTCACACAAACACGAGGGCTTTAATGTGGTTTCTCTTTAAAGCTCATCGTAGCCATCGCTCTGCCATGTCATCAAACCTTATGTGCTCTCTCACACACTAAGGAATGAGGTTTTTCTTCCTCATGAGTAAATGAATACAGCTTTTTTTCAAGAGGTTTTCCAGTCTCCAGCAAGCCTTCAGATGATTAAACTCCAAGTCAACATCTTTATCTGAACCTCTTGGTAGACTTCAAACTAAAAACCAGCCAGCAAAACTGATCCCAGGTTCCTGAACTATAAAACTTATAATTCACATTGTATCAAAGTAACTAAATTTGAAAATAAAGTATTGGCAATAGATAAGATGACATGTCAAAGAAGGAAAGAAATAAAAACTGTTCTTGATTGGAAAGGACTAAAGATCCAGGGCAAACTCTAGTTCCAGGGGAATTCAATATCTTCTGGCCTCTACAGGTACTGCTCGCATGTGGTGCACAGACATACAAACAGGCAAAACACCCATACACATAAAATAAAGAGTAATAAAACAGTGTAATATAAATATTCTGATTTAATAAAAGTTATATGTATCATTATTCACAGAGTTGTTTGCAACAAAGAAAATAGGTCTACATTTATTTATATTTCTTTCAATTTACATAGCAAAGTCAAATGTATACAATTTTCCCATGGTTAAGAAAGAGTTTTATATTTTTATTCTCTGCAGTTAAGAAAATCAAAATATAACAAATTTGAAGATATATTCAATTATGTACAAAATTACAGCAGGTACACCTGAAAGTTATTATAAAATAATTATAAGTTGCGGCAAATACATATCATGAAAATATATTCTAAAAGCAGCATACCAACACATATAATCTGCATGAATTCACAAATAGAAACAATGAAGACTACAGTAGTGTGTTCATTCCAAATGGAGGTACCCTTTCTCGATATGTATATCCTAGTGCCAAAATTATTGGTTTCCTTTAGCAATTTTCTTTTACAAGTTTGTTAAAAAAAAGAGAAAGGAATATGTCAAAACTGAGTAAACTGGAGACAATATCCATGTGGCGAACACTAATTATGATGGAAACCAATTCTCTAATGCCCTGTTCATCAGACAATGACTGTTTTTTTTTTCTTTTATTTCTTCTCCCTAAGAGACCATACAGTCTTCTGCTTGGGCAGACTTTGTGTTTCCTTTCTTGTTCTCAGTTCACTAAGTCTCTATCACTAAGCTTCTCAGGATTGCATTAGCTTATCCTGTTCCACAGGATGCCATGCTTCCACACGTGGGATTGTAGAACATCTGACTCCTATTACCCTTGGTCATAATGGAGGCAGTATTTAAGATGTGCCCAGAAGGTGGGGAGTAATATTCTCATCCGAGGTATCATGTGGATTTCCCTGTCTTTCTTGTACTGTCCCTTTGCTTGATGGAAGTGTCGCCTTCCCAAATACCTGAATTTTGGCTGTATTTTTTTCAAATTAAATTTTGGTATGTAAATTCCTGAGACAAGTAGGTCTATCCCTCTGTTTCCTGAGACTGTCCCCTCTCAGTGAATACTGAAGGGGCTTTTGATTCTAAGTCCTAGCTCATCCCCCCTTGAATTGCAGCTTACAAGAGCTCCCAGGTTCTGAAGTCATGGACTACACATGGATTACCACCAGACACAGCAATGTAAATTCTGTGAATTCTAGAGTCTCTAATTCTAATTTTCTTCCAGGTATTTTTTGTCGGGGAGGGGTACTTATGCTACCCTGAAGGAGAACCTGATTCATTAAGTTTATAAAGAGCTAACATAGGTGGTATGGGTGTGGGCTAGCTGGTTGGGGAAACTAACTAAAGTAGATTTGATTTGTAAAAACAACACAAATATAATCACCTCCTTAGTTTTGAGTAGGTCTTTTCAGGACTGAGTATCAAATTTAGAATTTGTCCTCAACTACATCCTTAGCCATGTAATACTTTTATTAATTAGAAATAGTGTTTTACAATAGTAAGTTATTAATGTTGATGCTCAATGACCAATGCCTTCAGTATTTTAAGTAAATTTGTCAGAGCCTACACAGATGGAATTTACTTACTGTGATGTAGGTTCATGAAATACTTAAGCTTCCAGTAACTGCATCATTCAACTTAAACTTTCACTAAAATAAGAATACATGATGCCTATTAAATGAAACTCTGCTTATGTTACTGTAATAAATTGGCTAGGTGGTTAGTTTGTAAATAAAATTTAAAGTGTTTGATACACAAATATTTGTCACTAGTGCATTATGACATCTTATCATGGCTACTTGGCACTTTTCATTCCTGAAGCTGGCTCTTTTCTCTGAAAATAGGTAATTGAACAATACTGTCACAGTCATGGGTTTTAGTGTTAAAAGACAACAACATGAACAAATTGCCTCCTAGAATTCTTATTCTAAATTGAAAATGTGTAGTTCATGCTGATATATCTGAGGCTGTAGGGTAGTGGGACACAAAAAAGGTAATGCCCCTACATTCTATCAGTTCAGTGATTTACTGTGAAAATATATGCTAGGAAGGAGGTATAAGATAAAACCTACACTGTAAAGTTGTTTTTACTTCCATGAGTTTTAAACAACTGGTCTCCAAAGCCATTGCATAAATTTCATTAGCCTAATTTTTTATGCTGTAAACATCTCAAATAAGCTCAAAGAGTCAACAATGAAAATTAACGCGGAACTAGTCGCAGAGAGAATGAAAATATGACAGTGTGAGCCAATGGTGGTAACACAGACTTGCAACCTCAGTACATGAGATGTAACTCCAGGAGAATCAGATGTCATGGGTCATCTTTAGCTACCTGAGTTCCTGAGCTGATGGGGTATGTGTGGCCTGTCTTACAAAAACAAAAGGAATAAAAACTGATGTTTTAATTTGTGTGCATGCATACCTGTGTTCAGAAGCATAATGTTTAAAGTATGTGTTGCTGGCAATTACTCTTGCTACTCCTTGGTGATTTCGTAGGTAGACAATGGAAATAAATAAGAATCTGAGTAGTTTGAGGCTTTTGGTGAACTTTAAAGGCATGAGCCTGATATGTTTTTGAGTTTGTTTGTTTTTTGTTTGTTTTAACAAAACTAGGAATCTATACATAGACAATGACCACCTCAGTTCTTGAACCGTTTTAAACCATGGTCTACACAGACTAGACAATGGTGTCTTGGCACAGAATGTTCTTCCAGGCAGGAGCCAGCTTTCCAAAACAATCTCCTCTTCTTTTTCATCCTTCATTTTCAGCTTTGCTGAGATCCTCTTCCACTGTGATAGTAGATACAACGACATTCTGACTTTGAAATGATACATCTGTCCCTGGGGGCGGTGGTTTATAGAGAAGAATCGCAAGTCCATTGAAGAATATGGTGATAACTTTACAAGTAACACCTAAATACAAAACAAAACAAAACAAAACAAAAATGTCATGCTTTGGACCTTTAATGATCAATAAAAAAGTTTCTAGTAAATAATTCTTTACAAATAAAACCTTTCCTATTAAAGTAATGATTATAAGGAATAGTAATTCTATAGTTTCAAATGTTATACCACAAGAGAGGCTGAATATATCACACAGCTTTAAACCACAGGATCAAGTGGCAGAAGCAGGGACTTCACAGGAGGCCAATCAGGGCATTACAAGGAATTTCTGGGAAGCTCAAAACAGAGCAAGGCCCTACCTCAAACAGCAACAATAGTAATAAATGAAGTATTGTATACAGTTTAAAGTGTATGCAATCATTTTGTTTCCCAACAATAAAAATAAAAGCATACAATGACAATTATCCTATTCTTGAGGATAACTATAAAATGAGTGCTATGCGTTATGTAGAAGTCAGTAATCCTTAGCTGATACTTCTTTGCCCATTTTTGTTTTTCTTTTTGAGACACTATTGTGATATGTGGCCCAGACCAAGTGACCTCAACTCTACACTTAGGCTTTGTATCACATTTCTAACTTGTAAATGCATACCATGTTTATGGGAAGGAAGAGCAATCAAAAGTCACTAATGACATAAAATACCCCACCATCTTTAAAATTGCATAAGATAAACAAATTTTATGTCAAAAATAAAAAATAATGTTAAAAAGGAAGAGGCTTCAGAGTTTTTAGGCAAAGGACTGGATATGAATAGATCGTATTTCACGCTTACCCTAATTTATCCTTCTGCATCAGCTAAAAAACATGATCTATGCAGACCTACCACATAAGTTTTGATTTGACTTCAAATAATTATTTTTAACTCAACTATATAAAGATTAATTCTATCTAGATTAGTTAATATTTGCTCTCACTGTGAGTTTATATATCTATTATTTATTCAGTAGATATTATGTTTCTATAATTATGAGTTCAGACAGTATACTGGTTTATATAAAGAGTAAAAAAAAAATCTATCTTGAAACAACAATACAACTACTCAGACCCCCCAGGGCTCCCAGAGACTAAGCCATCAACCAAGGAGTACACATGGCTCCAGCTGCATATGCGGCAGAGGATGGCCTTGTCAGGCATCAATGGGAGAAGAGGTCCTCAGTCCTATGAAGGCTCAATAGATGCCCCAGTGTAGGGGAATTGAGGGCAGGGAGCAGGTAGGTGGATGCAGGAACACACTCATAGAAGCAGGGGGATGGAGGATGGGATAGGGGGGTTCCGGGAGAGGCGGAAACCGGAAAAGGGGATAACATTTGAAATGTAGATAAAGAAAATATCCAATAAAAATACTATTATGAATGTATTCTTAAAATAATAGCAATGAAAATCAAATGACATCTATGCATTTTAAATTTATATATATATATATATGTGATATATAATTATATGTGTATATGTATAATTATATGTGTGTGTGAGTATGTGTGTGTGATTGTGTATCTGTGGTGAGGAGAGAAAGAGAGAGAGGGAGAGAGAGAGAGAGGGGGAAAGAGAGAAAGAGAGGGAGGGGAGAGAGAGTGAGAGAGAGAGAGAGAGAGAGAGAGAGAGAGAGAGAGAGAGAGAGAGAGAGAGTGTCATTCTTAGCCCAAGCTGGCCTTAAATTCTCTATACAGCCTAGGTTGGATTCAAGCTCATACCTATCTGGGCTTAGCTTCCCATATTCTAAGGTAACAGCTATGTACTAGCATGCCCCAGTAAGGGTTCTTTATATTCAAACATTGCAATGTCTTACATTGATACGTAATGTTCAACTGTCAAATTGTTACATACCTACTGTCTTAGTCAGAGTTTCTATTCTTGCACAAACATCATGACCATGAAGCAAGTTGGGGAGGAAAGGGTTTATTTAGCTTACACTTCCACCTTGCTGCTGATCACCAGAGGAAGTCAGGACTGAAACCCAAGCAGGTCAGGAAGCAGGAGCTGATGCAGAGGCCATGGAGGGATGTTCCTTACTGACTTGCTTCCCCTGGCTTGCTCAGCCTGCTCTCTTATAGAACCCAAGACTTCCAGCCCAGGGATGGCACCACCCACAAGGGGCCCTACCCCCTTGATCACTAATTGAGAAAATGCCCCACAGCTGGATCTCATGGAGGCACTTCCCCAACTGAAGCTCCCTTCTCTGTGATAACTCCAGACTGTGTCAAGTTGACACACAAAACCAGCCAGTACACCTACATATATACTATTCTTCCTTAATCTTATCTTTAATTTATCCCTAAGAATTTATAGACTACTATCAACAAAGTTTTATATCATGGCAAAACCTCTGACTGTGAAACATTGCTTGCAGCTGCAGGACATTCCTCCACTACAATTTACATAGTTTCCAGAGCCCAGACATTCAGATGACAATTATTCCAGCTTTTCAAATTCCCTTTTTTCTTTTTGCATACACTTTCCAAAAATTTGAGAGAAATTCATCTAAAAAAGCACATGGCATAATATACAGAAAATGAAAATTTTCTTCTTCCTCTACTTATGAAGACTGAAGCTGGGCAGTAGTGGTATACACCTTTAATCCCAGCACTTGGGAGGTAGAGGCAGGAAGATTTCTGAGTTCGAGTCGAGGCCATCCTGGTCTACAGAGTGAGTTCCAGGACAGTCAGGACTACACAGAGAGACCCTATCTCAAAAAACCAAAAGAAAAGAAGGAGGAGGAGGAGGATGAGAAGAAGGAAGGAGACGGAGAAGGAGAAAGAGAAGGAAGGAGAAGGAGAAGGAGAAAAAGTGAAAACTGCAGCGGCCACTTGAACTTCTGACATCATGTTGAGTATCCTCACTTAGCTTTAGCTCTGACAGTACCCAACTAATACAGAAATAGAGGCTCACAGCCATCCATTAGACTGAGTACAGGGTCCCCAATGAAGGAGCTAGAGAAAGGACCCAAGGAGCTGAAGGGTTTGCAGCCCCTTAGGAAGAACAATAATATAAACTAACTAGTACCCTCAGAGCTCCCAGGGACTAAAACTCCAACCAAAGAGTACACATGGAGGGACTCATTGATCCAGCAGCATGTGTATAGCAGAAGATGGTCAGGCCAGTCATCAGTGGGAGGAGAGGCCTTTGGCCCGGTGAAGGCTCTATGCCCCAGTGTAAGGGAATGCCGGAGCCAGTAAGCAGGGGGTGGGCCGGTGAGCAGGGG
>NW_022196896.1:122066148-122074424 GCF_008632895.1 Mastomys coucha
AAAAAAGAACTGCAGGATGGCCCCACAGGGTGACCTGAACATTGCACCAAATTAGACCATTAGTTATTAATGAGATGTCTACTTACTTATAGCTACCAGCATATGCGCCATCCTGATGTTATCATAAATCCAACATGCTCCTTTTATTCCACATTCATTGATATCCCACAGAACACATGTGCTGTCTATTGTGACACCAAATATAATTGGCCCAGGTATCGTGCCTAGAGGAATAGAGGCGAAATGAAAATAGTAATGAATATAGCTTACAATATAGATTTTACACAATTATATAATACAAATAGACTTTACTCTATCCACATACATTAGTCAATTCACATCTAAGTCAAAGAGATATAAAAAAAACCTTAGTCAAAATGTTTTAAATAACTATATGTAATTATATATTTCTAATCAATTTTTAAAAATACTTTAGTACTAGGGCAGTAAGATGGCCCAGCAGGTAAAGGTCCTTGCCTCAGGATCTGGCCATCTGAATCGGATCCCCAGAAACCATGTAGTAGAGAGACCCAACTCTTGAAAATTGTTCTCTGTTCTTCATTTGTGGCACATGTACACTCCCAGACACACAGACAAATATACACTAAATAAAGGTTTTAAAAATTAAAGAGAATTTTACTTTTATGTTGTGTTAAGAGTTTAGAAAAATGTTATTTTAATTGATACAAAATCTATAAATAGTAATACAATACCATATAATGTCTGATGATCTACAGAATCATTAAATTAAGGCAAATGCAGTTATATCAAAAAATACATTGTTTCTATTCCCCTAGCTGTAAAACATGTTAGTTTAATAAATATTTTATTTCACTGATTTCATAAGGTAACAAATGGCTACCTCTTTGACACTGGCTATGATAGAATTAGAAAATAAAAAGATTGGCTTTGGTGCACAAAGAATACTGATAAACTACTATATGCATTGTCTGTACATTTTGTCCCTACACACAGACAAACACACATGCACTAATGTGGGCACGTGTATATGATATAATATAAATGTGTGCATGTATGATCATGTCCATATACAGACATATAGGATTATTTCTTACACAAAGACATACAAATACCAGGGAACTTCCCCATGTACGTAATCCTCACCACCTTTTATATTCCACATTAGTGAACTCAAACAAATGATGACTGAAAGTATTTAAAAAATCATAATGAGTATTCTCAATTATTAAATAAGAGGTGGCAAGAAAACTATATACTGAGATTAATAATTTATGCTTCAAATAAACCAGGTATTCCCTTTAATGTTATATCTGCAGTGGCATAGAGGAACAACAGATAACAAGTCGGACAGGTGAAATGTAAGTCCCTGTGTTCTCATTTATGTAGACAGTGCTATATCATGCATGTTAGAAAACTTTTACCAGTGACAACTACTCCTTCCTTCTCCTTCATCATTTACTTGGTATGCAACATAGCAACATACATGTAACATGTATGTAAGACAAATGAACCAAAACAGCAATGCTGCTTTTAAATAACATACCTAACAAACGAAGAAGCATGAACTGCACTCCCAATGCTAGAGACCGCTGTCTGTGATTGACACACCTGCAAACATATTCAAAACAAATGAGAAAAAGATATTAAGCTATATTCTACTCAAGCAAATGTGTAAATTAAAAATATTTTTAAAACCTTACATGTAAGTTATCCTGGGATTACAAAAGAAAAATATTATCTGTGGAAAAGCATTGCATATAACAGCAAAAATCACTGGCTTCTGTGAATTTCATGAAAGAAAAATGGGGGGAAAAACATTCAATTACAATATTATCTTTCATAAAATCCCTAAATAATTTAGGCACAGAGGCAATGAACCTCAGCAAAATAAAAGTCCCAAAAGACAAAAATCACACATAACATAGCCAATGTACTGAGATCGGGAATAGGAAACAATGCCTTCTCTGTATTCTGTCTAGAGGACTTAGGTATGATAACAGAGAAAAGACATGTGAATTGGAAAAAAAAGAAACAGTCTCTGGTTTTAGATGGTTAGGCAACCTACAAAAAATAAAAATAATTTTAAAAGCCTCCACAAACAAGACTATTCTCATGAATCGATGAAGGTTAATAAATTTGAAGATATCAAATCAACAGTATCAATCAGTTACAATTCTACTGATTTTGAAATATCCATAAAGGAAACTAAGAAAAAGATCCTAATTACAATGGCATCAAATAGTAATTAAATATCTTGATTAAAAAAATGGTATAAACCTCTTGGATATTAAAATAATGTAAAACTGATGTTGGAAGATGACACACATACAGAGAGGCATCTTAATGTTCATGAATCAAAATAATGTTGTCAACATGCCCATACTATTTAAGACACTTAGAATAAAACCTCCATCAAAATGCTAATGAAAGTTCATAAAAATAGAAAACATAGCATTCATATGGAAAAGACCCACAATAGCTATGCCAATTTTATTCAATAAGAACAAAGTTAGAGGCACAATATTACCAGATTTCAAACTATAATAACAAAGCTATAATAATAAAAACAGTCTGAGTCTGACTTAATAAAAATGTACACAGAGATCAACAGAACAGAACACACATATATGTATATGCAAGTGATTTTTGACAAGGATGTCAAGAACACACAGTAGGGGTAAGAAGATCATATTTAATAAATTATGTTCAGACAATTGTATACTCTACATTTACATGCAAAATAATGAAATTGGACCCTTACCTCAAACTGAATAAAAATCGCATTCAAATTGACAAAAGAGTAAATATAAATACTAGCCCTGTGTCCTATCCTTGTAAGAACAAAAACATAAAGTTCTTGATATTCATTTTAGCAATGTCATTTCTGGCTACCATTCCAGAAACACAAGCTAACAAAGCAAACAGAGGCAAATGGGACCATCCCACAAGGCTTCTACACAGCAAAGGAAGCAAACTTAAGAGACAGAGTACAGGAAAGCACTGGTAAACGAGGCATCTCAGAAGCACTTCATTCGAAAGAAATCATAAACACAAGTAGCCTAATAGTGAGAAAAGACTTCCAAAAAAATAGACAAAAGATCTGAATAGGCATTTCTCCAAAGAAGACACAACAATGGCTGGGAATTGTGGGAAACATTTTCAAAGCCAGTAGTCATGAACAAATGCCCATCAAGCCCACAGGAGAAGCCTTCTTGCTCTTACTCATTCATTTCTTACGATAAAGTGAAACAAAACATTCTTGAAACAGGGAAAAGCAAGCCAGGCACACTACCAGAAGAAAAGTGAGCTGATACAGACAGACAGACAGACAGATAGACAGCAGTTTCTCAGAGAAAGTTAAAACCATAAGTAAAATGTGATTCAACAGAATGTCAAAGAGATTGCTGCCCATCTAGTTATCTTATGAACCGTAGCTAATCTATCGAACAAGCCAATCATCAAATGGACAAAGAAAATGTACCATATGATATTGTACCCCACTAGAAAAGGGAAGCCTCACCATTTGTAGAGCATGAATGAACTTATAGTACATTGTGCTGAGACAAAACAAACTAAATCAAAATACTGCATGATTGCATGCTCCAACTCATAGGTGGGTCCTGAAGCATCAGCCTCATTATGAAGAAAAGGACAGAGGGCAGGCTGGGAAGAAAGCTCAGTGGGAAAACATGCCCGTTGCCAAGTGTGGTGACTCAAGTTCAAGTCCTAGAACAACAGGAGCAAAGGCGAAAAGTACTCCTGAAAGATGTCATATGACTTCCACACACATACCATGGTATACGTGTACACATATAAATGCACACAAATATATATAAAAATATTAAGGCGTTTTCGAGGTGTAGAGAGAAAAGCCTTGATTGCAGGAGGCCAAAGGCAAGTGAATGGTTCAATTCTTGCCAAGGTTGCAAAGTTTTGATTATGCAAGTTAAATTCTGGAGATGGAATGCATAGTAGGATGACTGTATTGTACATAAAGGTAGAACAATCCCAACTATGTAGCAAGTTCAAAACCAGCCTGGCCTACGTGAGACCCTGCGTTAACTATGGATCTCTCCCCAGAAAACTTGTGTTATATATTGAAATTTGCTAAGAATGGATATTATTCATTCTTACCACATGTGTGCACGCACATTAAAGGTCACCTGAGAGATGATGGATTAGTTTGTGATAATAATTTCATGTTGTATGTGTGTTATAATATATTTAATAGTAACATATATAACTTTAATTGACTAGACATTGCAATTCATCTGGAAACAATTGAATTAAGCTAGCATTTGTACTTAAAGCCATACCACCCTACCTTTTTAGGTAGGGATTGCAGGCATGTAACACTATACTCCTGCTAAAAACAAAAACAAAAACAAACAAACAACCTTTTTGTATCACCATTAAATAAGCTTCAAATACTATCTAACATTGAGACTGAAATCACACAGATGGGATAGGGATATAAAGTGAGGAGAAAGAAAACAGATTCTGGATTCAATAATAGTAATAGTTTTTTCTTTAATGACTGTTCAATAAAAATAATGTCTGACATCATTACACAGAAAAGTCATGTGAGATACCAAAAATGTGACTCATATTTCTAAGCAAGTATATAAGCCAGGCAGAGGGGCACAAGCCTGTAATCCCAGCACTTAGGAGCCTACAATAGAAGAAGAGTGACTGCAGGTTCAAGGCCAGCCAAGGCTCAACACTGAAATGTTAATAAAACTACAAAACATCAAAAAACTACAAGCTCAAACAACTAAGCAGTTAAAAAAAAAGTCAATTATATAATTTATGTTTCTCTTTACTACATACCTCTAATTCCCAGGTAGAGCAATGTTAACATCTAGTATCATTTGCAAACCACATACTTTCCACTTATTAAAAATATGAACGATAGTGGGTAAATGCTAGAAATCAATGTACTAGGAAAGAAAAAGCCTAGTGCTTGTTCAAAACCCGGCAGAAAACCTTCAGATGGAAGATAGAGCGGCACTAAATGGGAAAAAAATCAACAATAAGCCAAACCTCCAGCTAATGCGAAGATGACATTCTTCTTGACACTTTGGAGAGAGTTGATTTGCCAGCACCCACTCTTCAGCTTAGAAAAAAAGGCTGTGATTATGCCAGAAGACTTACCAAAATTTGACACACAACTCACCAAATTTCTAGCTCACACTGGTCATGTGTGAAACCCACAAAGGTACTAATGCCAAAACACTTGCCACATGGGGGACAGTAAGACATTTCCTACATTAGCTTCTTTAAACCTCAAGCACCTGGGCTTCTATGGAGTCTGAGAATTCAAGATGCCCCAGGCAGGTATTGCTCAAATCAATAAAAGCCTACTTGATCCTCTAAGTCCACAACATGCTTCTTTTGGAAATGCAAGTTCTCGCGTGCAGTGCTTACCGTAATATAGACACAGTTATGGGAGTGCCTGCCATAAAGGTAAAGATAACTGTAATGAAGAAAATGCCAAGAAATATGGGCAAGTTTGAACACCGAGATTTACATTTTCCAGCTGTAGCTTCAGAATCAATACTTTCTGCAGTGGAAGTGATTTCTACTTTCCGTTCTATACAGGAACAATTATAATATTCCTGAAATTTAAACACAAAAATGTCAAAGTTGTTGTATGCTTTGAAAATATTTTTGTTATCACCTTGTCATGTCCTAGTCTATAGACAGCCAATAGTGCTGAGAGTCATTAACCCTCATAAGAAATGGAGCAAACTGTAACAAGCCACATATATGAAGTACCTGTATTTGACTTTGTGGCTGTTACTTCAACTTGTAGCCTATTATTGGCTCATGACATAAAACAACTTGACAAGGATGTAACAGTTGCACACTTTCTCATGTTCTGCATACATTACTTTCAGTAGACTATAACTGCCCAGACAATGTCTTCCTTCTAACTCTTCTTTTCCATTACAGGGGGCACAGAGGCATCCAAGCTGACAATCTCATTATATGCACTAGTTTGAAAGAACAAACACTATCATTTTGATAAGTGCCATGGTAAAATTACCTTGTATGCACAACTTTAACAAAATACTGCTTTTAACCATAACATTTTAAAGACAATGTTCTGAAGTTTTGATCTACCTTATAGAAGGCAAGTTATCCTTTTTTAATATTGTTTATGATAACAAAAAGAGAGTTAATATAAATACCACATTGGCAATTTCTCATATACTTATATATAGGCATAGATGTATGTGTATAGCATCAAAACATTGGTTACAGCCAAGAAAGACCATGTTTTATCTGAGTAAAAAGACTATCAGTTATTTAGAAACTTTATTAAGTCCTAAAGGCACTCCATACCTTATCATTTATCTTTAATGTAAACCTTTTACACATTTAAAACATCAACAAAATCATAGTGAGATGGGAAGTCAAAGAAAGCAGCGTTTTCAGGGTCTCAAGGGTAGATTCTCTGTATTAAAGCAATTGCAATGCCAGCAGTGCTGGTTTGAAAAGAGCAAATAAGCAATTGATGCTCTAACATGTGCTATTGCATAGGGATAATCAGTTGTACATTAAAAATTAAGTCATTCATCCTAAACACTTTAAAATTACACTTAATGTTTACTTTGAGTGAGTGAGTCTGCTGTGTCACAGAACACATTCAGAGGGAAGGCAACAACTGGTGAGAGTCTATGCCTCCACCATGTGTGGGCTGGAATTCAAATTAGCTCTTCATGCTTACCAGCATTGGGGCATCTTACATGCCCCAACTTAAACACCTTAAGACAAGAAACTGTCCATGCTATTTTCCACCACGCTTTCATTGAAAAACTCAAGTAAAAGATGGGACAGAGCTCTCAGCCAATGGCAGTCTTGCATTTGGGTCACTAACAGAAAATATCATTCATATTGCTAGAAAATGCATAAGCATTTATTATTTTATTATGTGTGTATTTTATCATGAAATAGTCCATAAGAAAAGTGTGTCTCAGGCTGAGAGATGGTTTAGAGGACTTGTTGCTTTTGCAGGAGTTGGGTTCGATTCCTGTACCCACATGGTGGCTCACAACCGTCGGTAACTCCAGATCCAGGAGATCTATCGTCATCTTCACTTCCTCGGGTACCCACATGGCACACTCTCCAACTACATAAAATGCTAGTCAGTCACCTACCTCTAGGTAGTTCTGACTCTATTGCTGCCAAACTCACTCGTAGGATTCTTATTCCTGACAACTGACATGCTACTAAATTTTGTCAGGGTGATTGAAACCAAAGCCTTCCAACTTGACTAGAATAAACAACCCTCCATTTGATGACTAAAACCTTAAGCTCTCTGGCATTGCTTTTTCTTTTTCTTTTTAGACAGGGCTTCACTGTGTCTACTAGGCTGGCTTCACACTCAGAGGCCTGCCTCTGCCTCTTGAGTGCTGGAAAATAGGCAGATTTATGCCAACACTGTAAAAGTATTTCTTATTCTCTGATACCAATTACTGTCTCCTAAGCTTACCGCCGCTGTATGCTAACCTAGGCCTAGTCCCTGGTAGCTTTCAGCCTCCATACAATCTTATCTAGGCCTAAGATGTTTTCTGCCTCTGAGACTTACTGCTGAATAAGCTCCTCCCTTCCTGCTTCCTTCTGATCTTTGGCTGGCTCATTCAACTCAGCCATACTGACTTAAACTCCTCCCCAAGCTGACTAATTCAATCTGGACTATCTCAGATTCGGACGGAGTGTTTCCTTCTCATTCTCTGCCTTGTTCTGCCTTCATCTGTGCCTAGCTTGTTCTCTCTCCCACATGTGTCTGTACAACTGTCCCAGTAAAACTGCCTTCTTTCCTTTTCCCTCTGCTCTGCGCTCTCTTTTTTGTCTGTGCTCCTGAAAATGGTGTATATCCTATTCCGCCAAATTTTTCTCTGATTAGTCACTTTATCTGTCACTCGATGAGACGCAACTGTCAAACACTGGTGCTTCTTTCTACAAATGAACTTTACCTTTATTGATTGGGATTAAAGATATGTACTAAGGGTTGAGCCACACCCCAACTAGAAACAGCTTTCTTCGATCAGTAGCCAAATTTCAGGGTACACAGTGTGATCAAATATCCTGCAACACAGCACATGCATATAGCATAGGCCATGGTGGGATGGAGTCCCCTGGCTCAAGCTTGAAAAGCAAGCACACTGCCTGATAAGATAGGTGCTTGGTTTGTCCAGAATTATTTAATTATATTAAAAAGAAATTTCTGAGCCAGGCAGTGGTGGCATACGCCTTGAATCCCAGCACTTGGGAGGCAGAGGCAGACA
>NW_022196896.1:122074434-122075714 GCF_008632895.1 Mastomys coucha
AAATTTACATTTGAGGCTGAATTAATGATTTGGATATTTTACAGTATAACCATGGTGTGTGAAATTTGAAATTATATTCCTGATTAGTAACCATACTCTCATAATCATGCTCTGATAATACATTTTATAATTGAGAGAAAAACAAAGCAAAACAATATAAAATGGTACTATCATTGCCATGCTGAGTTCAGCAATAATTGCCTGAGACATGAAGGAATGGATCAGAAGAGACCAGGGCTGTGTAACTGAAAAAGGAATGCAAGCAGAGGGAAAAGACAGAGTATCCTACTAGGAGAGTCAAGACAAGAATCACAGAACACAGTTCACATTACTTCATTGGGCTACCTTTGGTTTCCTGTTTGAAACTGAGTTTAAACAACCTGCAAAGCAGGGAGAAAAATACTGTATTCCGTCATTTCCACAGAGAGGGTAATAGTAGGACCGCAAACAGTTGCAATTGGCATTACAAGGTGCAGTCAAATTCCCCATTTCTCCTGTTCTGTAAATAAGAAAAGACAGATAAAATGAGATTTTCTATGATATTTTCTAAGGAACAATTCAGAAGCAGTTGTATTTTGTCCATTGTATCATTTAGTCAGCTACTCAGTATGTAAGTACTAAATGCATAAAACAGTGTCTGCTTTTCCATAAGATTTAGTCTATAGCTAACCTACCTCTATTCATATACTGAAATATGTGAGAAAAGGTGCTATATCTTAGGCAGCTCCATGCTCCCATTACTCAGCATAATGCCTAATTATCACCTGGGTCAGACACATTGTTGAATGAATTAATAGGTGAGGTTTGGGGGAACCTTTAAGGGGAAATTTGACAAATAAGAGGTATTAATAGCTTTCACAAAAGGAAAACAGAGTGAATGTCTCAGTAAATATCGGGGTATCCTGGCAACAAACAACTCTTGGTTCTATGGATTATCCATCAGATGGTTAGTGGTATCCCCTATGGCTACCAACAGTTGCAAGTAGCTTTTTCTTTAATTATGACAATGAAAATATTGTTAGACATTTGTAAACATCTTCAAAAGGTAGATAATTTTTTAAATCAAAAAGGATTGACTAAAATGTTGTTTAATCCATTAATATCATTATAAAATCTCTTTCTTTGAAAAAAGTAAATTTCTGCCGGGCAGTGGTGGTGCAGGCCCTTAATCCCAGCACTTGGGAGGCAGAGGCAGGCAGATTTCTGACTTCAAGGTCAGCGTGGTCTACAGAGTGAGTTCCAGGACAGCCAGGGATACACAGAGAAACCCTGTCTCAAAA